>NC_136412.1:319131620-319731620 GCF_051521515.1 Lactuca serriola
CGTTATAACGTCCTCCTCAGTAAAACAGTGTACAGTGGAAAAATCTAATGCATGCGGGTTATCAATCACATGTGATTGATATGATAACTGGCATGTTTAACTTGTAATCCCCCCCTATAAAACATTTAAAAGCATTTAAAAGGTTCATTCAGGGGTATGAACTCACCTGGTGTAAGTAGGTCCAATGGTAGTGTCGTTTGGGCGTTCGGGGTCACGCAAGGACTTGAACACACACAAGGACCTATTTTAACATATGATAACATATGTTCACATACAATTAGCATATAATATACTAATTAAACAATTATACACACTCAAAGGAGTGAAAAACACTTTTGGTTGAGTGTTTGGGGTCCCGGGTAGCGTTGAAGGGTGCTAAGGGTCTTCTATCAGCTGTGGGACTTTGCTATACTCAAGTATCAAGGGTGTAAAGGGGTTTAAAGCATCAATATGGACCAAACAAGGAGTTTACGGCCCAACCTAAGGGAGTTTACGGCCGTAAACTCCCAAGGTCAATTTCTTGGGTGTTTGATGCTTCTAGCTTGTTCATAGAATTATTCTAAGCACTTTTCCTCAAAGGCATGATTGGATTTGAGGCTTCTAAGGGTACTTTATAGGAGTTTACGGCCTAAGAACTCTCCCAAGGGATTTTACGGCCGTAAACTCTCAATCTTTGAGTTTAGTGAAGTTTTAAGCCTCCAATGCCTTTCTAGAATTTTCCTATGAAGTTTGATGCTATTATGGGTGATTAAAACCAAAATTTGAGGGGGTTTTGGGGAGTTTACGGCCTAGATAAATGCTTGGGCCATAAACTCCAAGAAATCCCTCATTTTCTTGGGTTTAAGTCCTTAGATCCCCTCCTAGTAGTTTATGGTAAATGTTTAAGGCCATTAGGGGGGCAAAATCACACTTTTGGGCATGATTTTTGGGAGTTTACGGACTTGAATATTCATGGGCCGTAAAATCTTTTCTTTAATTCATTTCGGAGTGTTCAAGTGTCCTAAACTCAAAGGGATAAGTCCCTAAATTATGTAATAAGCCCTAGGATGAGTTTGGTGCACATTTGGGACCATGACTTGTGGAGTTTACGGCCTAAGCATGTGCTTGGGCCGTAAACTCTTCTTTGAGTCCTAAATCCATGCATTTTAGTGTTTAAACACCCCTAGGCTATAACCCCTATTAGTTTCTAAGCTTATGGTCAAGTTTAAAGGCATATTTAGCACCTTTTTAGGGGTTTACGGCCCTAGAATGTTCCTGGGCCGTCAACTCCTTATCCTATGCCTTCTTGGATGATTTTTGGGCTTTAAACATAATTCAATATGCTTAGAATAATCTAGGGTAAGCGGACTTACAATTTGGAAGCGTTTGGTTGCGAATTCGGGGCGAAAACGGGTCTAGCGAGAGAGTATAGAGAGAGAGTGTAAAAAGTCTCCAATGGACTCCATTCAACCATATATAGGTTTCACAGTTGGGGCTCAGTGGAAATTTACCCGATACTGCCGTTAAACGGGGCTTTTGGTCGCACCCGATTTAGTAGTCGAAATAATAAAACTTGACATTTTCTAAATGAATGAAAATGTGTGTCCTGTGTTTTTATTCCCTTTTATCACGACTTAACGGCATGTTTAAAGGTAGTCAATGGTCATGTTTATTAAATTGATGCCCTCTAATTAACAAAACTTTTATACAGTGGAAAATTCCGTTAACAGTAACGGGGAAGTGTAACGGGACAACTTGGGTTGTCACATCATCCCCCCGTTAGAGGGAATTTCGTCCCGAAATTCAAGTCTAGACAAGGAAGTAGGTATGAATGGACAAGTAGAGATGAGGGAGTACTTCCTATACGGTTGTCCTCGCATTCCCAAGTGATCTCTAGTCTGTGTTTGTCCTTCTCACAGACTTTCACATACGGGATGCGCATTCCGTCTAGTGTAGCTAGCGGGTTCCGACTGGTGTATCTATGTAGTCAGGGTTCTCGATGGATTCTATCAAGATGAGTGAGGTACGAAAAGTGTTGTCGGGAAATCACGTATCAAGTCTAAGAAGTGGATCGATTGGGTGTGAATCTGATGGCATATCCGAAGGTAGTGGCAGCCTGGAAAGGGTTGGACCAAGCCTCCATGAGTATTCTCGGATGGTCCTACGCTCTTGGAAGGGTAGAGCCTTTCAGTACTTGGAACACAGTGTACTTCTATGGCAAGATCATCACTGGCGGGATCGCCATTCCGAAGTTCCTAACGTTCTCTCTCGTACTAGTAGTGTAGTCCTTCGGGTTGGTTCTTAGGAATCTCAAGTGGTCTTCAGTTTCATGTTTTCTTTCAACTGTCTGATAGAGGCTTCCTAGATCGTCAAGTGGGTTGCGCGACTATGGTTATCGGTTTGCTATAGAGTGTCTATCCCAAGCTTGTGCAAAATGGACCTGCACTAACGACGCTTGAGATACGGAAACCCAGAGGATCGGGGAGATAGGGTTTCACCAGACGAGTGTCGGACTATCTCGGGACGTGGTTCTACTATCTCTGCTTGAGATAGTATTCGTGGAACACCTATTAGTCCAAGAATCTCTAAGACGGTGGTTTATTCTAGCGTGGAAAGTGCGTGCTCCTGCATAACCCCTCGACTAACACCAAGGCTGGTGTCAAGTCTATAATCTCATCGGGATCCGGGTCATGAGATTTAACGCAACTACCTTCGCACTTGGCCAAGTATTCTTGGCTGCGAAGGTTATCCTATGGTTCTCGATATCCTAGTGTTTACTTCGGAAAATATAATTCATCGTCTACAGGGCGACGACGATTTCCTCCTTGCAAGAGGGTGGAGGATGATAAGCACTAATTGTCTATAACTGGGTGGACGAGGTGCATGAGTAGTGCGAGCATCTATTACAACTACTCTCCCGAAGGTTATGAGTCTTCTTGGTCTAGGTCAAATCTAGTGAGTATAGGGTCTCTTCACTCGGAACTTTACTAGCTCAATCCGCAGTAGTTCTCTTGATTTCTGCTCCTATGTTATCGAATGGGGTGAAAGTGTTTTGCGAAGAGGTTCATGGTAGAACTCATGCTTGGCTTAACCGTCAATACTTGATGGATGCCAACAGTATACCCGGTCATAGTGGCCAGCCTCATGAGTTTTATTCTCTGGGTTCACGAACCTGATGTGCGAGGTGGGAAGGGTCTCCCAGGGGACTCAACGGAGTATGCCTCGGATGGTTGTCGTTTTCTGAGGTATTTGACGTGCCTTTCACTTTGGCGTTCATTTGACTACGAGGGGTCGATCGACGGCGTGGGGTACCCTCACTTGAGTACTTCGGAAGGTTTGAGATAAGAGGGACGATTGACGAATTGCATTAGATGTGATTATTTGTGTTAGGTTCGGGTTTAGAGGAACCTTTATTTGCCGATATGGCCATGGAGAAAGCTCACAACACTAAGAATGTACACATGGTTGCACGAAGTCAGACTGTGCTCAATAGAGTCGTCGAAGTTGGCACACTTCGACGTGATATAAAGTGAAGATTGATAGAGTCATGTGCCGAACAGGCACACAGTTCTAGGCGTCTCGGGTTTCGTCCTATGTATTGCTACCGCGGATACTTGGACCGATAGAGTCGACGCGGAAATATAGAGGGTTCTAAGTGTTTCCGAATAGAGTATCTTTTCATGAACGAATTCTCACAAGGCGTTTCTATAATCGCTTCACATATACTAGTCATGTATATTTAAGGTGGGTAGGACTGTTGATTGAGCGACCCCGCCCTAAATCCACAACCAAACGAGGAACAAGAAATGAGGCGGCATTCGCTCACTCTAGGTCTGTCCATCTTAGATATACATGGCCGTAACGTATATGTTTAGCCACTATAGTTTTACCTAATGAATTTTAAATTTCTTTAACAGTGCTGCGACTTTCGCCTTACTGGAAAGAATTTATATTTGAATTAGTCTTTTATTGTTCTTAGCTTAGTTATCCGGGATCGAGAGATGTACCAAAAATCTAACGAGTTTCCTTGCTGCTTCTCCCTAAGCAGTAGTGTCAGGCTCCTTCTATGTCTTTGTCTTTCTCTTCGGTTGGGCAGTCCCTCTTAAAGTGTCCCATCTTACCACATAGGTGGCAAACTATACGGGTCGTCACATTGGTGGCTGGTGTAATGAACTCAACCGGGGTTCTGCAGACACGAGCAGTATGCCCCAGCATGTGGCACCTAGCACAATAGAGTTCCCGGCAGGTACCATGATGATGGTAGCTGCACTTGCTGCAGTATGGAAGGTCTCCTAGGTATGGTCTTCTTGAGGCCGGGAGGGAAGGATTGACAGGGGTATCGACCGCCTCAGCTCGTTGCCTTTCGGAAGGTATTGGAGCCGAGGTACTTCCCTCCTCTATCTTGAGTTTTCTCTTTAGTGGGTTCAGTGGGGGTTCTCGGGTGGCTAAGTGTGGAAGTGTTGGTTGCTGCCGTCCATTGCCAGGATTGGAAATCCCGACAGGGCCCTTGCTAACATTGGCATTGTTAGCATTCAGGTGAGCCATGACAGCTGCTACGGCTGCTGAGACTACAGCTTGGAACGTAGCTTCATCGAATAAGAGGGCAGGTTTCTTGCTTGCGGATTGGTTACGCTTCTTTGGTGGCATGGTTTTTCCTACACGGAAAGGAATACAAGGTAATGAGAGACGATGGTTAACCCTGGACATTTCTGTCCTGAGCGTATTAGGCATAAATTTTTCCCGTGCCTCGGGTACTGGTTGTCTGAGTGTCGACCTACATCCCTATGATGTAGTCCTGGTAATCAAGGTAAGAGTATGAGTATCGGAAAAAGGCCATGAGATGCGAGTCATTCCTACTAAGTTACCTTTATACTGGGAAAGGTTTCACTCTCCGGCCTGGAGAGAATTGAGAACGGTTCGGAACGAATTCGTGGAAAGAGATGTTCACAAGGGCAGATGGCTAAAATTCTCTCAATAGAGATGCAGGGATCCGCCCTAATCGTATATCTGGCAACAGGAAACGACGATTTACCTAACACATAGCGTGAGTAGTGTAATCACTAACTCACTAAACTGCATCATTTTTAAGGGTGAATTATCGTGACGAATACGAGGAAAAGACAATTCCCGGGTTCCATGTACTAGCTCCCTCGGTCTGCCTCGTGTTTTTGACTGGAATCGGCGTTGGTTTCCTTCGGGTAGTTTCCTAGGGTTCTCTTCTTGTATGGACTTATTGAGTTTCTACTCTGCCTTCCTTCTGATTCCAACTGTGGGTGTCATCACTTCATGATGGATGACTGGGAATCTCCGAAGTTTAGGCGAATCTCTCACCACTGTCCCTAAGAGAATATGGGCACTGGGTGCATTCAATAGTCTCGACCCAGTTCATTCATTTCCGAACAGGAAATCTTCTCAATGAATCTTCTCGGGGTCGGAATTAACTCTTCTGTCAAGCACTGGAGTGGGTAGGGTTTTCTACAGGGCTCACGCGAGAATGGAAATGTCTAAAGAATCCTAAGGGATTATTAACATTTCACTGTATGATCCATATCGAGTCCTGCTACGATTACACAGGGTATACAAATCCTATATAGCTTAGATCCGATAGGCCTTCGAATATGTGATACTACTCTAGGACCACATCCCAACGAGGAAAAGGAAACAGAGCGAAACCACACATTCTTAGCCTATGGGGTCCTTATTATATAAAATCTTGGAAGTATACCCTCTGTAGTTGTAGGTATATCAATAGGGATCTTTTTGGTTATTCACGCAAGGTTGTTTATAGATTCTAAAATACTCCTATGGTATTTTAATTCTTGTTTGAGTCTTATCTTCTGATTATGATTCTGGGATTAGTGTGGATCTTTTAGCGTTCTAAAATACTCCTATAGTATTTTAACTTTATGTTTGGCTCTAGCATTCCTAGTTGGTAAGTTTCAGACCTGCTGCACACCACTATCACTCCCGAGCACACGTTCATCGCATCTCGGATAAATGTAGTTGATCAGGTTACATTTATCCCAGCTTACGATTACATAACTGCCTAGGTTTGACTGTAGTGCTCAACATCCGAAGACTTTTATTATTGTTCTTCTTGTGATACTTTTGTTTGAGTACTTAGAATCTGGATGTTATTATACTTTGGTAAAATATGGTTATATTTTAAAGTATAATTCTTGGTCAGAGTGTTTTATCCCATTGTATTTATAGGTTGTATATCTTTTATGAATTGATATACTTAGCTCACTATAAACAATGCTCTGATACCAATCTGTCACACCCCAAAACCGGAACGGCAGAAACGTTCTGGGGTGGATGACGTCATGTCAAGTATCACAACACATGCATATAGTAATCAAAGTACAACAAGACATTGCATTAATAGTAATAAATTTACATGGTTACATTACATAGTATCAAAATAATACAAGCAACATATATAAAGTGCAGCAAGGTACTTAAGCCATCTTCATCAGCAGCTCCGGGGATGTACCTGTCTAATTGCTGACCTGAGATTACAAGTTATTTTAAAAGCGAGTATCAGCATTTTTATAAATGTTGGTGAGTTCATAAGTATTTAGTGTCATTTAGGTCAAATAACTTTAATAAGTAGTAGTTTAAATGTTTTCGCTGCTTCAGTGTTCTTTCCAGAAAATCCTATATTTTCTTTAAATAAAGCAGCCTTCTACCAAGACTGTTTCAGTGTATTGTGGTAAGAGGTAGTTTTCCCTTAATTGCTATTTTTATCAAAATACTGAATTTGATTATTAAAGAAAACAGGAGACATCAGGGAATAATATATGCCCCAGCAGTCAGGACTGCTGACTAAGGCAGAGAATCATAGACTCCAGGAGGGTATCGAATTAACGACACGCCTGTTCGGTCTAACAAAGGGGAGACATAGACCCCATAAGGTATCAAATGAAAGGTACAGCTGGTAACGCCTAAAATAGTGAATATAGACCGAAGACAATATCAAATGAAAGATACAGCTAGCAAGGTCGAAACAGAGACTATAAACCCCAGACAATATCAAATGAAAGATACAGCTAGCAAGGTCGAAACAAAGACTATAGACCCCAGACAGTATCAAATGAAAGATACAGCTAGCAAGGTCGAAACAGAGACTATAGACCCCAGACAGTATCAAATGAAAGATACAGCTAGCAAGGTTGAAACAGAGACTATAGACCCCAGACAGTATCAAATGAAAGATACAGCTAGCAAGGTCGAAACAGAGACTATAGACCCCAGACAATATCAAATGAAAGATACAGCTAGCAAGGTCGAAACAGAGACTATAGACCCCAGACAGTATCAAATGAAAGATACAGCTAGCAAGGTCGAAACAGAGACTATAGACCCCAGACAGTATCAAATGAAAGATACAGCTAGCAAGGTCGAAACAGAGACTATAGACCCCAGACAGTATCAAATGAAAGATACAGCTAGCAAGGTCGAAACAGAATGACTCTGAAAAGTGACATCAGCATACAGTGTAAATTGCTGACGAATACCGTTACCTTAAAGCCATGAATTATAAGGCAACCCAGGATACTCGTAACCATACTGACTAGAGTTCCAGACGCCCTACAAGCATCTATATAATGTGACATTTGTCACCCCTTGGCTTGGTGAGCCGTGGACTGTAGCTAGCAGTCAGGGTGCGGGGGTGTCAATCCCGTATAGGCCTATACACATAATGTCCGCTCTCCCTACAGGAGACTCTGGTTACCAACTAGACGACGGAGAAGGCCGCATCCCGAAGATGTATCCCAAATAGAGGGTAGTGTGTTTCTTGAGAGGAGTGGGTTTCTAATGTAAGTGATATACTAGAGGTAAAGATTTCCCAATAGTGGGTTTCTAATGAAAGTATAAAATAGAGGTAGAGACTCTTAACTGAATTGGCTGAAGTAACCCGTATGTCTAAGCTTGTATACATAGTATATAACTAATGAATCAAACGACCTTCGGATGGATATCCAATCCCACCAGACCACATCTCAACGAAGAAAAGGAAATAGGGCGGGCAACCTTCCTAAGTCCTTCAACCATTATTTATATGCTTCTAAACAAGCACAGACATACATCTAACTATGCTCGAGTGGGTATCAAGTAAAAGTGATTCTCGTGAAGTAGGAGTGTCTAACAAGTGAAGTAAGAGTGGTCACAAGTGAAGTACAAGTGTCGAATAAGTATAAGCGCATCACGAAGTGGAGACGACCCCAAGTGAAGTAAGAGCGTATCAAGTATAAGTGGAGTAGACTCGTATCACTAAGTAAGAGTGAGAATAAGTATAAGTGTCATCAGGTATAAGTGACTTCAGGCATAAGTGAAAGCATTACTGAGTAGAAGTATAAAATAAGTATAAGCGAAGTGGCAGTAACTTAAAGTAAATATATACGTGACAAGGAAATCTTAATGAAAAGCCCTTACGAATAGAAAATTTCACACATTGTATTCTTTTGTAAAATATGTTTGAAAATCTTGGAGAATCTTTCACAAACCAATTTAGAATGAATTTAGTTTAAAAGGTATATGTAAGAGTTTTAAAACCATTGAAAAGCGTTATAACGTCCTCCTAAGTAAAACAGTGTACAGTGGAAAAATCTAATGCATGCGGGTTATCAATCACATGTGATTGATATGATAACTGGCATGTTTAACTTGTAATCCCCCCCTATAAAACATTTAAAAGCATTTAAAAGGTTCATTCAGGGGTATGAACTCACCTGGTGTAAGTAGGTCCGACGGTAGTGCCGTTTGGGCGTTCGGGGTCACGCAAGGACTTGAACACACACAAGGACCTATTTTAACATATGATAATATATGTTCACATACAATTAGCATATAATATACTAATTAAACAATTATACACACTCAAAGGAGTGAAAAACACTTTTGGTTGAGTGTTTGGGGTCCCGGGTAGCGTTTAAGGGTGCTAAGGGTCTTCTATCAGCTGTGGGACTTTGCTATACTCAAGTATCAAGGGTGTAAAGGGGTTTAAAGCATCAATATGGACCAAAAAAGGAGTTTACGGCCCAACCTAAGGGAGTTTACGGCCGTAAACTCCCAAGGTCAATTTCTTGGGTGTTTGATGCTTCTAGCTTGTTCATAGAATTATTCTAAGCACTTTTCCTCAAAGGCATGATTGGATTTGAGGCTTCTAAGGGTACTTTATAGGAGTTTACGGCCTAAGAACTCTCCCAAGGGATTTTACGGCCGTAAACTCTCAATCTTTGAGTTTAGTGAAGTTTTAAGCCTCCAATGCCTTTCTAGAATTTTCCTATGAAGTTTGATGCTATTATGGGTGATTAAAACCAACATTTGAGGGGGTTTTGGGGAGTTTACGGCCTAGATAAATGCTTGGGCCATAAACTCCAAGAAATCCCTCATTTTCTTGGGTTTAAGTCCTTAGATCCCCTCCTAGTAGTTTATGGTAAATGTTTAAGGCCATTAGGGGGGCAAAATCACACTTTTGGGCATGATTTTTGGGAGTTTACGGCCTTGACTATTCATGGGCCGTAAACTCTTTTCTTTAATTCATTTCGGAGTGTTCAAGTGTCCTAAACTCAAAGGAATAAGTCCCTAAATTATGTAATAAGCCCTAGGATGAGTTTGGTGCACATTTGGGACCATGACTTGTGGAGTTTACGGCCTAAGCATGTGCTTGGGCCGTAAACTCTTCTTTGAGTCCTAAATCAATGCATTTTAGTGTTTAAACACCCCTAGGCTATAACCCCTATTAGTTTCTAAGCTTATGGTCAAGTTTAAAGGCATATTTAGCACCTTTTTAGGGGTTTACGGCCCTAGAATGTTCCTGGGCCGTAAACTCCTTATCCTACGCCTTCTTGGATGATTTTTGGGCTTTAAACATAATTCAATACGTTTAGAATAAGCTAGGGTAAGCGGACTTACAATTTGGAAGCGTTTGGTTGCGAATTCGGGGCGAAAACGGGTCTAGCGAGAGAGTATAGAGAGAGAGTGTAAAAAGTCTCCAATAGACTCCATTCACCCATATATAGGTTTCACAGTTGGGGCTCAGTGGAAATTTACTCGATACTGCCGTTAAACGGGGCTTTTGGTCGCGTGTGTCCTGTGTTTTTATTCCCTTTTATCACGACTTAACGACATGTTTAAAGGTAGTCAATGGTCATGTTTATTAAATTGATGCCCTCTAATTAACTGAACTTTTATACAGTGGAAAATTCCGTTAACAGTAACGGGGAAGTGTAACGGGACAACTTGGGTTGTCACATGAAGGAGCAGGGTCATAATGGGAAAAAGATTAATAATCAACTTCTAATTTATGAAATTCCCAAGAAAAAGGTTAATAATCAACACTAAATGTAGCCAAATCCTAACTATATTTCATGTAACATCCCGACTTCCAATGCACTTTTGAAAGAGAAGAGAAGAGTATCAAATCAAGGAACAAGAAGGGACTGTTAGATCCGATGTTGATCCACACTTTAGATTCTGTTGGAAGGTATAAGTTACCACCTTGCTTATCATTTTGACTAGATCTCATTTCTAGAGAGTTTTTAGGAATGTTTCCATCTTCCCTTGAAAATTTGAGCATTTTGAGTTGCCAAGAGATTGAGACTTTAGATTTGGACCTTGTGAGGTCCCTTAAGCCCAAAAGTCCAAGCTTTATCAAGCTAGAGGAGAGTTTTATTGCGTAGGACCCTAAATGGAAGTTGTTTTGGCATTTTAAGCCTTAAGTGTCATGCATGGACGTAAGGCTTGCAACTTTACGTGGTATCTCAGTCCTGTGTTTTTATTCCCTTTTATCACGACTTAACGGCATGTTTAAAGGTAGTCAATGGTCATGTTTATTAAATTGATGCCCTCTAATTAACGGAACTTTTATACAGTGGAAAATTCCGTTAACAGTAACGGGGAAGTGTAACGGGACAACTTGGGTTGTCACATGAAGGAGCAGGGTCATAATGGGAAAAAGATTAATAATCAACTTCTAATTTATAAAATTCCCAAGAAAAAGGTTAATAATCAACACTAAATGTAGCCAAATCCTAACTATATTTCATGTAACATCCCGACTTCCAATGCACTTTTGAAAGAGAAGAGAAGAGTATCAAATCAAGGAACAAGAAGGGACTGTTAGATCCGGTGTTGATCCACACTTTAGATTCTGTTGGAAGGTATAAGTCACCACCTTGCTTATCATTTTGACTAGATCTCATTTCTAGAGAGTTTTTAGGAATGTTTCCATCTTCCCTTGAAAATTTGAGCATTTTGAGTTGCCAAGAGATTGAGACTTTAGATCTGGACCTTGTGAGGTCCCTTAAGCCCAAAAGTCCAAGCTTTATCAAGCTAGAGGAGAGTTTTATTGCGTAGGACCCTAAATGGAAGTTGTTTTGGCATTTTAAGCCTTAAGTGTCATGCATGGACGTAAAGCTTGCAACTTTACGTGGTATCTCAGTCCTGTGTTTTTATTCCCTTTTATCACGACTTAACGGCATGTTTAAAGGTAGTCAATGGTCATGTTTATTAAATTGATGCCCTCTAATTAACGGAACTTTTATACAGTGGAAAATTCCGTTAACAGTAACGGGGAAGTGTAACGGGACAACTTGGGTTGTCACATGAAGGAGCAGGGTCATAATAGGAAAAAGATTAATAATCAACTTCTAATTTATAAAATTCCCAAGAAAAAGGTTAATAATCAACACTAAATGTAGCCAAATCCTAACTATATTTCATGTAACATCCCGACTTCCAATGTACTTTTGAAAGAGAAGAGAAGAGTATCAAATCAAGGAACAAGAAGGGACTGTTAGATCCGGTGTTGATCCACACTTTAGATTCTGTTGGAAGGTATAAGTCACCACCTTGCTTATCATTTTGACTAGATCTCATTTCTAGAGAGTTTTTAGGAATGTTTCCATCTTCCCTTGAAAATTTGAGCATTTTGAGTTGCCAAGAGATTGAGACTTTAGATCTGGACCTTGTGAGGTCCCTTAAGCCCAAAAGTCCAAGCTTTATCAAGCTAGAGGAGAGTTTTATTGCGTAGGACCCTAAATGGAAGTTGTTTTGGCATTTTAAGCCTTAAGTGTCATGCATGGACGTAAAGCTTGCAACTTTACGTGGTATCTCAGCCTTGGGAGGCTAGATCTAGAGTTTGGGGTTGTAGATCTGCCTTAAAACGTATGAATGACAAAAGGGTCTGAAGCGACTTGACGAGTCGGCTAGGGTTTTCCCCGACGAGTCTGGACATGATTAACTCGGCGAGTTGATGAGACAAATCGACGAGTTAAGTTAGGTTTTCGCGACATTTTTGAATGAACAAGGGGACTCGGCGAGTTATGTAGATGCACTTGACGAGTCGGGTCAACATGGACTATTGACTTGAGTGTTGAATAATGTTGACTTCAGGGTTTCGTCAAGACAGGGAATACGGAAACCATGGAGGTGTAGACTAGTCTTTTATCCATTCCAAGATATTTGAGAGAGAAAATAACTTGGTTTATTTAGAGTTGTGATTTAAGTGTTAATTAGAGATAATTATCATATGTGTTAGGTGGAGGCTAGATCGGTGATTCGTGTACGAGGTCTATTTGCTTACTTACTAAATGAGTCTTCTCACTATACTTACCTTGAGTGGTAATTTTCTATGACCGGAGGGTCTTGTGTGCTTATATTGAGTATTATGATATCCTGCATTATGTCTTTGATTTTATGTTGTGTATTATGCTGAGCTTTACTGAGTTCGGACCGAAGGGTCCTCCCGAGTTGTGGGACCGGAGGGTTCCACTAGGACACATCGACCAAAGGGTCTTATTTGAGATATAGCCATGAGAGGCTAATGAGCTATGTGTGGTATTTTGCGGAACTCATTAACCTTTGTGCTTACAATGTTATGTGTTCTGTGTTTCAGGTACTTCTCAGGATCACGGGAAGGCGTTGGCTTGATTGTACACACGAGTTAGATTTTATGTTTTTGAGGATCTTGGATTTTATCAAACAATTTATGAATTTGTGTTTTTGACAATTTGACAATTGTGGTTTTTCTCGGAATGTGATATTAAGAATTATGTGGTTTGAAAATGAATAATTTGTTTGAAAATTTACGGTGTTACAAGTTGGTATCAGAGCCTTGGTTTGAGGGATTCGGATGTACCTTTTGGTGTGTCTGGACTCAAACTGAGGATTTGAGAAATATTTTCACAAGAAATGATTTTTCCAAAATGAGAAAGGGTTTTTAGAGAAAAAAAATTGTTAGAGCAGTGTGTACAATCGGCTAGAGCCCGAATGGTGATTTCCCAAAATGCCCTTTCTTTTTGTGTTATGAGATATTCATGAAATATTAGGGATGCATGCTAGGGGATAGGCTAGGTATTTCATATTTTAGGGCTAGAGTTGCCTGATTTGTGATGGCTTAGCCTAGGAGATGCTATTGATCGATGTTGCCTATTATTTTCCTTGAGTATGTGCTGAGTAGGAGTATCTAGCATGAATTAATTAGAAAGAGTTTTGAGTCAAGGGATAATCTAGGAGAGATACCTAGATTAGCATATGAGGGGTCTGCTGAGAGAGTAGTCTGATATTCGTGAGAAATAGAGTACTTGTGATTTGGGACCCCATGAGGAGGACTTGGGGTGACTACAGGTTGGTGTGGAAGGTAGTATTGGGCCAGTACTACTGAAAACACCGGATCTGTATGCAGGCTAAGTAAGAATCCATAGGGTACTAAGGAGCATGTAGGGGAGGGAAATCGAGTGTGAGTATGCTCGAGCATGTCTCTGATGATTTTTGTGTTGTGTTCAAAGACATCATGGTGGGTACATACCACAACCCCAAGGGCGGTAGTGCCAGTGACGAGGAGATCCACATGATCATTCATGAGGAGGTGGTCGCAGCTATCTGAGAGGCGATACTAGAGCTGTTTGGGTCTATTAATGCCACACTGATTGAGATATTTGATGAGCGATATGCTGCTATTACTGAGGCTGCTGCTGCAGCAGCCACCGCAACCGTGGCCGCTGCTAGGCCACAGGGAGGTGACTCGTTGTTGTTCCGAGAGTTCAGCAACACGAAGCCACTAGATTTTGATAGGACTCAGGATTCGATTGTTGCTATGAGATGGATCTCCGATATTGAGGGTTGTTTTTACACGTGTTCATGCCCCGAGCACTTGAGAGTTCGGTTTGCGCTGAACCAGCTTCACTTGGGAGTGAAGGACTGGTGCAAGTTTGGGACATCCAACATTACTCCTGCAGATCATGATGCAGTGATTTGGAAGAGATTCACATAGTTGTTCCGAGATGAGTATGTTCCCCCGGTAGAGAGGGAACGGTTAGCCTCAGAGTTTTTGTGTCTCAAGCAGAAGACATAAACTATGATTAAGATGTCGAGGATGTTCCAAGAGAGGGCGATGTTTTGCCCTGAGCACGTTTCTACTGAGCAGGCACGTGTGAGCCAATATCTAAGCATACTTAGAAGGGATATACGGGAGTTTGTGGTGAACTCATCATACCGGAAATTGGCTAAGCTTCAAACCAATTCCAGGAGGAGGGAGATTGAGCTAGAGTTGCAGACCAGAGAGGAGGAGGAGTCCCGGGGTAGAGACAGGAGATCGATGCAGTGGTAGCTGGTGACGAAGTGGGCAAAGCCTGCTGACGTGGGAGTTAGGGGCTAGAAGGGTTGTACTTGTGGCAAGTGGGACAAGTGTCATGAGGGATCATGTCGGGCAGGGATTTGCTACAGATGTGGCAAAGAGGGGCACATGGCGAAGGATTGTCCCAAGGGGTTTGCAGTTTGCTTTCAGTACAACCAGACTGGCCATCGGAAGGCCGAGTGCCCTCAACTCATTTAGGGACCAGCCCAGGGTTCCACTCCTGCTGCTTTACGTGCTAATGATAGTCGGCCGGTGAAGGCCGAGGTTCCGAGGGCTCGTGGGAGAGCTTTTCAGCTGATATCGGAGGAGGTTCGCGCAAAACCTGATGTTGTGGCTGGAACGTATTTCCTTATTTATATTATATTGAGATTTGTTGTGCTTATATTGTGCTGTATATAGGTACTTTTCCTGTAAGTTCTGTACCTGATTTGGTATTATTTGACTCAGGTGCTAGTCGATCCTTTGTGTCTTTAGCTTTTAGTCGTGACATCAGTATCAGAAGTGAGGCGTTGAGTCGAACTCTGAGGGTTTCTATAGCCGACGAGCATGCGTTTTTTTGCCACATATGTATTCTGGGGATGAGTACTAGAGATTTTTGGTGTTGAGTTCCTGATAGACCTGGTGCCGATAGCGATGGGGGATCACTGTGTCATTGAGGGCATGGATTGGTTGAGTGGGTTTGGAGTTGTGATTGACTATGAGCGACAAATGATAGCCATACGAGACCCTAGTGGGGGAGTGCTTACGATGTATGGGGAGGGTACCAGATCTGGATCAACTTTCTGCTCTACTGCCAGAGCGAGACAGAGTCTACAGCAGGGTTGTATGGGATTTTTGTCATACATGATGGATATGCAGGTTGCTACAGAGAGGCCGAGTTCTATATCCAAGGTTCTGATAGTGTGTGAGTTCCTGAATGTTTTTCCCAAGGAGTTGTTGGGTGTGCCACCCGATAAGCAGGTGGAGTGTCGGATTGATTTGGTTCCAGGTGCTGCCCCTATTGCCAATCGCCTTGCGCCTCTTGAGATGCAGGAGTTATCCTCACCGTGGGGAGCACCTATCCTTTTTGTTAAGAGAAAGGATGGTTCACACCGGATGTGCATCGATTACCGGGAGTTGCAAGCTGCCGGTCAAGAACCGTTATCCACTACTGAGGATCGACGATTTATTCGATTAGTTGCAAGGGCATCTTTTTTTTTCTAATATTGATTTGAGATCTGGGTATCATCAGATGAGATTTTACGAGGAGGATATCCATAAGACGACCTTTAGGACTCTTTATGGGCACTACGACTTTGTGGTGATGCGTTTCGGACTCCCCAACACACCAGCAATGTTCATGGATCTCATGAACTGGGTGTGTAGGCCCATGTTGGATCGGTGGGTGATCGTGTTCATCGACGATATTCTGGTATACTCGAGGTCCAGAGAGCAGCACGCGAAGAGGTTTTACGTCAAAATTGAAGGGTTTTGAGTATTCTAACACTCCTAAGGTGTACATGCAACCCTAAAGAGTTGGATCTATGTTTTCTCTATTATACATGCAAACTTTGTTTTTCCAAGGTATTACCCTAACTAGCATACAAAACTTTAATACTTGGGTAATAAAACAAGTTAGATAACATACCTTTTGTTGTAGCTTGTTGCTTGGTGCTTTAAGAGCCTAGCACCAATAATGTGAATAACTCAAGTGGAATCACAAATCATCACTAACACTTGGAAACTTGGAAGATGACTCTCTAGCTCACAAAAATCGGCCTCACTCTAGTAAAGACTCTAGGTGCCAACTTCTTGAACCAAAGGGCTTCTTATATAGTGTGGTTGCATTAGGGTTACACCATGTAAACACTAATACGCATGAAATTTCATATTCCTCATGATCCATGGGTTTTAACCTCCATGGATTATCCGTGGGTCACCACATGGGTTAAGCCCAACATAAGGAATCATGGATCATTAGCCCACATTATAAGAATGAATGATTTAAACAATCAATCCACACACACAGAGACACACACACACACACACATATATATATATATATATATATATATATATATATATATATAATTAGTCTCTTTTGACCACAAAATTAATTGCAAATTAATTCTTGATCAATACTAATTAAATAATACGAGTTCATATTAATATATTATGTGACATCCCCATTTTCACGGCCACAAAAGCCCGATTTGGTTATGGTTTGTTTTATAAAATCAGAGTACTCCTTTGATTAAATCAGTTGCGTAATTTGTTCCCAAAACAAAATATGATAATTATTTATCAAATCACTTCTTAAAGAAATGTATTATCACTGAATAATAAAACCTCAGGATGTCATGTTCTGATACATACCAAAAGCATAAACAGTACAATTCGACCTTACAGCAATTATTTACAACTACTGGTCTTTTATCCAAAATCTCTCGTCGAGTCCATCAACTTATACTCTTGTGCCATTACCAGTAATACAAAGAAAACTGAGTGGGTCAGGCTTGGGAGCCTGGTGAGCATATAGGGTTTTCAACCCACAGTAAGATATTATATTATATTTAATCATCAGGCAATCAACCCAAATTACCCATCCCCATTATCTCCTTCTGTTTCTTAAAGCTTTACCCTAAGAGTTAATTATCCTTCATTCATTCGTTCCTAAGGATTGACCTAAGGGATTGTCACAAAGTCCATTTTCTACCATGGTTTATACAACAGGCACTACGTCACATATTCACCAGGGTTTATTCAATAGGCACTACGTCTCATAGTCACTAGGGTTTATACAATACGCACTACGTCTCATAGTCACCAGGGTTTACACAATAGGCACTACGTCTCATAGTCACCAGGGTTTACACAATAGGCATTACGTCTCATAGTCACCAGGGTTTATACAATAGGCACTACGTCTTATAGTAACCAAGGTTTACACAATAGACATTATGTCTTATAGTCACAAGGGTTTACACAATAGGCACTACGTCTCATAGTCATCGGGTATTTCATCTACCCATGTTCTACCCAACATATTTGTAGATATAAAATACATATAAGGTTTAAATCAATAAAAACTTGTATAAAACATCCATTCCACACCTATCTCAAAGAAACAAACAATATATATAACATAGCACATATTTCATAGCAAACACTTCATATTTATGTGTAAGAAGAACGTAACTACACATTCACTTGATTAGATGATGCTCGGACAACACTACGACTTTTAAAAGCAGTATTCTTCGATGAAATTGGAATATCTTCAAAGATCAGGCTTCTCGTGGGCAGAGCTTCGGCTTGAAACTCTTTTCTCCTCGAGATCTTTGGGGCTTCGGGGCTCTCTTCGGGTCTCGGTATGATAACGGGGCTTCGGGGGTACTTCTTTGCATACAAATCGAGACAATATGGGTGAGTGAAGAGTGAATTAGCAACCTTGGCCGGCTGCCCCTTAAATTCTATTTATAGAGCTGATTTCTTGAAATTCATGTCGTGAACCCTTATTTCACGTCGTGAGCTTGATCGTCATTGCATGCGTCATCGCAAGTTGGGTCTGGCAGACTCTGATAGGTCAAATCACTGATTTCACGTTCACGTCTGGCGTCATCACAAGTTGATTTCTTGAAACACTGTTCACGCCGTGAACACTAACTCAGTGTCAAAAATCGTGCCCCAAACTTCAGAAATTCATATCTTTCGTATACGAGCTTCGTTCCTGACGTTCTTTATATCCACGCGTAGGTGAGATTATGCTCTACAACTCTTGTTTAGACTTCGTCGGCTAATTTTGAATTATTTTTATTATATTTTTATTATATTATTTTTAGTTGGCCGGGACAGGAAAACTCCGTTAGGAATTCATAAGTCCTTCACCTAATGTCTATTTTCGTCTGTCTTTTTACCGTTGGACTACTGTCGATGAGATATTCGATTCTCGTTTAGATCATTTTCGGCTAGAAATCACCTGATCTCATATTTGAACTTCGGGTTGCATATGGCTAAGCTGAAACATAGAAAAATCATAACTTCCGCATACGAAGTCAGATTTGGATGTTCTTTTTATGCAGACTCTCGGTTTAACGTATTCTATGACTTTCATTTTGATCACTAAGGCCAAATATCTCTCTAATGTAAATTCAATATTTACGTCGCGCTGTGTCGTGCCGGTTCTGTCGCGAAACTTCGACAGGTCATAACTTCTTCGTTATAACTCGAATTTCGGCATTCTTTATATGTACAGAATCCTTGTAACATATACACAACTTAGTTAAGATTACTCTTTCCAAATAATCTTCCATCAACAAGTAATTTTTGATGCTTATCTTCTCTAAATTGACTAGCCCAGATCTACGGGCGTTACATATTATAACTTATAATATATTAATAAACCACACATATCCTCTTCTTAAAAGTCCAAATTGTTCCAGTGAAGGGAAACCCAAATGGACCATGCTAAATCGGTTCAAGTACATACCAAATATAGTTATGGACTTAGACACCTTATCCAACAGTCTCCTACTTCAATAACTCTAATAACTATAGATGCATGTAAGACTTCAGGAACCGACCAGCAATCGTAGCTCTTAAAACTTTTGTCGAACTAAAACGCACCATTTTAGACAAGTGATCATATAATCCTCTGCTCTCAAGTTATCAGCCAAACAAATACATGGAACAATGTCATACTTATTGTCCATCAGTTTGTTTCCTGATTTCCGATTTGTTTGACATAGAACTTAATCGAACACATCAATTGAGTTTCTGACTGGGACCGGCACATAAGTAAAAAAAATCAACGAGGGGCCCAAGATATCGCTTTTAATCCTCTAAGGATTAAAAGGGACAAATAAACTTCGACTCATATACTTGTAATAACTATTCGCCAAATCATACAAAACAATATGATATCGCTTATAACATCAAGTTACTGATGCATTTTTGTACTATCAATGCACAACCAACAAACAGTCAACAACTCATATCTCTTTGTTTGAAGACTAATATGATATTATCGTCTCACGATCACTAGAGATAAATTCCATGAAGTGATACAAGTGAGCCTGGGTTTAATCCAATATTTAGAACTTATGAGCATTCATGAATGTCATAGCAATGTCTAACCATTTCAGACAATCTACAAGCCAAATTCATGATAGTCTTGATTCAATACCTACTTCCAAAGTATCATTGACTGTAGACAGTTTGAATAATCTTACTATTCTGGAAGTCAAAACATGCAAACTTGAAACAATAGTAAATAATTGACACAAGATAGTAACTTTACTCATAAATAAACAACTTTTATTTAATCATCAAATTTCAATTACATTTTATCTATTACAAGTTTCAGAAATAAATATCTAATCATTAAAACTAATATCGTCTTTCATCCCAATGCGCCTCGCATGCTGCAAATGCTTAACCCTATTTAGTCCCTTCGTGAGGGGATCTGGCGGGTTCTCTTGTGAAGATACCGTCTTGGCTACGAGGAGTCCTTCTTCTATCTTGTGTCTAATGAAGTGAAATTTTCTGTCAATGTGTCTGGATCTGCCATGATCCCTTGGTTCCTTGGCTAAGGCAACTACACTGTCGCTATCACAGAAAATCTCCATAGGCTCTTTTATAGCTAGTACAACTCCAATGTCTCCAATGAAGTTCTTCAGCCATATCGCCTCATGTGACAACCCGAAACTTCTAACCCATGCAATTGATCTAGCACTAAAACTTGAGTTCATTGTCTTTTATTAAATCTTGTGGTTTCATTGAGTGCTCTAGACTTAGTATAATCTAAGATATGAATCTTAGGAAGGGTTGGAGAGTGTTTAGTATCACAATATCGGGCCAAACTCACCAAATAAGGTGTGTGCGGCCACACACATGTGTGTACGGCCACACACCCAACCGCAAACACCCTCAACCTCACACCCAATTCAATTTATGGATGGATACCTCTTCATTCATTCATTTAGATGTTCTCTTCCCTCGCTCTACTTTCTCTCTCTAAATCATCAACCAAGAACACTTGGAAGGCTTCATAATCATGATCTACTTCATCTTCAAGCTAAGTATAGTGGTAAACACTTGAATCCCAAGCTTAAAACTCATTATGTTCATCATATTCATCATCCCATGAAGGTGTACGGCCGCACACCTTCATATGGGGGCAGCACACATTCAAAACTTCCAAGTATGAAGAGCATACACTTCGAAAATCAACATATGGACTCAAATGAGGAGTGTACGGCCGCACACAGCCTCTGTACGGCCGCACACTCTTGTGTGCTGCCTCACACACACTCCTGGCCGCACTCCCCAGCCGCACACTCATTTTCAAGACCATACACCCACTTTAATACCCATATTTGGCCCTAAACTTGCATAAATCATTAAGTTTGGATCATAGGACACTTATTCTTAGTAATTCCAAGCCCTAAGGATGTTTTCCCATCATGTTTAGTCATGGAAAACCTTAGTTCTAACTCATTTATGTGTCATCACATGAAAAATAGGGGCCATAGGAGTTCAGGGAATCCGTTGACACTCGATCTCTACATTAAGCGGTGAGTTCATACCCCTACCCTTTATCACTGTTTTTCACTGTTTTCAGGTGGGAAACACAAGCAAAGTACAAGTGATTACTTGTACTCAAAACTTGTTTACATGTGTGTGTTTCACATTTTATATGCTTTTAACACTGATTGATACAACTGATAATCGTTTGAACATGCAGATCACATAAACATATTATTTGTGAAATGGGTTTATAAACAGTTATGTTTTATATATTCCACAAATGGTTTCTACATTTTATCAGTTAAAAGCATGTCATTAGAACTTTTGAAACATAAAACTTGTACACTATATATCCTCGGTAACACTCCACAGAGATACGCGAGTGGAGGATTATCATATTATTACTAGTAAATTGTTAGTCCTGTATGATTGGAGACATGTCCTCGGTGAACACTCCACAGAGAAACGCGAGTGGAGGATTGCACCCATAACCAGAATCTCTGGGATTAAAGAGCGTGACTTGAGCGTATAGATCTATACGGGGCTGACTACCCCACACCTGGCTGCTAGCTATAGCCGAACCGAAATGGTTCAAGGGTGACGAAATCCATAAGGCTATGTGGACTACTTATTGCCATATCTAGTCTATCGTATGGTTATGGAACTCGCAATTAGGATAACAGTGATTTACTTAATAGTAATAATGAATAACTTAACACATTTTACAAGATAACCAGGTTTCAGAATACATATTTTACATTGATAACCAACATTCAGGAAAGTATGGGGCTTTCCTGGGAAACGTTTACATAACTAGAAAAGTGTAACAAAACGGATAACTTTACATCTTTTACAATTGGTAAAACACAATCAGGAAAGTGTGGGACTTTCCTGGGGATACATTGGTACGTAACCAGAACAATATAACAAACCAGATAACATAACTGTACATTTTCACAAGAGTAAACGTGTTTCAGTGTACAACTATACTTTACATGTTGAGAACAAAAAAACCAGCCCTTTTAAGAAAATATGGGATTTTATTGGCGTGTGTTACATTTTCAGAAACAGAAAGGAAACTCGAACACTTTCACAAAACAAAAACTGCTTATGAACTCACCAGCTATACAACTTACTTTTGAAACAAATGTAATCTTTTCTATATGTAATGTAATGGTTGTTCTACTTTACTTACTATGTGTAATGGATTTGATACTCAACATGGAGTCAACCCTGGAAATGTTTCCGCCTTCGGTTTTCGGGGTATGACAGACTGGTATCAGAGCCCTTGTTTATAGTGAATAAAGTATACCAAACCTTACATGGTATAAAACTATAAACACTAAAAGGGCCTAAGTACTCTGAATTAAAAGTATCTTCAAACTATAAGTATTTTCAAAAGTATACAAGTATACCGAACCATCGAGATCCGTAACTACAAGTAGAACAAAACATAAGTAAATGGGTGTTGTGTACTACGGTTAAACCTGGGCAGTTATGTAGTCATGTCTAGGATCAATATAGCCTGGCCAACTATATTCATTCGAGACACGGCCAACATGTGCTTGGGAGTGACTGTGGTATGCGGCATACCTAAAATTTACCCTAATACCACAAACATTGAGCCAGTGTCGTAGCGAATCATGAAATACTATGGGAGTATTTCTCGAGCCAATCCTTTGTAGAAATCCTCGTTCACGTATGGATCCTTGATCATTCCGTTAGCGATAGTTTACCTGCTTTGATAACTCTTTCCTGCTTTATCGCTTATTCGGAATATATCTGTCATATCTCTTGATTCGAATCAGAGGACTTATCATCCTCTCTTTTGTTGATCTTATTAGATCAAGATGCCTCCCAGAAAGAGACCCAGCTCCAAGACCAACAACCCTCCGCCACCACCTCCTCCTAAAATTGACCCCGTGGTATTTCAGGCAGCTGTTACCACCGCAGTGGCAGTTGCTATGTCCTAATTAAACACCCGTGGTTCCGGTGGTTCAGGAGGTGGTACTCAAACTCAGGATCAAGAAAGCAATCAGGGACACCAAAAGGAGGGTTCCTGTAAGGACTTCATGAATGAGAAACCAACATCCTTCGATGGCACTGGAGGTGTCATTTCCTTATCCCGATGGTTCGAGAAAATCGAATCCATTTTTGAAATCTGTGCCTGTGCGGAATCTGATAAGGTCAAATTCGCAGCTTGTACCTTTCTTGACAAAGCCTTGACTTGGTGGAATGGCCGAGTCAAATCTCTGACCTTACCTGTAGCCAACGCCATGGGCTGGGAAGCCATGAAAGAACTCTTGATAGCGGAATACTGCCCCCGTGGTGAAATGCAGAAACTAGAGCACGAGCTCTGGAACCTAAGGATGAAAGGTTCTGGCATTGCTGCATACACTTCCCGATTCGATGATCTTGCACTTCTCTGCCCGGGACTAGTCACTCCTGAAAGTAAAAAGATCGAGAGGTTCATTTGGGGGTTAACTCAACCAACAAAGGGTCATGTCTTAGCTGCTCGTCCGGATACCTATGATAGTGCCAAGACTTTAGCCCAAACTTTAATTGATCACAGTGATGATGTCGAGGAAACTACTACCACTCCTGAGGCGACCAAGATTAGTGGTGAGAAAAGAAAATTCTGGAAGAAGAAGAAGGGTCCATCTTCCCAAGGGTCCTCTAAAAGACAGCAAACAGTAGCAGTCCATGCTGCTACTACCCCTGTTGCTGCTGCTTCTGTTGTGGGATCCACAGCTCCAACTCCTACCAGCCGGTATGCTGGTAATCTTCCCCTCTGTGACAAGTGCAAACACCATCACAACCCCGGCCCCTGCCGAGAATTATCATGTACCAATTGTGGTAAAAAGGGGCACACGGTCCGATTTTGTAAAGCTCTAGCCCAATCGGCCAATCAATCATCTGGAGCAGGCGTTGGTCAAGCCTGCTATAACTGTGGAGAGGTTGGGCACTTTAAAAGGGACTGCCCCAAGAAGTCTACAACCGATAACACCGGCAGAGTCCTAGCCATAGGACGGGAGGAAGCGGTCGCCGATCTCACTGTTGTCTCGGTTATGTTCCTTCTCGACAACTCATATGCTAGTATTCTTTTCGATTCGGGTGCTGAAAGAAGCTTTGTTAGTCATTCGTTCAAACATAACCTAAAACATAATCCCCAACCGTTAACTGAAACGTTTACCGTCGAGATGGCTAACGGTGAGAAAGAAAGCGCTAACGAGATATTCGTAGGTTGTACCCTTACCCTGAACGACCATTCATTTCCTATCGATCTCATGCCGGTTTCCATAAAGAGCTTTGATGTCATCATTGGCATGGATTGGTTGAGTCCCAATCATGCTGATATCCTCTGTTTCGAAAAAGCCATCCGTCTCAACCTTCCTTTGGATCAAACTCTCATAATCTATGGCGATAAACTCAGTTCCAATCTTCGTATCATTTCCTGCATCAAAGCTCAAAAGCTCCTGCGAAAGGAGTGTATTGCGTTCTTGGCCCATGTAATCAACAAGAAACGGGAAGTTAAAGACCTCGCGAGCATCCCCGAAGTCTGTAACTTTCCTGATGTGTTTCCCGAAGAGCTTCCAGGAATTCCTCCCGAGCGTCAGGTCGAGTTCCGTATTGACCTAATTCCAGGAGCTTCTCCCGTAGCGAAGTCTCCGTATCGCTTAGCTCCAGCAGAAATGCAGGAGTTATCCAGCCAACTCAATGAGTTGCTCAGTAAAGGATTCATTAGACCGAGTTCCTCACCTTGGGGAGCTCCGGTATTGTTTGTCAAGAAGAAAGATGGATCCTTTCGGATGTGTATCGATTATCGCGAGCTGAACAAGTTGACCGTCAAAAACCGATATCTACTTCCACGAATAGATGACCTCTTCGATCAACTCCAGGGAGCCAGTTACTTCTCCAAGATAGACCTTCGGTCAGGGTACCATCAGCTACGATTTCATGATAGTGATGTGTCCAAAATAACTTTCAGAACTCGATATGGACACTACGAGTTCGTAGTGATGCCTTTCGGTCTAACTGACGCACCGGCAGTGTTCATGGACCTGATGAACCGAGTGTGTCGTCCCTATCTGGACAAGCTCATCATTGTATTCATTGAGGACATACTTGTCTACTCCAGAAGCGAAGAAGATCACAAACAGCACTTGAGGCTAGTGTTGGAAACCCTTAGATCCGAGAAGTTGTACGTGAAATTTTCCAAGTGTGAGTTCTGGATTCGGAAGGTAACTTTCCTCGGTCACGTGGTAAACAAGGAGGGTATTCATGTAGATCCTTCCAAGATTAAAGCGATAGAGAATTGGTCGGCACCGAAGACACCCACAGAAATTCGACAATTCTTGGGTCTCGCCGGCTATTATCGGAGATTTATCCAGAACTTTTACAGAATCGCCAAACCCTTAACCACTCTAACACAGAAAGGTGTACCCTTTTGTTGGAGTCATAAGCAAGAAACCGCATTCCAGACGTTGAAGAAAGCCTTGTGCAGCGCGCCTGTCCTGTCCCTACCCGAAGGGACAGAGGACTTAGTTGTCTACTGCGATGCGTCCAATCAAGGCTTAGGCTGTGTGCTTATGCAAAGAGGAAAGGTAATTGCTTATGCCTCTAGACAGCTGAAAGCACACGAGGTCAACTATACCACGCATGACTTGGAATTAGGAGTTGTAGTTTTTGCATTGCAAATTTGGAGACATTACCTCTACAGAAACAAGTGCACGATCTTCACTGACCACAAAAGCCTGCAACACATCTTCGATCAGAAGGACTTGAATATATGTGGCAACGGTGATGGGTAGAACTACTCAGTGATTATGAGTGTGAAATTCGTTACCATCCCGGCAAGGCCAATGTGGTAGCAGATGCCCTTAGCCGAAAGGAAAGTTCGGTCCGCAAAGTGAACAAACTAGACGATGACCATCCATTCGAACTTACCCATGCAAATCCGAGAAGCCCAGTTAGAAGCCCTCAAACTCGAGAACGTGTCGATCGAAGCCTTAAGAGGAATGGAAAAGAAACTTGAGATCAGGGGCGACGGAGTCTACTGCTTCATGGATCGGATCTGGATTCGAAAGTCCGGAGGATTCAGGGAGATTGTTATGGAGGAAGCACACAAGACCAGATACTCTGTTCACCTGGGTTCGGACAAGATGTACCTGGATCTCAAGAAATAATACTGGTGGCCAAACATGAAAGCTGATATAGCTACATTCGTGGGCAAGTGTCTGACTTGTGCCAAGGTTAAAGTTGAGCACCAGAAACCCTCGGGTCTGCTCCAACAGCCCGAGATACCCGAATGGAAATGGGAGATGATTACCATGGACTTCATCACCAAACTACCCAAGTATCCGAGTGGGTACGACACCATTTGGGTAATTGTCGGTCATCTGACAAAGTCCGCCCAATTCATCTCAATCAAAGAATCATTCAAGATGGAAAGACTTACGCGAATCTACATCCAAAAGGTAGTTGGACTTCATGGTGTACCTGCGTCCATTATCTCTGATCGAGATAGCAGGTTTACCTCCAGATTCAGGCAGTCTCTCCAGAAAGCCCTTGGAACCAAACTAGACATGAGCACAACATATCATCCTTAGACTGACGGACAAAGTGAGAGAACTATCCAAACCCTGGAGGACATGCTTAGAGCATGTGTCATTGATTTTGGAAAGTCGTGGGACACACGTCTACCTTTGATCGAGTTCTCGTACAACAATAGTTACCACACCAACATCAGGGCTGCCCCGTTTGAAGCCCTTTACGGTCGCAAGTGCAGATCCCCTCTGTGTTGGGCCGAGGTGGGGGATACACAGTTAGCCAAGAGTCGAGTCCCCGACAGTGCTCTCACTGGTCCTGAAATCATCTGCGAAACCACTGAGAAAATCATCTAAATCCGAGAACGATTGAAAGCTTCACGAGATCGCCAAAAGAGTTATGCTGATAACCGTCGGAAACCTATGGAATTCAAAGTCGGAGACCGTGTCTTGTTGAAATTCTCGGCCTGGAAAGGCACGGTACGCTTTGGAAAGCGTGGGAAACTTAACCCTAGGTACATTAGACCCTTCGAGATCCTCGCCAGGATCGGTCCGGTAGCCTATAAACTTCGTTTACCCCACGAGCTCAGTAACATCCATCCCGTCTTCCATGTTTCAAATCTCAAGAAGTGCCTATCCGATGAAACCATAGTGATTCCTTTAGACGAGATCGAGATCAATGTAGACCTCAACTTCGTGGAGGAACCGATCGAAATCATAGATCGAGAAGTCAAATGTACAAAGAAAAGCCGCATCCCGTTAGTGAAGGTCCGCTGGAATGCCAACCGGGGACCGGAGTTCACTTGGGAGCGGGAAGACTCAATGAAGCAGAAGTATCCGCAAGTCTTTCCAGGTCCATGATTTGTATCTTGTCTTGTATCTTAATTTTGAATTTCGGGACGAAATTCCCTCTAACAGGGGGATAATGTGACAACCCGAAACTTCTAACCCATGCAATTGATCTAGCACTAAAACTTGAGTTCATTGTCTTTTATTAAATCTTGTGGTTTCATTGAGTGCTCTAGACTTAGTATAATCTAAGATATGAATCTTAGGAAGGGTTGGAGAGTGTTCAGTATCACAATATCGGGCCAAACTCATGAAATAAGGTGTGTGAGGCCACACACTTGTGTGTGCGGCCACACACCTGTGTGTACGACCACACACCCAACCGCAAACACCCTCAACCTCACACCCAATTCAATTTATGGATGGATATCTCTTCATTCATTCATTTAGATGTTCTCTTCCCTCTCTCTACTTTCTCTCTCTAAATCATCAACCAAGAACACTTGGAAGGATTCATAATCGTGATCTACTTCATCTTCAAGCTAAGTATAGTGGTAAACACTTGAATCCCAAGCTTAAAACTCATTATGTTCATCATATTTATCATCCCATGAAGGTGTACGGCCGCACACCTTCATATGGAGGCAGCACACATTCAAAACTTCCAAGTATGAAGAGCATACACTTCGAAAATCAACATATGGACTCAAATGAGGAGTGTACGGCCGCATACTCCTGTGTACGGCCGCACACACCCTCTGTACGGCCGCACACTCTTGTGTGCTGCCTCACACACACTCATGGCCGCACTCCCTAGCCGCACACTCATTTTCAAGACCATACACCCACTCTAATACCCATATTTGGCCCTGAACTTGCATAAATCATTAAGTTTGGATCATAGGACACTTATTGTTAGTAATTCCAAGCCCTAAGGATGTTTTTCCATCATGTTTAGTCATGGAAAACCTTAGTTCTAACTCATTTATGTGTCATCACATGAAAAATAGGGGCCATAGGAGTTCAGGGCATCCGTTGACACTCGATCTCTACATTAAGCGGTGAGTTCATACCCCTACCCTTTATCACTGTTTTTCACTGTTTTGAGGGGGAAACACAAGCAAAGTACAAGGGATTACTTGTACTCAAAACTTGTTTTCATGTGTGTGTTTCACATTTTATATGCTTTTAACACTGATTGATACAACTGATAATCGTTTGAACATGCAGATCACGTAAACATATTATTTGTGAAATGGGTTTATAAACTGTTATGTTTTATATATTCCACAAATGGTTTCTACATTTTATCAGTTAAAAGCATGTCATTAGAACTTTTGAAACATAAAACTTGTACACTATATATCCTCGGTAACATTCCACAGAGATACGCGAGTAGAGGATTATCATATTATTACTAGTAAATTGTTAGTCATGTATGATTGGAGACACGTCCTCGGTGAACACTCCACAGAGATACGCGAGTGGAGGATTGCACCCGTAACTAGAATCTCTGGGATTAGAGAGCGTGACTCGAGTGTATAGATCTATACGGGGCTGACTACCCCACACCTGGCTGCTAGCTACGGCCGAACCGAAATGGTTCAAGGGTGACGAAAGTCAGAAGGTGATGTGGACTACTTATTGCCAAATCTAGTCTATCGTATGGTTATGGAACTCGCAATTAGGATAACAATGATTTACTTAATAGTAATAATGAATAAGTTAACCCATTTTACAAGATAACCAGGTTTCAGAATACATCTTTTACATTGATAACCAACATTCAGGAAAGTATGGGGCTTTCCTGGGAAACGTTTACATAACTAGAAAAGTGTAACAAAATGGATAACTTTACATCTTTTATAATTGGTAAAACACAATCAGGAAACTATTGGACTTTCCTGGGGATACATTGGTACGTAACCAGAACAGTATAACAAACCAGATAACATAACTGTACATTTTCACAAGAGTAAACGTGTTTCAGTGTACAACTATACTTTACATGTTGAGAACAAAAAACCAATCCTTTTAACAAAATATGGGATTTTCTTGGCGTGTGTAACATTTTCAGAATCAGAAAGGAAACTCGAACACTTTCACAAAACAAAAACCGCTTATGAACTCACCAGCGTTATGCTGATTTTCAAACTGCTTGTGTTCTCAGGTCAGCGTTAGAACAGGTACCCGAAGATCATTTTGTTCCAGGTCAGAGTGCGCATAGGACTTGTCTCGTTTTGTTTATATATACTATGTATCACAACTATACAACTTACTTTTGAAACAAATGTAAGCTTTTCTATATGTAATGCAATGGTTGTTCTACTTTACTTACTATGTGCGTTGAATTTGATACTCAACATGGAGTCAACCCCGAAAATGTTTCCGCCTTCGATTTTCGCGGTGTGACACCTCCTTCGCTGCTTTGTTCGCTGCTATGTACTCTGATTCGCACGTTGAGTCAACTACGGTCTCCTTCTTCGAACTTTTCCACGTAACTGCTCCTCCATTCAGGGTAAATACCCAGGCCGAATGAGAGCGGAAATTATCTTCGTCGGTCTGAAAGCTGGCGTCACTATACCATGTCACTCTCAAGTCATCGCTCCCACCAAGGACAAGAACCCAGTCCTTAGTCCTTCACAGGTACTTAAGAATATTCTTTACCGCAGTCCATTGAGCCTTACCATGGTTCCCATCATATCTGTTGACCATGCTCAAAGCAAAGGCTACATCAGGGCAAGTACAAGTCATAACATACATGATTGAGCCAACAACAGAAGCATATGGTAATCGACTCATCTCAGCTATCTTAGCCTCTGTACTCAGACTTTTAGTCTTACTCAGTTTGGCATTGCTTTGGATCGGTAAGTCACATTTCTTGGAATTCTGCATGTTGAACCTCTTCAATACCTTGTCAAAGTAGATACTCTAACTAAGTCCAATTAGTCTCTTACTCCTGTCTCTCAATAACCTTATCCCTAGGATATAGGCAGCTCCTCCATGGTCCTTCATAGCTAAACACTTCCCAAGCCAGGATTTCACCTCCTACAAGGTTGGGATGTCGTTTCCTATGAGTAGTATATCATCCTAATACAGTACCAAAAAGCTAACTATACTCCTACTAGCTCTGACATATACACATGACTCATCCTCGCTTCTCGAAAAGCCAAACTCTTTGACTTTCTCATCGAAACAGAGATTCCATCTACGAGATGCTTGTTTCAATCCATAAATGGATTTCTCAAGCTTACACACTCTATTAGGGTAGTCTGGATTGACAAAACCCTTTGGCTAACTCGTGTAAACATCTGCAGCCAACTTTCCATTAAGGAAAGCGGTTTTGACATCCATTTGCCATATTTCATAATCATGAAATGCATCAATGGCTATCATAACCCTAATATACTTAATCTTAGCTACTGGTGAGAAGGTCTCATCATAGTCAACTCCCAGAGTTTAAGTAAAGCCCTTCGCAACCAGGAAGGCATTATAAGCATGTACTTTCCCATCCATGTCGGTCTTCTTCTTGAAGATCCATTTGCACCTGACTGTCTTACGACCCAGTACATTGTCAACCAAGTTCCACACTTGATTTTTATACATGGACTAAATCTCATTGTCCATAGCCTCTTTCCACTTTGCAGACCCAGGGCCTGCCATGGCTTCCTTGTGGATGTTAGGCTCATCTAAGTTTACCAGTGTGCTATCACTAATAAATGTATCACCTTCTATAGTAATATTGAAACCATAAAACTCAGGTGTATTCCTAACTCTTGTGGAACGCCTTAGAGGTACAGATTCGTCAATCGGCTCAATAAGAGTTTCTGATGAGATAAAATCTCTTGATCGTTTAGATCTTTCACAGGTATATTAATGAAGAACAAACTATTAAATCAAATAAGGCAAAGAACACAATATAGAATCAATATAAAGCTTATGATTTAAATGTAGTCACGCCTCAACAGAGCTTGATAAAGAACGTACCATCTTATCACATCACTGAAGTACTTCTTGTCACTTTCACTGTTCTGCTTGCATTTGTGAATAATTCCCAGTACATACTCCAGGCACGAAGTAGTAAAGAGATGTTTATCAGTTAAAGCAAACATGCATTTCTTACCATGCTGTTTGGTGAACATCACAGAGTTTAAGGCCAGATCAATCTTTCCCATTTTCATCTTATTTACATCACTTGCAGAACCAACAGGCAAAATAGTGGGCTTCTTCCTAAGAACCGAAGCGATCTCTTGATCCATCTTAGCTACCTCCAGAATGTAGTAGACTAGCAATCTTTTAAGATGATCAATAATTGGCTCATACTCAACTGGGTTGGAGAGTAGAATGTTGTGCAGGACAATCCAATCATGAGGATTAAGATTAGGTAGATCAACAAGAGAGAAGGTATGCTCAGAAAAAGCCAAATCTCTAGTGACTTTGAACTTGACGTTGATGTACTTCCCTGCTGCATGAGGCTTAAGGACCCGAACTGTGATGATCTTTTGAGCACTCCATGTGAGATATTGAGGTTGAGCGAACGCCAAGTAATAATCAATGAGCTGATGATCAACCTTTGGGTCTGGATGTGGGACTTTTGCAATAGGAAGAAAGCAGTGAAGCACAAACGCCTTTTGGGTGATAGGCATATCAAATTAAGAGTCCTTTGTGTTTTCACAGTCCAAAGACACTACTGGCTCGAGCCAATGAGTGCTAGGAGAATCAATGGATTCTTTGATCAGTTTCTCCAGAGTCCAAACGGGAAAGAGGGTTTTCTTTCTTTATAGGAGATCCTAAGCTTCCTTTAATCTTCTTTCTTTTTCTTCATCTTCTTTTACAATTTTGGCGTTGAGATCGATTTCCCTTTCCCATGCCTTTCGCTTCAAGGCCTCAGCGATTGTCTCCTCTTCCTCATCACTATCATCCATAGTGCCTTTGCCTTTACCCTTAAAACCCGAACCTGAAGCATGCTTAGTCTTCTTTTGTTCTGGCTAGGAAGTAGGAGGAGGTTGAGACTTAGGTGGAGGTTGAGACTAAGATGTTAGTCCTTCTCCCCCTTGTATTGAAGGGACAATAGTCTCTAAAACACCTTCAATGCGACTCAACATCCCAAGGGCAGGACATAATTTGTCAACAAGATGGCATCAAACGGAGATGGTTAGAATTGGATCGTCAGCTTCCAGGATGTTCGACAGAATGACGTTTACGTATGAGACACAACTTTTGACGACAACCCGTTCAGAGCGAAGTTGATTGACCTCGTGGTTCGCCTGAGAAAGTTGGAGATTCTTGGTTTTGAGTTGAGTATTCTTGAGAGCAAGCTCATCCATGACTGAGTTCTCCATTTCTAGATCCGCTTGAAGCTTTGTGAAAGGTTCATTGAGAGAGGATAAAAGGGAAACATTGTCCTTTTGAATATCATGGCGAAGAGTGGCAAAGTTTTTCTTCTCAGCAGCAAATGCTTCTTCGAGTTTAGTAATTGAGTTGGTCACTTTAGAAGCGTTCAACTCAGCTGCTCCCTGTAAAGACTCAAGAAAAATATTAGCATTTTCAATTAGTTTATCGACTTTTTTGGTCGCCTCTATGTAAACTTTAGTTGAAGCTTCAATAGCTGCTGTGGCATTAGAAATGGAAGCATCATGAGCCTTGACAAAGGAGTCAAGCATGCCCTGAATAACAGCCTTAGAAAATGGATGACGAGAGGAGGAAGAGGCCATGAGAGTGTCGAGTTTGACATTCAGCTCCTTAATGTGCTTTTTGGTAATAGGAGCATCATCATCTTCATCACTTTGAACACGGTAAGGGCTATAGTAGAAGGAATCAAATTTCATGTCTTCTCCACCAAGGACAGTGTAGGTTTCGGTTGAAGGTGTGGGAGATAGTGGTTTGGTTGTTTCTGGGACTGAAGACCGAACCCCCGTATCAGATACGTTGGTTTGAACTCTAGTGGTGGTTGTTTTTGCAGCTTCAGAAAATAGAGGAGTGGGAATAGGAATGGTAGAGGTAGGTTGTGATTTGATAACTAGGAAGGTTGTTTGTAAGGAAATAGGAATAGAAGCAGGTGGAGAGGAAGGAACTGGGGAGCGAACAGGTACCTCGGGTGTGGGTGATCTAAGTGGAGTATCACCACGAGCCGAAACCTCCTCGTCAGAGCTTTCACTCTCTGATTCGATAGGAGTAGGAGGTTTGTTGCCTGGAGGAACATACTGAGAGTCTGAATCCCTAGAGGATTGAAGAATAAGCCTCCGAGTTGGCTTTTTGAGCTTCTTCTGCTTAGGCTGGGAAGGAGCAGTCTTGTCTGACTTTTGCTTGTTTGGAGTTTGCCCCGTAGCTGTTTTAATGACCCTCACATCCTTTTGTTTTTCTGGTTTCTTTCCCCTCTTTGTAGGCTTGTCTGCTTCCTCTATAGAGCGAATCATAGCAGGAGTGAATTCCCATGGACCCAAAGAAGGAAGCTTCTTGTATTTTTGAATGACGTTACTTTCCTAAGACACACAAGCATACATGGTTTCTGGAATCGATCCAATGAAGAGAAACCTGTAAGGATCTGTGACGATAATCTTCGTTGTGTGAAATGTTGCAATGGATGAGAGAAAGTAGTTCGCCATGATTGGTACGTGAAGACGATCCATGGCCCACTTTGTGATAATCGACCAGTACCTGCCACACGAAATCTCAGAGTGGCGAGAAGAAGAGTATAAACTCTGAATAAGTTGTTACCATATGACCGCCCCAAAGTCCAGATGTACACCATTGTACAACCCGTAAAGCATAGTCATAAATGACTTGCTTGCTCCATCTGATCCAGCGCTTCGCTCTGAGAGGCCCTTGAATAAGAGAGTAAAGAGGTCGTTCCATTGTGGGGGAAGGCAAGATTTCTTGAACTTCATGACAGTAGTTAGGGTTTCAGTGTACCCCATTTGGTAGAACATTGAGAACAGTTGACTAGTGGTGATGGAGTCAAGGTTTACCAGAGTGGGTTCGTGAGCAAGTCCAAGTAGGGCAAAGAAGCGATTCTTTGAAATCGAGGTCTTCTCACTGTGAATGTCAAAGTGAATACTCTCAGCAACCTTGTCATAGTAAGCAGTTGGATAGATGTGAGAGAGGCAAGACATGGGAGCAACTTCCACCTTTGTAAGAGCATCAACAAGTGGAGAGTATTTGAGGCATTCTACCACATACAACATGTAGGGTTCATAGATGAATGGTGTAAGATCAATGATGAGGTTTTGCTGAGGCTTAATGGTCAGAAGGTTGGAGTGAACAGCGGTATCATGAACAGAAGACGATTCTGCCATGGAAGAAGCTTGAGAAGAAGATGTTGAACAATTAGAGAAATCGCCTTTTTCTTTTAGAAGATTTGAGAACGGTAAAAGAGTAAAGTTGATCATGAGAAACCCTTTTATACGTGAGAGTAGGAGAGAGAAAGATCCGCCTAAAATCTCGTCCTTTTGTGAAACGTTTCCTGATGCGATGGGGAGTAGACAGTTGGCAACCCCGATGATGACGCAGGAGAGAGAAAACATGTTTCACTTTTTACGCGCCTTTCTATAGAAAGTACATTTTTAAAATTGACAAAACGATTGGATAATAGCTGACTCATCCATTGTGCTTTATCTGAGACGTCACCCACATAATTTACATGAACCGTCATCACCCTTATTATATCGATTGAAAATCACCATAATGCTTTTTAGAACCCAAGCTATAAAATTAGCTCATTTATAAAATAAAGCCAGACTTTTGGATGCATAAAGTGTGAATGATAAGGAAATAAATCAAATTTTGTGGGATAGTGTGATGTAGATTAGGACATAAAACAGTAGATCCCGGACACGAATCTCTTCCTTTCATGTCAAGAGAGACTTCAAAGTATCTGTGTGGTTTCCCGTTAAAATACAATCAAATACTTTTGAAGAAGCAATGAAAGGCATCTTTTAGATATGCGCCTTGTAAGGGTGGCTGTCTTTTCAATTCAAATTTCGGTACTTGATATAAGACCAAAAGAGAACGAATTACTTGTGAGACCAATGTGGTATGTTGAACAAGTAGGTTAGAAATATTTTCAGTGACTTGTTGAATTTTCAGTATGAAATCTCAAAAAAAAAAAAAAACTGGATCCTTGGGGAACAAAAGTTTTGGTAATAGAAAATTCAAAAGGATCTCTAAAAATGAAAAGAGATTTCATGGTGACACTTCATAGAGTGGTTTCGTCAATTCATTATTGGTATTGAATTTGTGGGTTTCACTTAGTACGTAGTGGCATGAAACTAAGATCATAAACGCAGATGTTGTGTAACCGTAAACCTCAGTGGTAAGTGTTGAGAGTCTCAAGGGTTACATGAATGAGATGAAGTGTAATGGAGAAGAATGATGGAGGTGGTTTAAGAAGCGAATGTACCTCTGCTATAAAAGTAAGACCTAGCAGAAAACTCTTAACTCAATATGAGAAGAGTAAGGTAGCTCTCGATTAGAGTGAATGTAACAACCTAATTTGGAAAATGTGATTTGTATTTATCACATTATTAAGGTTTCACTAAAAAACTTTTGAGGCTTTGGTCAACATGCAGCAGCATGCATCTAGGGACACTTAACTAGTCTTATGAAAAGAATTTATACCTTCTGCAGCTCCACCATTGAGAGTATCTTTTATACGAAAAAAAACATTATATATATATATATATATATATATATATATATATATATATATATATATATATTTGGATTTTGTGAAGAATTTCTAAAGAGAAATAAAAACAAAGAGAAAATTATTTTTGGATTTTATAATATAAAAAAAAAAGAAATCAAAAACGTAAAAATAAGTATGAAAAAGAGTGTACAAAACAATACAACCAAAATTCCTTTTAATGAAAAAGAAGCGAACGAGTTCAGATGGACCGAACCCGAAATAGACCGAGCGTTCGGTTCATTTCGGTTCCCGGGTGAACCGAACCTGAAATAGACCGAGCGTTCACTCTATTTTGCTTCTAACCTTTAATGAAGCGAAGGAGATTTCGGTACTGATTCAGCTTCCATCATTCCTAGGCCTTGTAAGATCTTATTGAAACTTGCTTCAGGTAAGGCCTTGGTGAATATATCTGCTAATTGATCAATGGTCCTAACGAAATGAATCTCTACGTTACCATCTTCCACATGTTCTTTGATGAAGTGATACCGTAGTGCTATGTGCTTTGTCTTCAAGTGTTGCATTGGGTTATGACGAATCCTAATTGCACTTTCGGAGTCGCAATATAGTGGGATTTTCTTCTGTTGGATTAGTGTCTAAGGTTGTAACTATAGTTGGTAAGTACTTGACCCGGTTGTGCATGGTCTTTTTAGGTTGCGTTCACCATAGCAACTTGACAGGATGATTTGTTAAGAGAGAAGAGATATTATTGTTAATATATTATTAGAGTAATATAATGTAGGAATAATAATATTATTTGATTAATATAAGTCATATATTAATTGAGAATTAATTTGGTGACTTAAAGAGATTAATTGAATAAAGGGGCATAAACTGTAAAATGTGTGATAGTTGCGTTTAGGGCTATGAATCCTTATGGATATGGGAAGGGACGATTTTAAGGATATGGATATCTTAAAAACGTCCAAGGCCTTATCTAGAAGGATCTTTGGATTGCTTTGAGGCTAAGTTGTCCAATTAGGGTTTAAGGGGAAACCCTAGGAGCTCATCGTATAAATAGGCCCTTAGGGTTAGTGAAATCGACCATTCTATCTTTGAAGAAACCCTAGAGCCGATTTCTCTCCTATCTCTCTCTCTCTCAAATCATCTTCTTGCTAGTTGGTGTTTGTAAGCCATTAGAGGAGTGACAATTGTGACTCTAAGCTCCAAGAAGAAGAAGTACCAAGAAAGTAATACAAGGTATTCTTCTAGATCCTAATTCATATGATTAGAATCAATTGTTTACATTAGATCTAGGATTGTAAGTCTTGGATTCAATGCATGTTCAATTAGAGAAACCTAGATCCAAGCAATTAGGGTTTGTATGTGCACATAGGAAAGTTCTTGTGGCTCAAACCCATCATCTTCATGTTCAGCCCATAGTCCCTAAGCTGACTTTGTATCCAAACGACCTGAGATGTGCATGATGCAGCAGCTATATATTCAGCTTCAGCCATGGAGAGGGAAACACAGGTTTGTTTCTTTGATTGCCAACTAACTAATTTGCCATCAAGAAATTGGCATCCTCCAGTAGTGCCTTTACGATTCAATCCACAACCCCCTAGTTTAGCATCTGAGAATGCTTGGACGAAAAATCCTGAGTTGGCTGGATACCCTAGACTGAGAGAGGATGTTCACTTTAGAAAGCGAAAGATGTTCTTCACAACCAGCATGTGAGGTTCACATGGGTTGGATTGAAATCGAGCATAATAGCAGAATGACAACTTAATGTCCGGCCTGCTGGCTGTAAGATACATCAGTGATCCAATCATCTGACGATAAAGCATCATGTCAACAGCCGGTTTGTCCAATGGTGGCGTCATCTTGGTGCCAAACGCCATAGGAACCTTCACCCTTGAGTCGCCTAACATCCAAAACTTGGAAAGTAATGTTTTTGTGTATGCCTCTTGATTGATAAAAATGCCTTCGGGTCCCTGTCTAATATTTAAGCAAAGGAAAAAGTTAATTGGACCCATTGAGCTCATCTCAAATTTAGTTTCCATCAACTTCCTGAATTCAGCTGTTAGGCTGGGATTCGTGGAGCCGAAGATGATGTCATCAACATAAATTTGGACTATCATAAGGTGGTTACCCTCTCTCTTATGAAAGAAGGTTGGGTAAACCGAACCTTGTTTAAATTTGGACATTTTTAAGAATCGAGTGAGGGTTTCATACCATGCTCTGGGAGCTTGCTTCAGGCTATATATTGCTTTGTCCAGAATATAGCAGTGATCTGGATGCTTCTCGCTCACACAGCCTGGCGGTTACTCTACGTACACAGTTTCTTCAAGTTCTCTGTTGAGAAAGGCACACTTCATGTCCATTTGATAGACTTCAAAATTCTTGTGTGCAACATATGCAAGAAAGATTCGAACCGATTCTAATCTTGCAACTGGAGTGAAGGTCTCTTCATAATCTATACCTTCCTCTTGACAATATCCTTTCACGACCAACCGGGCCTTGTTGCGAACCACATTCCCTTCCATGTCCATCTTATTTCTGAATACCCATTTGAGATTCTTAGTTTTGAGCTGAGTAGTCTTGAGAGCAAGTTCATCCATGACTGAGTTCTCCATTTCTAGATCCGCTTGAAGCTTTGTGAAAGGTCCATTGAGAGAGGATAAAAGGGCAACATTGTCCTTTTGAATATCTTGGCGAAGAGTGGCAAAGTTTTTCTTCTCAGCAGCAAATGCTTCTTCGAGTTTAGTAATTGAGTTGGTCACTTTAGAAGCGTTCAACTCAGCTGCTCCCTGTAAAGACTCAAGAAAAATATTAGCATTTTCAATTAGTTTATCGACTTTTTTGGTCGCCTCTATGTAAACTTTAGTTGAAGCTTCAATAGCTGCTGTGGCATTAGAAATGGAAGCATCATGAGCCTTGACAAAGGAGTCAAGCATGCCCTGAATAACAGCCTTAGAAAATGGATGACGAGAGGAGGAAGAGGCCATGAGGGTGTCGAGTTTGGCATTCAGCTCCTTAATGTGCTTTTTGGTAATAGGAGCATCATCATCTTCATCACTTTGAACACGGTAAGGGCTGTAGTAGAAGGAATCAAATTTCATGTCTTCTCCACCAAGGACAGTGTAGGTTTCGGTTGAAGGTGTGGGAGATAGTGGTTTGGTTGTTTCTAGGACTGAAGACCAAACCCCCGTATCAGATACGTTGGTTTGAACTCTAGTGGTGGTTGTTTTTGCAGCTTCAGAAAATAGAGGAGTGGGAATAGGAATGGTAGAGGTAGGTTGTGATTTGATAACTAGGAAGGTTGTTTGTAAGGAAATAGGAATAGAAGCAGGTGGAGAGGAAGGAACTGGGGAGCGAACAGGTACCTCGGGTGTGGGTGATCTAAGTGGAGTATCACCACGAGCCGAAACCTCCTCGTCAGAGCTTTCACTCTCTGATTCGATAGGAGTAGGAGGTTTGTTGCCTGGAGGAACATACTGAGAGTCTGAATCCCTAGAGGATTGAAGAATAAGCCTCCGAGTTGGCTTTTTGAGCTTCTTCTGCTTAGGCTGGGAAGGAGCAGTCTTGTCTGACTTTTGCTTGTTTGGAGTTTGCCTCGTAGCTGTTTTAATGACCCTCACATCCTTTTGTTTTTCTGGTTTCTTTCCCCTCTTTGTAGGCTTGTCTGCTTCCTCTATAGAGCGAATCATAGCAGGAGTGAATTCCCATGGACCCAAAGAAGGAAGCTTCTTGTATTTTTGAATGACGTTACTTTCCTAAGACACACAAGCATACATGGTTTCTGGAATCGATCCAATGAAGAGAAACCTGTAAGGATCTGTGACGATAATCTTCGTTGTGTGAAATGTTGCAATGGATGAGAGAAAGTAGTTCGCCATGATTGGTACGTGAAGACGATCCATGGCCCACTTTGTGATAATCGACCAGTACCTGCCACACGAAATCTCAGAGTGGCGAGAAGAAGAGTATAAACTCTGAATAAGTTGTTACCATATGACCGCCCCAAAGTCCAGATGTACACCATTGTACAACCCGTAAAGCATAGTCATAAATGACTTGCTTGCTCCATCTGATCCAGCGCTTCGCTCTGAGAGGCCCTTGAATAAGAGAGTAAAGAGGTCGTTCCATTGTGGGGGAAGGCAAGATTTCTTGAACTTCATGACAGTAGTTAGGGTTTCAGTGTACCCCATTTGGTAGAACATTGAGAACAGTTGACTAGTGGTGATGGAGTCAAGGTTTACCAGAGTGGGTTCGTGAGCAAGTCCAAGTAGGGCAAAGAAGTGATTCTTTGAAATCGAGGTCTTCTCACTGTGAATGTCAAAGTGAATACTCTCAGCAACCTTGTCATAGTAAGCGGTTGGATAGATGTGAGAGAGGCAAGACATGGGAGCAACTTCCACCTTTGTAAGAGCATCAACAAGTGGAGAGTATTTGAGGCATTCTACCACATACAACATGTAGGGTTCATAGATGAATGGTGTAAGATCAATGATGAGGTTTTCCTAAGGCTTAATGGTCAGAAGGTTGGAGTGAACAGCGGTATCTTGAACAGAAGACGATTCTGCCATGGAAGAAGCTTGAGACGAAGATGTTGAACAATTAGAGAAATCGCCTTATTCTTTTAGAAGATTTGAGAACGGTAAAAGATTTTATACGTGAGAGTAAGAGAGAGAAAGATCCGCCTAAAATCTCGTCCTTTTGAGAAACGTTTCCTGATGCGATGGGGATTAGACAGTTGGCAACCCCGATGATGACGCAGGAGAGAGAAAACATGTTTCACTTTTTACGTGCCGTTCCATTGAAAGTACATTTTTAAAATTGAAAAAACGATTGGATAAGAGATGACTCATCCATTGTGCTTTATCTGAAACGTCACCCACATAATTTACATGAACCGTCATCACCCTTATTATATCAATTGAAAATCACCATAATGCTTTTTAGAACCCAAGCTATAAAATTAGCTCATTTATAAAATAATGCCAGACTTTTGGATGCATAAAGTGTGAATGATAAGGAAATAAATCAAAATTTGTGGGATAGTGTGATGTAGATTAGGACATAAAACAGTAGATCCCGGACACGAATCTCTTCCTTTCAAGTCAAGAGAGACTTCAAAGTGTCTGTGTGGTTTCCCGTTAAAATACAATCAAATACTTTTGAAGAAGCAATGAAAGGCATCTTTTAGATATGAGCCTTGTAAGGGTGGCTGTCTTTTCAATTCAAATTTCGGTACTTGATATAAGACCAAAAGAGAATGAATTACTTGTGAGACCAATGTGGTCTGTTGAACAAGTAGGTTAGAAATATTTTCAGTGACTTGTTGAAATTTCAGTAAGAAATCTAAAAAAAACAAAAAAAAAAAAACTGGATCCTTGGGGAAGAAAAGTTTTGGTAATAGAAAATTCAAAAGGATCTCTAAAAATGAAAAGAGATTTCATGGTGACACTTCATAGAAAGGTTTCGTCAATTCATTATTGGTATTGAATTTTTGGGTTTCACTTAGTACGTAGTGGCATGAAACTAAGATCATAAACGCAGATGTTGTGTAACCGTAAACCTCAGTGGTAAGTGTTGAGAGTCTCAAGGGTTAGATGAATGAGATGAAGTGTAATGGAGAAGAATGATGGAGGTGGTTTAAGAAGCAAATGTACCTCTGCTATAAAAGTAAGACCTAGCAGAAAACTCTTAACTCAATATGAGAAGAGTAAGGTAGCTCTCGATTAGAGTGAATGTAACAGCCTAATTTGGAAAATGTGATTTGTATTTATCACATTATTAAGGTTTCACTAAAAAACTTTTGAGGCTTTGGTCAACATGCAACAGCATGCATCTAGGGACACTTAACTAGTCTTATGAAAAGAATTTATACCTTCTGCAGCTCCACCATTGAGAGTATCTTTTATACGGAAAAAAAACATTAATATATATATATATATATATATATATATATATATATATATGGATTTTGTGAAGAATTTCTAAAGAGAAATAAAAACAAAGAGAAAATTATTTTTGGATTTTATAATATAAAAAAAAGAAATCAAAAACGTAAAAATAAGTATGAAAAAGAGTGTACAAAACAATACAACCAAAATTCCTTTTAATGAAAAAGAAGCGAACGAGTTCAGATGGACCGAACCCGAAATAGACCGAGCGTTCGGTTCATTTCGGTTCTCAGGTGAACCGAACCTGAAATAGACCGAGCGTTCACTCTATTTCGCTTCTAACCTTTAATGAAGCGAAGGAGATTTCGGTACTGATTCAGCTTCCATCATTCCTAGGCCTTGTAAGATCTTATTGAAACTTGCTTCAGGTAAGGCCTTGGTGAATATATCTGCTATTTGATCAGTGGTCCTAACGAAATGAATCTCTACGTTACCATCTTCCACATGTTGTTTGATGAAGTGATACCGCAGTGCTATGTGCTTTGTCTTCGAGTGTTCCATTGGGTTATGACGAATCCTAATTGCAGTTTCGGAGTCGCAATATAGTGGGATTTTCTTCTGTTGGATTAGTGTCTAAGGCTGTGACTATAGTTGGTAAGTACTTGACCCGGTTGTGAATGGTCTTTTTGGGTTGCGTTCACCATAGCAACTTGACAGGATGATTTGTTAAGAGAGAAGAGATATTATTGTTAATATATTATTAGAGTAATATAATGTAGGAATAATAATATTATTTGATTAATATAAGTCATATATTAATTGAGAATTAATTTGGTGACTTAAAGAGATTAATTGAATAAAGGGGCATAAACTGTAAAATGTGTGATAGTTGTGTTTAGGGCTATGAATCCTTATGGATATGGGAAGGGACGATTTTAAGGATATGGATATCTTAAAAACGTCCAAGGCCTTATCTAGAAGGATCTTTGGATTGCTTTGAGGCTAAGTTGTCCAATTAGGGTTTAAGGGGAAACCCTAGGAGCTCATCGTATAAATAGGCCCTTAGGGTTAGTGAAATCGGCCATTCTATCTTTGAAGAAACCCTAGAGCCGATTTCTCTCCTATCTCTCTCTCTCTCAAATCATCTTCTTGCTAGTTGGTGTTTGTAAGCCATTAGAGGAGTGACAATTGTGACTCTAAGCTCCAAGAAGAAGAAGTACCAAGAAAGTAATACAAGGTATTCTTCTAGATCCTAATTCATATGATTAGAATCAATTGTTTACATTAGATCTAGGATTGTAAGTCTTGGATTCAATGCATGTTCAATTAGAGAAACCTAGATCCAAGCAATTAGGGTTTGTATGTGCACATAGGAAAGTTCTTGTGGCTCAAACCCATCATCTTCATGTTCAGCCCATAGTCCCTAAGCTGACTTTGTATCCAAACGACCTGAGATGTGCATGATGCAGCAGCTATATATTCAGCTTCAGACATGGAGAGGGAAACACAGGTTTGTTTCTTTGATTGCCAACTAACTAATTTGCCATCAAGAAATTGGCATCCTCCAGTAGTGCTTTTACGATTCAATCCACAACCCCCTAGTTTAGCATCTAAGAATGCTTGGACGAAAAATCCTGAGTTGGCTGGATACCCTAGACTGAGAGAGGATGTTCGCTTTAGAAAGCGAATGATGTTCTTCACAGCCAGCATGTGACGTTTGCATGGGTTGGCTTGAAATCGAGCACAATAGCAGAATGAGAACTTAATGTCCGGCCTGCTGGCTGTAAGATACATCAGTGATCCAATCATCTGACGATAAAGCGTCATGTCAACAGCCGGTTTGTCCAATGATGGCGTCATCTTGGTGCCAAACTCCATAGGAACCTTCACCCTTGAGTCGCCTAACATCCGAAACTTGGAAAGTAATGTTTTTGTGTATGCCTCTTGATTGATAAAAATGCCTTCGGGTCCCTATCTAATATTTAAGCCAAGGAAAAAGTTAATTGGACCCATTGAGCTCATCTCAAATTTAGTTTCCATCAACTTCCTGAATTTAGCTGTTAGGCTGGGATTCGTGGAGCCGAAGATGATGTCATCAACATAAATTTGGACTATCATAAGGTGGTTACCCTCTCTCTTACGAAAGAAGGTTGGGTAAACCGAACCTTGTTTAAATTTGGACATTTTTAAGAATCGAGTGAGGGTTTCATACCATGCTCTGGGAGCTTGCTTCAGGCTATATATTGCTTTGTCTAGAATATAGCAGTGATCTGGATGCTTCTCGCTCACACAGCCTGGCGGTTACTCTACGTACACAGTTTCTTCAAGTTCTCTGTTGAGAAAGGCACACTTCATGTCCATTTGATAGACTTCAAAATTCTTGTGTGCAACATATGCAAGAAAGATTCGAACCGATTCTAATCTTGCAACTGGAGTGAAGGTCTCTTTATAATCTATACCTTCCTCTTGACAGCATCCTTTCACGACCAACCGGGCCTTGTTGCGAATCACATTCCCTTCCTTGTCCATCTTATTTCTGAATACCCATTTGAGACCAACAACCAAAGCATCCTTTGGAGTTGGAATTAGACGCTATACTTTGTTTCTTTCAAACTCGTTCAGCTTGTCTTGCATGGCTTGAACCCAATCAGAATGATCAAGAGCTAAATTCAGCGTCTTCGGTTCAACTTTGGAGACAAAAGAATTGAACATGCAAAATTCTACTTGAGAAAATAATGCAACTTGCTTCGCTTTCAATTGTGATCGATTTAATACCTTTTTAGAAGATTCCCCAATAATTTGACTTTGAGGATAGTCTTTGGTCCATTTAATGAGAGGAGGGTAATTTGGATCACAAGAGGGATCCAGTTCTACATTGATTTCTTCCTCAAATTCTGATTGTGTATCATCATCATTAGCATTCGTATTCTCCCCTCGAATGATGACACGAGTTCAATTTCTGGATCAGAACGCTCCCCTTCATTTGGACTTTCGGTTGAACTTGATGACTGTGATGATGGATTCCCCCCTGAAATGATGAACCCTGATTATTTGGTAAAGACGAACCCTCCCGCTGGATAGAAGGACAATCACCAGATGGTTCGCTTGAGTCTGGCCTTTCAGTTTCCTTCGGTTGTTCAGCTGTCATCTTCTGTGCAACATTGTTAATAATTTGCTTCAAACTGTCAATTCGGTTATCTTCAGCCTTGGATTCAGAATCAATAGCTTTTTCTGGTTCATCGTAGAGTAACATATATTGCTCGAAAATATTTGAAATCGGCACAGTGACTTGACTAGACTTTGGAAAGATTTGTTGCATTGCATCTTCAGTTGTCTTCAACTTCTTGATATAATTATTATCGAAAGTGACATAGTATGTTTCTTCCATTTTCTTTGAGCGTTTATTCAGAACTCTATATGCCTTTGAGTTCAAGGAGAAGCCCTCAAAGATTCCTTCATCGGCCTTAGCATCAAACTTGTTTCGATTCTCTTTTGAGTTGAAAATAAAGCATCTTGAATTGAACACGTGAAAGAACTTCACATTGGGCTTGCAGTTGTTCAAGATCTCATAAGGAGTGATTGAGAAGCGCTTGCTTAGATACAATCTATTATGAGTGTAACAAGCAGCAACAATAGCATCAGCCCAGAAATATAAAGGCAATGAAGTGAAGCTCAGCATAGTTTGAGCTGCTTCGCATAGAGAACGATTTCGCCGTTTGACGATTCCATTCTGCTGTGGAGTATGTGGGGCAGAAAAATTGTGAGTCGTTCCCTTTCGTAGTTGAACCTCAACTTGCTTTAAGAAGAGTTTGAGCTTGGGAGTTGCCTCTGATTTTTGCTTCAAGAAAAATACCCATGTGAAGCGAGAGAAGTCGTCTATGATGACAAGTATGTACTTGTTTCCACCAATGCTTTCGATAAAGGAAGGTCCAAACAGATCGATATGTAACAGCTCTAATGGTTCTATCACCTTTGTGTTGATAATAGAAGGATGACTTTGTCAAGTTTGCTTTCCCATTTCACAGGCTGCACATAGATGTTCTTTGTCAAATTTGAGAACTGGAAGGCCTCGAACGTGATCTCCAAGTACCAGCTTGTTGATATCTTTGAAATTTAGATGAGAGAGCCTTCGATGCCATAACCAACTTTTGTCTAAGTGTGCCTTTGTTAGCAAGCAAACAACTGGTTTCCCTCTAATTGGATTGAGATTTAAAGGGTACATTTCTCCCTTTCGCTTCGACTTCAGTAGAATATTATTTGACTTCTTTTCAACAATCTTTAATCCTTCGTCATCAAAGGAGACCTTCAATCCGATGCCAACTACCAGCTGTGAGACACTGATGAGGTTGTGCTGCAATCCTTCAACGTATGCAACCTTTTGATTGAGAAGTCGCCATTTGTAATCATTCCATAGCCTTTGATAGTTCCAAATGTATTATTGCCATACTTCACCGTTCCACCATCTTTAAGAGACCGAAACTCCCTCATTTCTTCCCTTCTTTCTGTCATGTGACGCGAGCAGCCACTATCAATGTACCATTCTTCGTCAAATTGCTCGTCACGAATAACCTGCAAAATATCATGCAGATTTAGGAACTCAAAGTTTCTTGGGTCCTTGTGAGCCTTTTACATGATAGGGAATAGTAAGAGAAACATCAACCAGATAAGTACTTTTTATTAAAATTGTTTCATCTTTTCTTTTTATTGTAAAAACTTTGATTTTGTTTGACTTAGACTCATTTGATTTAGACATAGGATTTGTGGTTTTAACGTCTACATACTTTTGGGTTTCTTTTGGGCGTCTATCGTCTTCTGGAAAGAGCTTTCCTTTCCCTTTTGAATCTTTAGATGAGTGAGAATTAGAATAAGAATGAGAAGAATGAGTTTTAGAATCAAGATTAGATCATTGATTGTTGCTCTTCCTTGGTTGAGTATGATGACTTTCTTCCCTTCGGTTCTTCTGATAATTGGATCTGGGACCGAACCCATTCTTTCGATTGCTATTATGTTGAGGACCAAAACCTTCCTTTCGGTTGCTTACACATTGAGGACCGAAACCCTCCTTTCGAATGCTTACATGTTGATGCCCGAAACTCTCCTTTCGGTTGGCTCTTGGTTCTCTTCGTGACTTGTTTGTCTTTTCATACCTAATGTAATGAGGATTATGGGATCGCCAAAACTGTTTTTTTTCTGAGAGATTCTTCTTGTATCTCAGGTTACGTTGGTGTTTTCGTTCTACCACCTGTTTTGGATTTTTATGAATATTGGCCTTTTTCTTCGGCACTTGAGCATGGCTTTCGCTCTTTGACAAACATGTCTCACTGGATGCTATCACTAGTTCGCCTGAATATGTTTTGGTGCCGCTTGTGCTTAGCATATCATATCGTGTAGGTTCATTAAGTGGTTCTGCTACATACCTACCCTTCATTCTCCATGAGGTTTTCTGAGATAGACCTACTGTTTCATCAGCGTTATCTATTGGTGCTGACCAGAAAAACTCCTCACATCCATTAGCATTATCTTCTTCTGTCACACCCCAAAACCGGAACGGCGGAAATGTCATGGGGTGGATGACGTCATGTCAAGTATCACAACATATGCAGTATAGTAATCAAATGTAACACCCATGTTTCTAGGCTAGGCATTAATATTGACATAATGGTCTAGGTTAACCTTTGTAACTCATTTAGAAGAAATGAAAATGAATTATGTGAATTTTATGTGAATTATGTGTTTTATGCTTAATTATTAGGGTTTAATTAATTAAAAATAAAAATAAGCGTCAAAATTAAAGTGTGAGATATTCCCGATATCTTTACATAAAGTTTTATTGGTCGAAACAAGGATTTCGAGGATATAAAGAATGCCGAAATCCGAGTTATAACGAAGAAGTTATGACCTGTCGAAGTTTCACGACAAAACCGACACGGTACTGAGTGTTGTAAAAAGTGAGATTTTGATAAACTACTTTTTAGCCTTAGTCATCTAAACGAAAGTCTTAGTATTCGTTAAACCGAGAAGTTCGATAAAAAGAACGCCCAAATCTGACTTCGTATGAGGAAGTTATGATTTTTCGAAGTTTCAGCTTAGCAGTAGACAACTAAAAACTCGAATTTTAGATCGAGCAATTTTTAGCCGACACAACCTAAACGAGAATTGAAGGTCTCGACATTAGGAGCACAACGGTAAAAATTCTGACGAAAACGGACGTCGGATGAAGAAGTTATGAAATTTTAACGGATTTCCTGTCTCGGTCTGTTAAAAATAATAATATAAAATTTAAAGTCAAAATTAGCCGACGAAGTCTAAACAGAAGTTGTAGAGCGTAATTTTAGCTACGCGTGCATATAAAGAACGTCAAAAACGGAGCTCGTATGCGAAAGTTATGGATTTTAGAAGTTTTGGCACGAAAATCGAGAAAATTCGACTAGTCACGAGTTGCCACGTCATCCTCGCTGAAAAAGTGCCACGTGTCCTGCTGAGTCACCAGGCTGCTGAGTCACCAACCTGCTGAGTCACCGAGCTGCTGAGTCATCCGAAGCCATGGCACATCCGAGGAGCGACGCGTGTGCAGCCTAGTCCGAGCCTTGCAATGCCTGCCGCGTGTTCCGAGCCTCGCACATGTAAGACGACTCCGCGGTCCAATTAGCGAGTGCCACCGAGACCCTCGCACATGCTGACCACCTGCGCATCGGACACACGCCTTAGACCAATCACAAGAAGCCAGCAGCCCTTCGCATGCGCAGCCCTCGTGCGAGCCTTCCCTGCGAACCCTCGGATCTGTGAGGCGTGGCTCCTTCTCAGCCGTCCGATCAGAAGCTCTTCCCTATAAATAGAAGGTTGCGAGCCTTCCCGGGTAACTTTGTAAATTTGCCATTTTTCACCCCTTTCTTCATCTTTTCTTCACCTTAACCTTCCCCGAAGCCCCGGTATCGATTGTAAAGCCTGGAATACTCCACGAAGTGCCCGAGAAGCCCGGAAAAATTTATCTTTTCGATTTCGAAGCCCAACTTGTGTAAAGCCCGGTTTCTCAATAAAACTCCCGGTTTTATTAGAAACGATCGTTTTAGGAAACGAATTGCTGCTCGATTTTCATTAAATCAAGTGAGTGTGTAGTTACTTTCACCTTACACATAGATATGAAGTATTTTACATAAAATACGTGTTGTGTGAATATATATTGTTTGTTTATTTGAGATGGGTGCTGAAGGAATGATTTATACATGTTTTTAAATAATTTAAACTATATATGTATTTTTATCTACGAAAAATGTTGGGTAAAACATGGGTAGATGAAATAGTGGGTATGATGAAAGGTGAGTTGGATAAAGGAGATGATCAATAATATTGATCATGAGTTGAGGGTGAGTGGTGAAATTTGAGAGAATCACTTACCCAAAATGTTGGCCCCCGTCATTCAGCAGAGTATGGATGACAACCATGGATTATTCTAGACAGTCTATGGAACACTAGCAGGCCCGCAACCTGTAGGTGTAATGAACTATATGTTCACTTGTTGTACTCTAAAACCCATTGACATGTATTGCAGGAGAGAATACCTGTAAATAATACTGTCGATAAACGAGAGCTATGGACTTAGCACATGTTGAATAAACTTTGGCAGCTATGGAATTAGTGCCCGTTGTATAAACCCTGGTCACGAGGTGACTTTCTGTCTATTCCTTAGGATGAATCCTTAGGAAGGAGTGAGAGTTGATTCTTAGGGTAAACCCTTAAGAAATAAATAGAATAATGGGCTTTGGGGTAATTCGGTTAATTGATTGATGTTTAAACATAATAAATTTATGTATTGCGGGTTGAAAACCCTATATGCTCACCAGGCTTCCAAGCCTGACCCGCTCAGCTGTTTATATTACAGGTAGAGGACCCCGAGCATAGTCGGATGATGATGATGAGTGAATTTTGGATTATAGGCCAGTAGTTACAAATAACTGTCGTAAGGCTTATAATGTCTTGTTTATGCTTTTGATCTGTATTGGAACATGACATCCCGAGGTTTTGATATAAAAAGGAAATGATATATTTCTTAAATAAAGGTTTTGACAAACTTTTATCATATTTTGTTTTGGGGACCAAGTCTAACATTTTTTATAAAGATTTCTCTGATTTTATTTCATAAAGCATAAATTAAATCGGTCTTTTCTGGCCGAGAAATTAGGGGATGTCACAGTTGGTATCAGAGCATTAGTTTAAGCGAACTAAGAAATATCCTACGATTTCTAGACTTAAACTTAGAATGCTAAGTGATGATTGTGAGATGAGTGTCTACCATAATTTAGAGACGAGCACTAGTTTATTTTTGGAAGGATGCCTAAAATGCTTTTATGTGCTAAATGTTTTGTGTGATAGCTATAATGATGCTATTATTTGTTCGGATCTATGGTTTGTTGCCGACCGGATCTGGAAACCTTATGTGTGTAGGATTCTAAACGTATGACTACGATATTGGAACTAACATATAAACGTTTCGAAGACTTAACATCTAACAAAAATGAAGATCTAAATTCACCTACTATTGGTGTATAGATCGAAATGTCAAGTACTCAAAGTGGTTTCGGAAGTGATAATCCACAGCCTGAGCCAATCACGAGGACTGGAGTGCAGGCAATGGTACGTACGATGTTAGGTGAACAGATGGAAGAAAAAAAACGTTTACTTCAACAAAGTAAGGATGAACTTATTGTGCCAGTACGTCAGGCATCTGTTCTTGAGGCAACTATTAGGGTTGCTAAGTCTATTGAGGAAATGATCAATGACACAACCGCCAACAAAGTTGAAGTTGGCAAGAAGAGGAAATTTGAGGGGTCTTCAAGGCCCAACAAGAGCAACATATCCTCAAAGTTTGCCAAAAGAAGAGATGATGAGATTAAAACTTAATCTTGAAGATCGATTAGATCTCAAACAGGTAAAATAAAGATTAAACAGCAAGAACACGAAAACAATAAACAACTCAAGAACGAATCAAACGTGTCGAATGATTATAAAACAATCCTCAGAAGAGCTCGATCAAAAACATCAACTGTAGAGGGTTAAAAGGTTTACAGGAACGATGAAGAAAATCAAAGCTATCGTAATTCTCTATCTTGTATTCTAGATCGTTAACCTAATATGCATGCAAGCATATTGTTATATAGTAAACCTAACAGGCTCACGGTTGGACAGGCCCAAACCGGAGTACAAAATAATTGAACAATTAACCGAGCCCAATGACGCAATATTAAACAAATCTGAAACCCAACAATCTCCCCCTTTGCGTCAATTGGAGCGAGATCTTCACTTCTTACTTGGGCCAGCAGCAGCAGTCGGTACCTTCTTCTTTACAGTCTGAAACAGACGAGAGATAAGAGCAAGTATCGTTTGTCTGAATCTGATGTACCATTGAATCATATCGTTGAAGTATTTGATATCATCCGCTGCATTCTCTTTACATCGATGGATGATCCCCAGCACATGCTCAAGACAAGAAGTGGTATAAAGATGTTTATCCGCTAAGGCAAAGAGACATTTATGTCCTTCTGCTCTAGTGAACATGACCGAATTACGCCTTGGGTCAATCTTTCCCATCTTCATCTGGTTCAGATCACTGGCCGAGCCAACAGGAGATATCTTCGGTTTCTTCTTGAAGACAGTGGCTACCTCCTGATCCATCAAGGCGACCTCCATGACATAGCATACTAACATCCTTTTGAGATGGTCTATAATCGGACCATATTCAGCTTTATTCGTCAAGAGGATGTTATGCAGAACAATCCAGTAATGGGAGTTGAGGTTCGGTAGATCTGCTAAGGATATAAGATGTTCGGTTCTTGCAGACCCTCGAATCACTCTGAACCGAACGTTGATGAATCTCCCCTCAGAATAAGGCTTCAAAACCCGAACATTAACGATCTTCTGAGTGCTCCATGTTTGGTACTGTGGTTGAGCAGCCTTTAGATAGAAATCGATTAACTCCCGATCAACCTCAGGATTAGGATGAGGGACTTCAAAAATGTTGGAGAAGGCGTGGAAGATAAACGCCTTTCGGGTTAAGGGCATGTCGAACTGCGAGTCGACAGAGTTGTAGCAGTCGAAGGAGATCACCGGTTCGAGCCAAAGGATGCTCGGAGTATCGATAGCCTCCTTAATCATTCTCTCTCGAGTCCAAGCAAGGAAAAGAGTCTTCCTGCTCTCGAGGAGATCGTGGGCTTCTTTCTTCTTGCGTTCGGCTTCTTCAGCTTCTCGCGCCACACGAATGTTGTCATTATCAACATTGCGACTATTTTTGCGTTTCAGCAAGTCAGCAATGGTTTCTTTATCATCTTCATCTTCTTCCTCAGCTATCTTCTTTCCTTTATCCTTCACACCCGAACCCGAAGTTTGACCAGTAGGAGGAGGTTCGGTTGTGTAAGCAGCTTTTGAGGAAGGAGGTGGTTTCGATCCGGACTTCACTTCTCCCCCTTGTTTCGGAGTGGACACGAAACTAGGTAGCCCTTCTATTTTGCTGAGGAGGTCCAGGGCAGGAGCAAGTTTTTCAGCAAGGGTTCGCCTCACCGAATGGTTGAGAATTGGATCATGTGCTTCCAGGATGTTGGAAATGGCTGAGTGTACATCCGAAACACATGTCTTGATGACCTCCCGTTCGGATCGAAGAGTGTCAAGTTGTTGCTGCGAGTTGGAAAGCTGAGCACTCTTGACCTTAAGGGCGGTGGTTTTGCTTGCAAGAACGTCCATCAACGAGTTTTCTGCAGCGAGATCCTCTTGGAGTTTAGAGAGGCGTTCGTCAATGGAGGCACGAAGGGCCGAGTTGTCGTCACTAATTGATTGGCGAAGGGTAGCGAACGACTTCAACTCCGTTGAGACGAACGTGGCCAATTGTTGAACAATCGGTTCCAGTGTTGTCTTGGTTGCAACAGCACTCTCCTGTAGAGATTTTAATAAGGCAGAGGCGTCGGAGAATAGTTTATCGACTTTTTCGGTCGCCGCCTCACAAGCTTTTGTCGAAGCGTCAATTGCTGCAGTGGCAGAAGAAACAGAATCATGTTGAGCCCTGGAAAAGGCATCAACGATCTTCTGAAGAGCGGCTTCAGAGAGAGAGGATTGTGAGTTAGAGAATGAAGCAATAAGCAGATCAACCTTCTCATGCAGCTCCTTAAGATGTTTCTTTGTTACTGGAGCTTCCTCATCGTCGTCGCTTTGGACCTGAAATGGGCTGTAGTAGACCGAATCGAAGGTCATATTTTCCCCTCCAAGGAAATGATTATCTCCATCAGAGGCATGACCAGGAGTTGGGGGTAATGGTGAAGCTGGAAGTGTAGTGGTGTGAGTAGGTTCAGGTTGAGTGTGAGTTGGGGTAGGTTCGGGTGGTTGTTGAGTATGGGTAGTTTCGGTTACTGGTGGTGGTTCGGTTGCATCGGTATGAACCCCCGTATCAGATACGTTGGTTGTAACCTTTGTAGTAGTTGGTGTAGTTGTATAAGTGAAAATGGGTGGTGGTATAGGGAAAGAGGTTTTAGGAATGGTGTTAGAGGGGTTTATGGTGGGAATGGAAGTAGGGATTGTTTGAGTGGGTGAAGGAATGGGTGAGATATGGATTTCCATGTCTGGGGTAGGTGATCGGGGTGGGGTGTTGCCTCTTGGAGGGGTTTCGCCTCGTTGAGAGCCGTCCGAATCCGAACGCTCGCCTTTTGAGTCACTCGAAGAAGAAGCAATTATGAGTTTGCGCTTCGGTTGAGTCTTTCGCCTCTTCGGCTGCGGGGATTGTGCAGCTGTGGTTGGTTTCCGCTTCTTGGGAGAAGGACCTTTAGCCCCTTTGGTCACTCGCTTCCCTTTATCTGCCTTTTTTCCTCTATGAACAGGCTTGTCTGCATCATGGACGGACTTGAGCATTTCCTGTGTGAGTTCCCTTGGTCCTGACTGTTTGAACTCCTTAATAGTCCGGATGATCCGGCTGTCAGATGAAACATCGTCGTACATGGTCTCCGGAATAGAGCCAATGAATGAGAACTTTGATGCATCTGAGACGATAATCTTCGTGGTATGAAAAGTACCGATCGAAGACATCGATGCACCGGCAGCAGTGGGGACATCAAATTTATCCATCGCCCATTTTGTTATGAGAGCCCAAAACCTTGCATACGACACCTCAGAATGTCGTGAAGAAGAAGAGAGGCCTTGGATGAGTTGTTGCTAGAGAACCAACCCATAATCGACGTTGATCCTGTTGTAGACACCGTACATGATCGACAGGAAGAGTCGACTAGAGCCATTGGATCCTGAGCTCCGTTCAGATAAACCTTTAAAAAGAACAGTGAACATACCGTTCCACTGTGGCGGCAAGCAAGACTTTTTAAATTTCGCGACGGAGGTGAGCACCTCCGTGTACCCCATGTTGTAAAACATACTGTAGATATGGCCAATCGGAATCGTCTCCGGATTAACCCTGGAAGGGTCAGCAGCAAACCCTAGCAATGCGCCAAATCGTTGCTTTGAAATCGAGGTGTTGTGATCAGAAACCTCGAAGAAAACCCTATCGACTGCTTTATCATAATGTGCAGTCGCATACACCTGCGAGAGGAGCTCCATAGGCACAGATTCAACCTTAGAAAGTGCAGGAGCGATCGGCGAGTACTTCAGGCACTCAATAATCGGGAACATGCAGGAATCGTATGCCTGAGGGGTTAAATCGATCACCAAACACTGTTGAGGGCGAATGGGAAGGATGTGGGAAGTAGCGTGAACTGACGATGATTATGCCATTGTTGAAGTTGGAAAGAAAAAGATGAACAGTAAGGGTTTAAGGGAATTTTTGCTCTCTTGGGAATTCGGATGCAGTAAAGAGGTAAATGGGAGAGGAGACTGCCTTTTATAGTGGGTGTAAGGAGAGAGAAAAATCTGTTCAAATCTTCTATCGATATACGAAAGGTTTTTCCTGAATGACAGATGCGTGACAGTTAAGGTATGCGATGATCACGCATGAAAGAGAGTGTCAGATTCCTTGTAACACGCTGCCCAACAAGCGCCATTGCAGAAGAAACCGTTTCAAATTCACACGCGCCTGTTTGTGCCAGAGAGGAACCGCTTCATCTTCGCACACGCGTCCATAACGTCAATTAAAGAATGGGCGTTTCAAATTTGCATGCGTCCCTTTTTTACCGCCGTTTGAAATTCAATCCGTTTATCTCCCGCCTGAGTCAGCAACCCTTCATCTTATCTTTTGAATGACATCTTTTGAATAAATCTCCCACGTGGATTATGTTTGACCACAACTTGTAAATAACCTCCAATTCAGTAAAACAGCCTGTAATTATTAGTACCAGAATTTTGGAAAATCAAAGATTTTCGTGCTAAGAGTGTAAAAAGAAAAGAAATAAAGCAACTCTTTTTAGGAATAAATGTGATGTCAATAATGACACGAAACAAATGATCCCGGGCACGAATCTCTTCCTTCAAGGTCAAGAGAGACCTTAAAGTGTTAGTGTGGTTTCCCGTTGAATGACGATCAAACACTTATTAAGAAATGTTGAAAGGCTTCTTTTAATTAAGCTACTTGTGGGTGGCTTTCGCTTTGATGCAACAATTCTAATCTTGAAATAAGAAAGAAAGTGAACAAAGTACTTGTGAGACCGGTGTAGTCTGTTGAACAAGTAGGTAGGAATTAATTTTAAAGAGGCTTGGAAAATATGAAATCTCAACACAAAAAAAATAAAACTAGATTCCAAGGGAAGAAATGTTATGGGGTTTAACAATTTCATAGGAATCACACAAAATAAATTTTGAGATTTCATCAAGGTACATCCGTCAATTCTTTGGTGAAAACTTGAGCAAAGTAATTGTTCACCGTCAATTCAGATTTGGTGTTGAATTTTGGGTTTCACTCAGCTCGTAGTGGCACGAACCTAAGATCATAAACACAGTTGTTGTGTAACCATAAAACTCAGTGGTAATTTCTGAGAGTCTCAAGGGTTACGTTGATGAAACGAATGTAATGGTGAAATGTAATTGAGATGGTGTAAGAAAGTAAAGTACCTCAGCTGCAAAAAAATAAGGACAAAGCAGAAAACTCTTATCTCATATGAGAAGAGAGTGAGGTAGCTCACGATTAGAATAAATGTGGTAGCCTAATTGGGAAGACAAGGTTTGTTTATACCAGGTCATTAAGGCTATTATTCAAAATCTTATGAGGCTTGGGACACATACAACAACATGCTTCTAGGGACACTTAACTAATCCAGTAATTTTTATCCCCATAGACGAACGAACACACAAATAAAATAAAAAAAAATATTTTTGGAGTTTTTGATACATAAAAAAAATTAAATTAAATTAAAATAAAAAACAAGCAAGAAGAAAAAAATAAGATTTAGAAAGATTAAAAAAACTTTGGAAAATTTGGTAACCGAACCCGAACGTTCGGTTGGTGTCGGTTGAGAAAAATTCTGAAAAACCGAACCCGAGTGTTCGGTTGGTTTCGGTTTTGAAAAATTTTGAAAAACCGAACCCGAGCGTTCGGTTGGTTTCGGTTTTGAAAAATTTTGGAAAACCGAACCCGAGCGTTCGGTTGGTTTCGGTTTTGAAAAATTTTGGAAAACCGAACCCGAGCGTTCGGTAGGTTTCGGTTTTGAAAAATTTTGAAAAACCGAACCCGAGCGTTCGGTTGGTTTCGGTTTTGAAAAATTTTGGAAAACCGAACCCGAGCGTTCGGTAGGTTTCGGTTTTGAAAAATTTTGGAAAACCGAACCCGAACCTTCGGTAGGTTTCAGTTTTGAAAAATTTTTAGAAACCAAGGAATTTTGACATTCAAGTAGGTAATACTTTAGACGAATAGATAAACAAATTTGTACAAGAAATTTACAACCAAGAAAACTACCTTTGAAATGATGAGCGAGTGCGGATGATGCAACCGAACCTGAACGTTCGGTTAATTTCGCTTCTTACGTTTGAGATCGAGAGGTAGTTTGTGGTACTGATTCTGATTCCATCATACCTAGCCCTTGTAGAATTTTGTTGAATGAGGCTTCGGGAAGAGCTTTGGTAAAGACATCAGCCAGTTGATCAGTGGTTCTAACAAAGTGTACTTCAACATTTCCATCTTCCACATGATCTTTGATGAAGTGATACCTCAGTGCTATGTGTTTGGTTTTGGAGTGTTGCACTGGGTTATGACAGATCCGAATTGCACTTTCAGAGTCGCAATATAGTGGGATCTTTTTCATATTGAGTCCATAGTCTCTGAGTTGACTCTGGATCCAAATCACTTGAGAGGTGCAGGATGCAGCTGCAATGTATTCAGCTTCTGCAGTGGACAAAGACACACACGTTTGTTTCTTTGACTGCCAGCTAACCAACTTCCCGTCAAGGAATTGGCAGCCACCAGTTGTGCTTTTTCTGTCGAGTCCACAACCTCCAAGGTCCGCATCTGAATAGGCTTGAACGAAGAAGCCTGAGTTGGAAGGATACCATAGACCTAGAGAGGTGGTTCGCTTGAGATAGCGTAGAATGTTCTTCACTGCAAGCATGTGAGGTTCGCGTGGTTTTGCCTGAAATCGAGCACAGTAACAAACAGAAAACATTATGTCAGGCCTGCTAGCAGTGAGATACATTAGTGAGCCTATCATCTGTCGATAAAGCGCAATATCAACAACCGGTTTGTCCAGGGATGGGGTGAGCTTGGTGCCGAACGCCATTGGAACTTTGACTTTGGAATCTCCCATCATGCCAAACTTTGCTAGGAGAGTCTTCGTGTATGCTTCTTGATTGATAAAGATGCCTTCGGGTCCCTGTCTAATATTTAAACCAAGGAAAAAATTAATAGGACCCATTGAGCTCATTTCAAATTTAGTCTCCATCAGCTTTCTGAATTCAGCTGTTAGGCTAGGATTCGTGGAGCCAAAGATGATATCATCGACATAAATTTGAACGATCATAAGGTGGTTACCTTCCTTCTTGCGAAAGAAGGTTGGGTCAACCGAACCTTGCTTGAAGTTGGACATCTTTAAAAATTTAGTCAGCATTTCATACCAGGCTCTCGGAGCTTGTTTCAGTCCATACACGGCTTTATCCAAAATATAACAATGATTAGGATACCTTTCATTTACAAAGCCAGGAGGTTGCTCCACATACACAGTTTCTTCGAGTTCACCATTGAGGAATGCACACTTGACGTCCATTTGGTAAACCTCAAAGTTTTTGTGGGCAGCATAGGCTAGAAATATTCTTACAGATTCCAGCCTAGCTGCGGGAGCGAACGTTTCTTCATAATCAATCCCTTCCTCCTGACAGTAGCCTTTCACGACCAGACAAGCTTTGTTACGAATTACGTTTCCTTCCTTGTCCATTTTGTTCCTAAAGACCCATTTAAGACCAACCACCGATGCATCTGGAGGAGTTGGAATAAGACGCCAGACTTTGTTCCTCTCGAATTCGTTCAGTTCATCTTGCATAGCTTGAACCCAATCGGAGTGATCAAGAGCAGTATTAACTGTCTTTGGTTGAACTTTTGATACGAATGAGTTAAACATGCAGAATTCGACTTTATAAAACAAGGAAGTCTGTTTTGCCTTGAGTTGTGATCGAGTCAGAACTTTTTCAGATACATCACCAACAACTTGAGAAATAGGATGATCCCTGGTCCATTTGGTGAGAGGAGGGCAGTTTGGATCAAAGGTTGGATCTAATTCAGCATTTATCATTTCTTCTGGTTCGGATTGGCTTTCATAGTCGTAAGACATGTCAGCATGCTCCCCCTCGATAGATGAGCTTTCAGGAATGTTTTGAGCTTCAGAGGTTTCTTGAGGTGTGGAGCTTTCAGGCGTTGATGCACCTTCGGATGGTGTGGCACTTTCGGTTGGTGAAGTGCTTTCGGTTGGCAAAGTGCTTGGCTCCCCCTCAACTTGTGAGGTCGGCTGAGTTGACGATGGTTGGTCCTCTCCCTCGACTGAAGTATTATGTGATGGAGGTTCGTCAGAACTTGATTCTCCTTCATTCATTCTTCTTGCAGTGTCTTCAACAACTTGCTTCATGTGATCTACCTTGTTGTCTGCTGCGCCTGCTTCTGATAGAGTGGCTTTCTCTGGTTCATCAAAGAGCTCCATGAACTTCTCGAATAGATTAGCGATCGAGACTGTGACTTGGCCAGTTTGAGGAAAGATTTCCCCAGCTGTGTCTTCATTGGCCTTTAGCTTTTTGACATAGCTATCATCAAAAGTCACATAGTAAGTTTCTTCGATTTTCCTCGAACGCTTGTTTAATACCCTGTACGCCTTAGAAGTGAGAGAATTTCCCAGAAATATCCCTTCGTCGGCTTTGACATCGAACTTGTTTCGGTGTTCTTTGGAATTGAAAATGAAACACCTAGAACCAAACACATGGAAAAACTTCACATTGGGCTTCCTGTTGTTGAGAATCTCATAAGGAGTGAGCGAGAATCGCTTGTTGAGATATGACCTGTTATGTGTAAAACAAGCAGCAGAAATAGCATCAGCCCAAAAATAAAGAGGTAAGGAAGCGAAACTTAGCAGGGTTCGGGCGGCTTCACACAAAGATCGGTTTCGTCTTTCGACAATCCCGTTTTGTTGAGGAGTGTAGGGAGCTGAGAAGTTGTGACTAATTCCCTTTTCCGCCAGGAATTCTTCGAATTCTCTATTTTTGAATTCCAGACCATTGTCGCTCCTGATGTTGCGAACGACCTTTTTCAGTTGTACTTCAATCTGCTTGATGAACACCTTTAGCTTAGGAGTCGCTTCAGATTTAAGCTTCAGAAAGAACACCCATGTAAAACGCGAAAAGTCATCAACAATAACAAGAATATACTTGCTACCACCGATGCTTTCGATAGATGAAGGACCACACAAATCAATATGAAGTAATTCAAGTGGTTCAACAACTTTAGTGTTTATTATAGATGGGTGACTTTGACGACTCTGCTTCCCCATTTCACATGCAGCACACAGATGGTCTCTATCAAACTTGAGCAGTGGAAGACCTCGAACGTGACCTCCAGTGACAAGTTTGTTAATGTCCTTAAAGTTAAGATAAAAGAGCCTTCGGTGCCACAGCCAGCTTTCGTCAGATTGCGCTTTTGATAACAAGCAGATAGCTGGGTTTCCTTTGATGGGTTTGAGGTTTAGAGGAAACATTTCACCTTTGCGTTCAGATTTGAGAATAACTCTTTTCGTCTTCTTCTCAATTATTTCAGAACCCTCATCATCGAACGAGACTTTGAGACCGGTACCTCCAACAAGCTGAGATACACTGATGAGGTTGTGTTGTAGCCCTTCCACGTATGCAACCTTCCTTATCGTGAAATCACCGTTAGTAATCATTCCATATCCTTTTATGGTGCCGAAGGAGTTGTTTCCAAATTTGACGTTTCCACCATTTGAAAGAGACCTGTATTCCCTTAGTTCTTCTTTCCTCCCTGTCATGTGACGCGAGCAGCCACTATCTATGTACCATTCTTCGTCAAACTGCTCGTCACTAATAACCTGCAAAATTAAGCATATTTAGGAACCCAAAGTTTCTTGGGTCCTCGTGAGCCTTTCACAGGAATAGGAATAGTAAGAGAGATGTCAACAAAATATGTTCGTTTAATTAGAGTTGTTTCATCTTTCTTTTTGATGGTAAAAACTTTGATTTTATTAGGATTAGGTGCGTTCGGTTTAGACTCAGATTTAGACACCGAAACCTTCTGTTTCCCTTTTTGTTTAGTTGAAGATTGAGATTTTCGAGAAGGAACAGAATGGAATTCAGAAGGAGGTGAAGAAGAGTTGGAAGAATTAGCAGAATTAGATGAGATAGAATGAGAGAGCTTAGATTGAGATGACTTCTTGGCTGGAGACTCTAGGTGACCTTTTTACTTTTGATCATTGGTGGGACTTACCTTAGAGCTTTGATCTCTTTTGATTCCTGAACCGAACCTTTGCTTTCGGTTGGTGTAGTTCTCTGAACCGAACTTCTGCTTTCGGTTGAAATCATTTTCTGAACCGAACCTCTGCTTTCAGTTGATGTCTTTCTCCGATCCGAACCTCTGCTTTCGGTTGTTGTGTCTCTCTTGCGATTCGATAGGATTTTTCTCAGACTTTAGGTTCTTGTCTTGATGAGATAAATAAGCATTCTGGGATTGCCAGAACTGTTTTCTTTCAGAGAGATTCTTCCTGTATCTCTGATTCCTTTGACGTTTCTGATTTCTCATCTGCTTCGGTTGATGATGGATATTAGCTTTCGGTTTCGGTTTTTCTATGGCTGGTTCACTCTGAACTGAGGAAGTTTTACTTGAAGTTGTGACTTCTTTTGCTGGAATTCCTTTTTCTTGAGGAATGTCTTTCGTACCGCTTGTGCTTGGCACATCGAAGTTATCAGGTTTATTCAAGGGTTCTGGTACGTATCTCCCTTTGCTTTTCCATGAGGTCCTTTCAGACAAACCTACTGTTTCATCAGCATTATCAATAGCTGTGAGTTCAGCAGTCTGATGTTCGGTTACGCCTGTGACCTTGTATACCTGATTTGGAATGGTTCTAACCTTTTGATATACTACGGCCTTCTCTGCAAGAATCGGGGACTTTTGTTGGGACAAACGAGCGAACTCTACTGAATTTTCTGAAATTAGATTCTTGTGGTTTTCGGGTTCGTTTTTCACAAATTCTAAGCAGTCAACCGTGTCCTCTACAGAAATTTCACTCATATTATCGTCCTCATTAAGCTCAGATGCATTTTCAACATCAATTTTATTTTCTGAGCTCAAGTTGGCGTTTAAAGAATCAAATTTTTGTATGGTTTCGGTTCTCAGTTTCAGTTTATCATTTTCATCCAAAAGGTTTTTAAGCATGTTCTTATGGTCCTTGGATTTAATGAAAGATTCTATTTTGTCCAGTCCATACATGTACGTCGGATTAACATCCTCAGATGAAATAACACTCTCACAATTATACGCTTCAGCATCAATTTCATCCTCCTTAAATTCAAGGAAGGGTAAAATCATGCGATGAATCTTTGGTCCTATTTCACAATCCAAATGAAGCTGAGTAATATTAGTGTAAAGACGTTTGGCAATTAAACAGAAAACATTTCGCTGTTTCAACAACTTTAAATTGTCTCTCTGTAAATAAATGTTTTCATCTTTTGTTTTGATTAATTCCGACTCCTTTAGTTCAATCCACATGCGCCGTTCCTCACTCTTCGAAGACACCCTGCTTAATTGGTCAGTTAGGTTAGAATTGGTGACTCGAGTTTTAGTTAAACTACTATCTAGATGAGAGATTCTTGAATTAACACTTTTTAGTTCTTTTTCATATGAGCTTTATGGGACTTTAAATGAGACAAAGATGGATTGTACCTTCTTGATCAGTTCGTCGAGCTCGTTGAACTGCACGCTGAGCGGCTTTGCTGTAAAGCACATATCCTGTTGCTCCTTCGGTTCATTACTCCCACCATCAGTGTTGTATCCCCTCATATGAGATACGTCGGACACCATCAAACACCTTCCTCCACTGCTTTCTTCTTTAGCCACACAGGCCTTTCCATGAGAAGGCTTCCTCACTTCATCGTCTTCAGAGTCGGTTGACCAAACTGCCACGCTACTGAACTCGTCATCAGCAACCGAACCTTGCACAATTAGAGCATTCATAGAAGGGTTAGCGGTAGATTTCTTCTTCCTTATCTCATCAAGCTTTTTCTGCAGCAAAGCTTCCTCATCCTTTTCCTCATCCTTTTCAGCCATCTTTTTAAGGACACAATCCTTTGCATAGTGGTTCTTTCCACCACAATAGTAACAGCTTACTCCAGAATCACCTTCTGCCTTCGGTTCCTTCTTAGACTCTTCAACCTTCGGTTCATCTTTAACCTTTTCAGAACTATAACTCCCCTGCCAGTTTCGGTTTTTGTTGGAGGGAAATCTCTTCTTGATGAACCTCTTGGGGTTAGACACCATCATAGCATAATCCTCAGACGTGAGGTCATAATCTTCCAAGTTGAGGTCTTTGTCTTCCATCACAACTTTACTTTTGGACAGGAGGGCTAACGAACCTAGGCTTGAAACCACATTCTTCTCCTGCAACACAATCTTCTCCTGAGATTTGAGAATGCCCACCAGTTTCGCCAAGGAATATGATTTAAATTGCTCGTGGGCTTTAACTGTGGACACGACTACCCTCCACTCTGATCTTAGACCATTTAAGAACATAACCTTCTGCTCAATAAGCTTTCTTTAGATGTCATGTTTGATCATCTTGCTAAGAAGATGATTGAAGCGATCGAACGTTTGGGTCACGGTTTCTTTAGTTCCTTGCCTAAATTCACCAAACTCAGACAAGAGTAATGTTTGAATGGAGTGTTCTAGATCTTCGTCTGTAGAGTACAATTCACGTAACCTGTCCCAAATCTCCTTTGCCGTCGTGCATGAACTCAGCAGTCTAAAAGTGTCGGACTGAAGTGCGAATCTGATCAATCTTAACGCCTTGATATTGCACTGAAATTTATCTTTTTCATCTTGTGCAATATCTTTAACATCTTTCAGAAGATCATTATACTCTTTTTGAGTTTTAATAATCCTTGAAGTTGCAGAATGAGAAAACGGTCCATTAATGATTGCTTCCCAGATGAGGTATCCATTATCCTCAGATCCTATAACATAATCTTCAAAGTGATGCGCCCAGACTTCATAATCATGCGTGTACAGGATGGGAATTTTCGTTGTTGATCCAATGCTGTTTGAAATATTGATGGGATTCGATTGCGACTCGTCCATAATGATCGAATAACCTATTTAAAGATCAGACTTGTAATAAATCAGATTAGGGCAAAACAATAAATATCAAGATACGTCAATAATGAGATGACGGCTCAATAAATATCAGTAATTGCGGAAAACCCTAATTGAAACCTTTTTCACAGAAAAGAAGTGTATCGATTACACAGCCTCCTGCTCTGATACCAATTGATGAGATTAAAACTTAATCTTGAAGATCGATTAGATCTCAAACAGGTAAAATAAAGATTAAACAGCAAGAACACGAAAACAATAAACAACTCAAGAACGAATCAAACGTGTCGAATGATTATAAAACAATCCTCAGAAGAGCTCGATCAAAAACATCAACTATAGAGGGTTAAAAGGTTTACATGAACGATGAAGAAAATCAAAGCTATCGTAACTCTCTATCTTGTATTCTAGATCGTTAACCTAATATGCATGCAAGCATATTGTTATATAGTAAACCTAACCGGCTTACGGTTGGACAGGCCCAAACCAGAGTACAAAATAATTGAACAATTAACCGAGCCCAATGACGCAATATTAAACAAATCTGCAACCCAACAAGAGATAAGGGAAAATGGTGCGGGAAGTGCAGAAATAAACACTCTGGGAATTGTGACGGGAAGGTGAAGTGTTTTAAGTGCGGAGAAATAGGGCATTACGCCAATAAGTGTACGATTCTCAAGGAGGTGTGCTACGGATGTAAAGAAGAAGGCCATATTTCTAAGAATTCTCAGAAGAACAATGAAGTAACAAGGCCAAGTGCGCCATCAACGCCAAAGGAATTTCAGGATATCCTTGAAGAAGCGATTAATAACACTAGGAAGTAGAAGTCAAGACTTGATACCCGAAGATCAAGTTATGAAGTAGTAACGTGAATAGTAACAAGTAGTTTAGCCTATGAGAGGCATAGTATAGGGTAAACTTGAACCTTTGTGTAATCGTTTCAAGGAAATAAAACAAACCCTGGTTTTGTCATCTGATGAATAGAATGGTTGGTGTAATTTTTTAAGTTGTCCCAATCATCTGGAATTTCCATCACAAACCATGTTGAAGTAGAGTTGATCATTGAAGATACGCGTGAAAGAAGTCCTAGTAGAGTGTAGGAAAATTTTATGATTAATTGGACACATTTGTATGTGTTAAATTGTTTTGTGATTTTAGGACATGGGGACTGCGAGACAGTACTTGGGAAGAGTATGAGTAGCTGTGAATAGTAGTAGAGATCTATACTACTGGAAGCACAGGACTCGCACTTGGATCAGGGAAAGTCACAAGGTTATCAAGAAGCTATTATTTGATTCCGTCTTGTTCTAGTCTGTCGTTACCATCGTTTTGGTAATGACTAAGAAGATGATTGTTATTCCGACCTTAGAGGTCATATCAAATTGAGTCCGACTACGATGAGTTTATTATGTGGTTCAGAGAACCAAGTTCGATGTAACATTTGACTTAAGCCAGAAGATTGAAATGAAAGATGATCAAAGCGATCAATAGAAGTATCGCACTCATTGTTAAAGAAGTTGGTAGTTAGAAATGATACATGTTGAACTGTGATTGTATCACATTAGAACATGAAGGAAGGTGTAGTTTGTTCCAAAAATTCTCCCAAGGAGATCTGAGTCTAAGTAGTGCAGTATACAATGAGAGATCATTAGAACATGACCCATTGGTCTGTTACAATAAACGAAGGAAAGTACTTATTCCAAGAAAAAGAAGGAGTTCTCAATAAGGATTTATTCTGTAACTCGAAGGTTACGATTGAAAGTCCTATGGAGATCTAAAGCTTTTTAGGATTAGCTGGATATTATCACTGAATTATCCAAGGCTTTTCTTCAATCGCGAGTCCACTGACAGCTTTGACCCACAAAGGAGCTGTCTATACTTGGAATGAGAAGCATAGGAAGCTTTGAGAAGTTAAAGAAGACGTCGTGTGAAGCACCGACTCTTTCGTCGCCTGACGGAGTTGATGACTTCACAGTTTAAAGTGATGCCTCTGCAGTTGGGTTAGGTTGTGTTCTGACCCAAAGGGATAAGGTGATAGCGTATGCATCGAGGCAATTGAAAGAGCATGAAAAGAACTACCCCACTCACGATTTGGAGTTGGCAGCGGTAGTATTCGCCCAAAAGATATGGAGGCATTATCGTTATGGCACAAAGTGTAAACTTTTCACTTATCATAAGAGTCTCCAATATCTCTTTGATCAGAAGGAATTGAACATCAGGCGACGACGTTGGCTAGTATTAGTCAAGGACTACGACTGTGAGATACTTTACCACCGTGGTAAAGCAAATGTTGTTGCTGATACTCTCAGTCGGAAGGTAAGTCTTGAAAATAAAAGGGCCAAGAGCGTTAAGAATTAAAGTTGTCTTGATAATTGTGAAAAGTATACAGAAAGCTCAAGAGGAAGCTTTAGAGAAAAATGACCGAAAGGAGGAACGTTTGAGTAAAACGTTGGTGTTTGGTACAAACGGTCAAGGACTGGAGGTATTCAAAGATAGGATTTGGGTACCTAGGATGGGAGGAATAAGAGGTCTTCTGATGGAAGAAGCTCAGAAGACCATGTACTCGATTCATCCCGGCAATACGAAAATGTATAGAGATCTAAAACCCTATTACTGGTAGCTGACGATGAAGCTCGAAGTTGCTAAAGTATGTGGCTGACTGTGTAACTTGTGCCAGGGTTAAGGCACAACATCAGAAAACGTATGGGAGTTTAGAACCTTTACCTGTACCCATGGGTAAATGGGAAGATATCACTATGGATTCTGTGACTAAACTGCCCAGAACAAGGAACGGTCATGATATGATTTGGGTGGTCGTTGATCGCTTCACTAAGAGTGTGGAATTCATAGCAGCCAATGAGAAATGGTCTATGGATAAACTTGCGAATTCTTATGTGAAGGAAAGTGTGAAGCTTCACGGTGTTTCGTTAACGATTGTATCCGATCGTGACAGCCGTTTTACCTCAAGGTTTTGGAGGAGTCTATAAGAGGAATTGGGTACCAAGTTGTGTTTGAATACAGCTTACCATCTGCAAACCGATGGTCAGAGCGAATGGACGATTCAAACGTTGGAGGATATGCTGAGAGCATGTACCCTAGAATTACAAGGTAACTGGGATGAACATTTACCTTTAGTAGAATTCACCTATAATAATACTTTCCACTCAAGTGTCAAGATGGTACCTTATCACACTTTGCATGGGAAAAATTGTCGGATGCCATCATGTTGGCTGGAAGCTGAGGAAAAGCAGTTTATGGGACTTGAAATAGTTTATTAGATTGCCGAAAAGTTGTAAGTGATTAGGGAAAAAGATGTTAGCTGCTCAAAAGAGCTATGCTGACAAGAAAAGACAACCGATATCATTCGAAGTTGGAGATTCGGTTTCACTTAAAGTATCGTCGTGGAAGGGACTTATAAGATTTGGTAGAAAGGGAAAGTTGAGTCCAAGGTTTATTGGACCATTTAAAGTTCTTCAGAGATTCCGGAATCAATCTTACAAGCTAGAATTACTGGAAGAACTAGAGAGTATTCATAACACCATTCATGTGTGTTATTTGAAAAAGTTCACAGGAGGTGTGCCCGACATAAATTCCATTTCTGAATTAAGGTTGGACGAGAACATGTGGTTATTTCGAGACCCTGAGGCAATCGTTAACCATAATACTAAGAAGTTGTAACGTAAGATAGTCGATTTAGTGCATGTACGTTGGAAACATATAAATGGGCCAGATCCCACCTGGGAAACGGATAGTGACATAGTGAGTCGCTACCCGTAGTTGTTTATCGTTGTGTGATTCCGGGGACGAAATCATCCTAAGGGGGAGAGAGTTGTAACACCCGTGTTTCTAGGCTACGCATTAATATTGACATAATGGTCTAGGTTAACCTTTGTAACTCATTTAGAAGAAATGAAAAAGAATTATGTGAACTTTATGTGAATTATGTGTTTTATGCTTAATTATTAGGGTTTAATTAATTAAAAATAAAAAATAAGCGTCAAAATTAAAGTGTGAGATAAGCCCGATATCTTTACATAAAGTTGTAGTGGTCGAAACGAGGATTTCGGGGATATAAGCATGATGAAATCCGAGTTATAACGAAGAAGTTATGACCTGTCGAAGTTTCGCGACAAAACCGACACGATGCCGAGTGTCGTAAAAAGTGAGTTTTTGATAAACTACTTTTTAGCCTTAGTCATCTAAACAAAAGTCGTAGTATTCGATAAACCAAGAAGTTCGATAAAAAGAACGCCCAAATCTGACTTCGTATGAGGAAGTTATGATTTTTCGAAGTTTCAGCTTAGCAGTAGATAACTAAAAACTCGAATTTTAGATCGAGCAATTTTTAGCCGACACAACCTAAACGAGAGTTGAAGGTCTCGTCATTAGGAGCACAACGGTAACAAGTCTGACGAAAACGGATGAAGAAGTTATGAATTTTTAACGGATTTCCTGTCCTGGTCTGTTAAAAATAATAATATAAAGTTTAAAATCAAAATTAGCCAACGAAGTCCAAACAGAAGTTGTAGAGCGTAGTTTTAGCTACGCGTGCATATAAAGAACGTCAAAAACGGAGCTCGTATGCGAAAGTTATGGATTTTAGAAGTTTTGGCGCGAAAATTGAGAAAATTCGCCTAGTCACGAGTTGCCACGTCATCCTCGTTGAAAAAATGCCACGTGTCCTGCTGAGTCACCAGGCTGCTGAGTCACCAAACTGCTGAGTCACCGAGCTGCTGAGTCATCCGAAGCCGTGGCACATCCGAGGACCGACGCGTGTGTAGCCTAGTCCGAGCCTCGCAATGCCTGTCGTGTGTTCCGAGCCTCGAACCTAGCTCCGAGCCTCGCACATGTAAGACGACTCCGCGGTCCAATCAGCGAGTACCACCGAGACCCTCGCACATGCTGACCACCTGCGCATCGGACACATGCCTCGGACCAATCACAAGAAGCCAACAGCCCTTCGCACGCGCAGCCCTCGTGCGAGCGTTCCCTGCGAACCCTCGGATCTGCGAGGCGTGGCTCCTTCTCAGCCGTCCGATCAGAAGCTCTTCCTTATAAATAGAAGGCTGCAAGCCTTCCCGGGTAACTTTGGAAATTTGCCAATTTTCACCCCTTTCTTCATCTTTTCTTCACCTTAACCTTCCCCGAAGCCTCGGTATCGATTGTAAAGCCCGGAATATGTCACACCCCAAAACCAAGAACGGCAGAAACGTTCTGGGGCGGATGACGTCATGTACATTATCACAACACAGTAAATGTAAATAAGCAAACAACATCATCCATTGCATTAAATATATAATTTTAATACAAGCGTGTTCCGTACAGTTTTGGACACCAAAAATATAATGTAAATCAAAATAATATGATGAGTCTTGAATGCGCTCCATCTTCTCAAAAGCTGGCATCGGTACCTGTCTACTGATGACCTGAGAATACAAGTTATTTTGAAAGAGTTTATCATCATTAAGCTGGTGAGTTCATAAGTATTTTAGTGTCGATGTTTGTTATCAAAACGTTTGAACGTGTCTCAAGTGTAAGTTTGTAAAATATACGTAAGTGTTTGTAAAAGTTTGAATCTCTCAGAAAAACCTATATTTTCTATTAAAGTAGCCTTCTACCAAGGCTTAATTGGTTTGTATGCTTGTTTGTTGTGAAAGTGTGTAATTTCCCAAGTGTAACTATCATTTAACAAAATATAGTTTGTACATTAAAGTTTGAGTGAAATAATCACCAAATAAATGTAATGGGTAAATTATCGTAGTACTGTAGTGTTGTATTATAGGAACTACTGCTGTACTAACTACCTTAAACCGGATTTATATTAAGGTATCATGTGACTAATTGCACCATACTATCGACTGGTAACAACGACATACGAATGGTTGTAATAACGGAATGACGTTTGGCACCCACAGACCTGCAGGTCCGGCTGTAGCTAGCAGCAAGGTGTAGGATAGTCAATCCAGTATAGATCTATACGCAAACTCACGCTCTCCCTTCAAGAGACTCTGGCTACAACTTGGGCCATGGCATTTAAGTCATGCTCCGATTCATATCACAATAATGAACGTATTCTAGTATATGTAATGTAATGAACTGTTCTAGTATAGTTGTATATGTTCTTCCTCTAGTATAGTTGTATATGTTCTTCCTCTAGTATAGTTGTATATGATCTCTTTCTAGTATAGTTGTATATGATCTCTTTCTAGTATAGTTGTATAAGTTCCCTTTCTAGTATAGTTGTATAAGTTCTCTTTCTAGTATAGTTGTATATGTACTCGTAGTAATAAGTATTGACTCATGAATGAACTGACTCATTGATCTAGAAATTTTAGTAGTATGATCCTGTGTTACCCCGATGGTAACTTACTGATGATGTACTGATAAGTATGAATAAAGGAGTACTTTTATGTCTATATATGTACATTTGATATATAATTAATATTGAAACGACCTTTGGATGGTTACCCGAAATCCCACCAGACCACATCCAAATCGAGAAAAAGGAAATAGGGTGGATGGCCTTCCTAAGCCCTTTAAACATTACTTATATATCTATACATATATGGGCATGCAATTTATAAGAAGTATAACAAAGTTTAAATAAAAGTATTTGACAAGTAAAACAGTTTGTAAAACAGTTTGAAGTAAAACGGTTCGATAAACAGTTTGAACAGTGATAAAATCATTGATTTTCTAGTTATTAATCACATGTGATTAATGTAATCACATGTGATTAATGTAATCACATGTGATTGATGCAATAACTATAAGCATTTAACTTGTATCCCCCCATAAAGTATTTAAAACATTTAAAAGTATTTCAAAGGTTAATTAAAGGGGTATGAACTCACTTGTGGTGAGTGGTTTGGATTGTAGTGTCGGATACCGTGCTAGGTGGCAAACGGAGACTTGTTCACACGCATGAGCCTAGTTATCATATAATGAGCATATATATAACTAATTAGCCAAATAATAACTTAATGAAATAAGTTGGGACACTTAGGAACATGTAAACACTTTGTATAAGTGTTATAGGTCCTAATGGTTGCATCTAAGTTGTTATGGGACAAGGCTAAAGGGGTTTAAAGCTTCCAAGGACCTTGTATAAGAGTTAACTACCCAATAAACCCCACCCAAGGAGTTTACGGCCGTGAACTCCAATCTTGGTGGTTTTGGGTGTTTTATGGTGCTAAATGATTTCTAGAATAAGCCTAGCTTGGTGGTTTAATCCTTTGGGTAGTTTAGGGCAGAGTACTCCTTTGAGGAGTTTACGGCCAAATGACCATATCCCTTAGAGTTTACGGCCGTAAACTCTCATGGGATGGATGTTTTAATTCTTTCAAGTCTCTTGCACAAGTAGGATAATTTCTAGGCTTTTGTTTAAGGCTAAGTGGAACCCTAGGCACACTTTGGTGCCCTTACTTGGTGTTTACGGCCCAAGAGCATTTCTTGGCCGTAAACTCCCTTTTAGGGGTGATTTTGATGTGTTAATGTCCCCATTTTAGCTACAAGTAATTGAGGGTTAAAGTCTAAAGCCTTTGGGAGTGATTAGGGCACATTTAAGCCCTTGAAATTGGTGTTTACGGTCCAAGAAACTCTTGGGCCGTAAACTCCCTAAGCTATGTGTTCTTGATTGATTTCTAGCGTCAAATGATCATACATATTATCCTAAGCTAGTTACCTAACAAGGAAATGGGACTAGATAGCCTTAAAGCTTCATTTTGGAGTTTACTCCCCAAGAACGTTCTTGGGCGGTAAACTCCCGGATCTCACATATTTGACATGTAATCTATGTTACTAAGCATATAACAAGCATTATAACACAACTAGAGAAGTGTACTCACGATTTGGGATGAAAACCCGAAGATCCGTGAGAGAGAATATGGCTTTTCTCTAGTTGGAAATGTGAATAATGAATGAATTTAGTTCAGAAATCTATTTATAGTCCTGAAATATTTTTGGCAGAAAATATTTTTATTCTGGAATTAGACTCTAACATTATGAAGTTTTGAAATGCCCAATTTTCACGAACCCAAGAGCATCCACTCTCCTGATATCTCCTTAAACGTAAACCCTAATGTACACAAACTTATTCGGAAAAGTCTGAAATTCATTGAAACTGGACTAGCTTCTATTGGATAGTTAATGTTCATACAAAATGGAAATTTCGGGTTGTCACATCATCCCCCCATTAGAAGGAATTTCGTCCCGAAATTAGAATTTAAGTAAATAAGAAGTTACAAACAATTAAGCGAAAAGATGAGGGTATTTCAGTTTAATCTGATCCTCGCGTTCCCAAGTGAATTTCGGTCCTCGCTTGGCGTTCCAGCGAACCTTCACGATAGGGATACGGCTTTGCTTCGTTTGCTTGACTTCACGGTCCAGGATCTCTACCGATTCTTCCACGAAGTTGAGGCTCTCGTTGATCTCGATCTCATCGAGTGGAATTACAAGAGTCTCGTCGGACAGACACTTTTTCAAGTTAGATACATGGAATGTAGAATGTATATTATGAAGTGTGTCGGGTAGGTCGAGTTTGTAAGCTACGGGGCCGACTCTTGCAAGAATCTCGAAAGGCCCTATGTACCTCGGATTAAGCTTCCCACGCTTGCCGAAGCATATCAAGCCCTTCCAGGGTGAGACTTTGAGAAGGACTCGGTCTCCCACCTGAAATTCCAAAGGTTTTCTTCGTTTATCAGCGTAGCTCTTCTGTCGGTCTCTAGAGGCTTTCAATTGTTCACGAATCTGAACGATTTTCTCCGTCGTTTCCCGAATGATCTCCGGACCGGTGAGAGTACTGTCGGAAGCTTGCCCCCTGGCTAATTGGGTATCACCCACCTCAGCCTAGCACAGAGGAGATCTGCACTTTCGGCCGTAGAGAGCTTCAAATGGAGCAGCCTTGATGCTCGTGTGATAACTGTTATTATAGGAAAACTCGACAAGGGGTAAATGAGTATCCCATGCCTTTCCAAAGTCAATCACACAGGCTCGCAACATATCTTCCAGTGTTTGGATGGTCCTCTCACTCTGTCCATCGGTCTGTGGATGGTAAGTTGTGCTCATGTCCAGCCTTGTTCCTAAGGAATGTTGTAGTGATTGCCAGAATCTTGAGTTGAACCTACTATCTCTATCGGAGATAATGGAAATAGGTACACCATGTAACCGTACGATTTCCCTAATGTATGTTCTCGTAAGTTTCTTCATTTTGTCAGTTTCTTTGATAGGCAGGAAGTGTGCAGACTTGGTCAATCTATCGACGATGACCCATATGGTATCAAGTCCACCCGTTGTCTTGGGCAACTTGGTTATGAAATCCATAGTGATCCGCTCCCACTTCCATTCTGGAATCTCTGGTTGTTGCAGTAAACCAGAGGGCTTCTGGTACTCGACCTTAACCTTTGCGCAAGTAAGGCATTTACTTACGAAGGTAGCAATCTATGCTTTCATATTAGGCCACCAATATAGCTTTTTAAGATCCAGATACATCTGATCTGAACCTGGGTGGACGGAATACCGAGTGTTGTGCGCCTCGGTCATGACCAAGTCTTGGAAACCACCGTGTTTCGGTGTCCAGATCCGGTTCATGAAATATAAGGCTCCGTCACCCTTGGCTTCTAAATTCTTGTCCATTCCTCTAAGGGATTCACTCGTCACATTTTCAGGTTTCATGGCTTCAAGTTGGGTCGCCTGAATTTGCTTAGACAAGTGTGAATGGATGGTTATTGACAATGACTTGACTTTGCGACCAGAATATTCTTTCCAACTTAGGGCGTCTGCTACTACGTTGGCTTTACCCGGATGATAACGAATATCACATTCGTAGTCACTGAGTAGCTCGACCCACCGTTGTTGTCTCATGTTGAGCTCCTTTTGATCGAAAATGTGTTGTAAACTCTTGTGGTCGGTAAAGATAGTGCTTTTCGTTCCGTACAAGTAATGTCTCCAGATCTTCAGAGCAAACACCACTGCTCCTAGTTCGAGATCGTGGGTCGTGTAGTTAACTTCGTGTGTCTTCAACTGTCTAGAGGCGTAGGCGATGACCTTACCTCGTTGCATCAGAACACACCCGAGCCCTTGATTTGATGCATCGCAATAGAATATGGAGTCTTCTATCCCTTCGGGGAGGGATAGTATTGGCGCGGTGCACAAGGCTCGTTTGAGCGTTTGGAACGCTCTCTCTTGCTTCTCTTCCCAGTCAAAGGCCATGCCTTTCTGGGTCAGGGTTGTAAGAGGTTTCGCTATATGGGAGAAGTTCTGCATGAATCTGCGGTAGTAGCCAGCGAGGCCTGGAAATTGACGAATTTCAGTAGGCGTCTTCGGTGCTGACCAGTTCTCAATGGCTATAATTTTGGAGGGGTCCACGTGGATTCCCTCTTCGCTTACCACGTGTCCTAAGAATTCGACTCTTCGGATCCAAAATTCACATTTCGAGAACTTCGCATAAAGTTTCTCCTTTCGTAATGTCCCTAGAACTTGTCGTAGGTGATCGCCATGTTCTTCCTTACTTCGGGAGTAGATCAGGATGTCGTCAATGAAAACGATGACGAACTGATCCAAGTAAGGTCGGCATACTCTATTCATCAGATCCATGAAAACTGCGGGCGCATTGGTCAATCTGAATGGCATCACCACGAACTCGTAGTGTCCGTAACGAGTTCGGAAGGCTGTCTTAGGCACATCCTCCTCTAGTACTCGTAACTGGTGATATCCGGATCTCAGATCAATTTTGGAAAAATAGTTCACCCCTTGCAGTTGGTCAAATAGATCGTCTATGCGAGGCAGAGGGTAACGATTTTTGACCGTCAGTTTGTTGAGTTCTCTGTAGTCGATACACATACGGAATGATCCATCTTTCTTCTTAACGAACAAGACCGGTGCTCCCCAAGGTGAGAAACTTGGTCTTATAAAGCCCTTACTGAGCAGTTCGTTAAGTTGACCAGAGAGTTCCTGCATCTCAGCTGGTGCTAAGCGGTAGGGCGACTTGGCTACTGGGGTAGCTCCTAGGACTAAGTCGATTCTGAACACGACCTGTCGTTGCGAAGGTAATCCAGGTAGCTCTTCTGGGAAAATGTCGGGGAAGTCGCTCACTACTGGGATGTTCTTTAGTTCTTTTGTTTCGAGGCTCGTGTCGATGACGTGAGCAAGGAATGCATGGTATTCTTTACACAGATACATCTGCGCTTAAATACTTGATATTATACGAAGACTCGCACCGGGTATGTCGCCGTAGACTATAAGAGTTTCGTTAGATGGGAGGTTTAGACGGATTGCTTTCTCGAAGCACATGATGTCGGTGCGATGAAGACTTAACCAATCCATGCCGATGATAACGTCGAAGCTTTTAATTGAGACCGGCATGAGGTCGATTGGGAATGAATGGTTATCTAGAGTTAGGGTACAACCTAAGTAGATGCTATTCGTACTTTCAGTTTTCCCATTAGCCATTTCTACTGTGAATTGTCCCTTAAGTGTGTGTGGTTGTTGCTTAAGCATGCGAGCAAATTTATGGTTTATGAAGCTTCGCTCCGCTCCACTATCGAATAGAATGCATGCATAGGAGTTATCGAGGAGGAACGTACCAGTCACCATTGTCGGGTCAGCAACTGCTTCCCCATGGCCTATAGCTAGTACCCTCCCTGCTCCTCCAACATTCTTCGCTTTGGGGCAGTCCCTCTTAAAGTTGTCATACATGGACTGAATCTCGCTGTCCATCGCCTCTTTGCATTTCACAGACTTCGGGCCTGCCATGGCTTCCTTATAGCTATTAGGTTCATCAAGATTTATTAGTGTACCATCACTAATATATGTGTCCCCTTCGGTAGTAATATGAAAACCATAAAACTGGGGTTGAACTCTAACTCTTTCGGAATGTCTAAGAGGTAATGACTCGTCAATCGGTTCAACTGGAGTTTCCTCCTCGGGTTGAGCTCCAGCGGTGGAGCTTCCTTCATCTATCGACTCTTGAATCTCTTCAAGCTCGATTTTCCTCCCACTGTCTCCTTGGCTTATGAGTTCTCGCTCTTAGAAAACTCCTCTCCTCGCAACAAAGACAACATTGTCCTTCGGTCTATAGAAGAGATATCCAAAGGATTTCTGCGGGTAACCGATGAAAATACATCGCTCATTACGAGGTTCGAGCTTGTCGTGAGTATCTCGTCTTACGAACCCCAAACCTTGATATGTGCTAACGAGGGAGCTTTCCCTGTCCACATCTCGTGAGGTGTATTGGCAACCTTCTTAGTAGGGACTCGGTTAAGGATATGGGCGGCAGTCTCTAAGGCATACCCCCAAAAAGTGATAGGTAGTGAAGCACGACTCATCATAGAGCGAACAATGTCTAACAAGGTTCGATTACGCCTTTCTGCCACACCATTCAACTGCGGTGTCCTAGGTGGCGTCAATTGTGAAACTATTCCACACTCCTTGAGATAGTCGTGGAATTCAAGACTTAGGTACTCTCCTCGTCGATCGGATTGAAGCATCTTGATTTTCCTGCCCAATTGATTCTCCACTTCATTCTTGAACTCCTTGAACTTTTCAAAAGTTTCTGACTTTTGCTTTATTAAGTAGATATACCCATATCTACTATAGTCATCGGTAAAAGTCACATAGAAGCGGTTCCCATCCTTCGTGGTTGATCTAAACGGTCCACATACATCGGTATGTATTAGGTCCAATAGACCCTCACCCCTTTCACATGTACTAGTGAAGGGTGACTTAGTCATCTTTCCAAGCAAACAAGACTCGCATGTGTCATCTTCCCTAAGGTCGAATGACTCCAACAGTCCATTCTTTTGGAGTTGGGGTATGCGCTTCTTGTTGACATGTCCAAGAAGACAATGCCACAAGGATGCTCTATCCATACCATTGGAAGAATCCATGCATAAAAAATCATTTCCTATGTTATCTACAATCATAACAGTTTCATAAATTCCATTACACTGTATTACTTTAAAATATAAGACACCATTTAGATAAGCAAGAATAGAACCATTCTCATTATTAAAAGAAAATCTAAAACCTTGTCTAAACAAACCATGAAATGAAATGATGTTTCTAGCCACTTCTGGCGAATAGCAACAATTGTTCAAATCTAAAGATAAACCATTCCTAAGCACTAAAGAATATACTCCAATCTTGGTCACAGGCGACTATCTTCTGTTCCCCATGATTAGATTTATTCTTCCATGCTCCACATCCCTATTTCTTCTTAGTCCCTGCAATTCAGAACAAATGTGGTAACCACAACCGGTATCAAGGACCCAAGAAATAACATGAGATGAATCATTAGATTTAATTGTATATATACCTGCGAAAGATGGCTTGATCTTTCCTTCCCTTATGGCTTGCAGGTAGTCTGGGCAGCTTCTCTTCCAATGCCCTATTTTATGGAAATGATGGCACTCTGCCTCCTTAGGGTTAGGACAGGGTTTAGCAGGATCAACTTTGGTCCCACTAGAAGAGGAACCATCTCGGGACTTTCCCTTGCGTTGGCTCTTAGACGGAGCCTTACTCTTCTTGCCTCTTCCTTGCCCAATGGCCAAAACAGGAGCAGCGGGTGGATTGGGAGCGGGTGCAACAGACTTGTCTTTGAGGTTACTTTCAGCAACCCTAAGGAGACCTTGGAGCTTACTTAGGGTGACCTCTTCTTTGTTCATGTGGTAGGTCATCCTAAATTGATTGTAACACGGAGGCAAAGAGTGAAGCACCATGTCGATCTCCAAGTCTTCCCCAAAGTCAACATTCAACTTGCGAGGACGGTTGACATACCTTTGCATCTTTTGCAGGTGCACGGTAAGAGATTCTCCATGACCCATTTTGGCGGAAATCATGTTAGTGAAAATCTCATAACGCTCTTGCCTCGCGTTTTGGTGGTATCTCTCCAACAAGTCTTGGTGCATTTCGTACGAATACATGTCCTCATAGGACTTCTGGAATTCGGCATTCATGGTCGCTATCATGATGCAATGTACCTTCGTTGCATCACGTTCATGAGTTTCAAAAGCAATCATTTCAGCCGGAGTAGCGATTTATGGGTTGATTTTTTTTCGAGCTTCTCATCTCCGACATACTCCTTGTCCTCATAGCGAGCAATTGTGCGAATGTATCTTATCCATTCGCTAAAGTTCGTCCCATCAAAAGTCACCTTTTGACAAAGGCTCATCAATGTGAATGAACTAGCAGCAGCGTTGTTTGCGTTCGACATCTACAAATAGAAAGGACAAAGATAGATTAGAATATGAATCCCTAATTATCACCCAATAAGAAAATTTAGGGCTAGGATCCAACAACAATATTTACATATTAGAAAAGGGATACGGTAATCTAACATGCAAACAATTTGAAGGTAAGTGAATGACGATTCACAAATTCTCCATCACAAAAACATAACATTAAGTTCTAAATGTATTGAGAATTCCTAGGTTTGGATGAGATTCATTGAAACTTTTCAATGACATGTTTAAATCTCGATATGCCCCTCTCATTTGTGACTGGGATACCGAGGATCACAAAGTCGGTGTGAATTACCATGCAAATTCACATGGTGCCTTCATTGTAACGATCACATATTCGATGTGCCGGTAAACCACACACGCTCCATCGAACTATGATAAACAATGAATTACCCTTTGCCACCTTTGCTTAGAACCAATTAGTGCGCCGGTAAACCATGCACGCTCCACTAACTTCTTAGCAAGGGTGCAAAGTGTAATTTCATGGGATTGCATCAATTCACTTTTCATAAAGTAACTAAGATTGGGAAATTTTAAAAACATGTAGTTAATTTGTATTTCATATTATACTTTTAATGAAGAGATGAGGTTGCCCTATACTACCCGTTCGGCTAACGACCCTCCACCGATCAAGCAAGCGGTAGGTGTGAGTGTACACCCATTAAGCGCCATTTTATAGGCAGCAACCTTATACCCACCTTATAGACGGGCTTCGTGAATGAGGCCTACTAACGGTAAGACTAGCATTTTAATTATACATACATACATATATATATATATATATATATATATATATATATATATATATATAATGTCTATATATATATATATATATATATATATATATATATATATATATATATATTAATCTTGTAATATTATATTAGTATAGGGTTAAATTTTAAACTTGTAAAAATTCTAGGGTTTGAAATTTAAATTGTCTAAATTAAACTTTTAATTACAAAACATAAATTTCAAAACTTGAGGGCATGTTTTAAACCTTTTAAAACATGGGGAATCAAATAACAAATAATCTAAATTAACAATTAATCACATAATTATCCATATTTGATTTATTTAATGATTTCTTGCAAAACAATTTACCAATTAAATTAAAATAATTAATCAATTATCACATAAGGAAACAAATATTTTATTAATTGATAAATATCTTCAATTAGTTCAAGAATATACTCATATATATATATATATATATATATATATATATATATATATATATATATATATATATATCATAAAATCGGATTTATATTGATCTAATATGATTAAGACAAGTTTCTCAAGGATACACAGCAAGAAATCCCGAAGTTTCCTTTTTTTGACATTCGAACTTGCCGAGTACCCAGATAGACACGCCGAGTTGAGCCTACTCGCCGAGTACCACCATGGGACTCGCCGAGTTCATCAAGCAGAGGACAAAAAAATGATTCTTTAAGCAACAAACAAGCAATCAATGCCTCAATTCAATAGAAACCAACCAGGCTCTGATACCACTGATGGGTTTTAGCTATATGAACATTCCTATGTGCACATGCAACCCTAATGCTTGGATCTAGGTTTCTCTAATTGAACATACATTGAATCCAAGACTTCTAATGGCTAATAGAGTATAATAACAATATGAAATCAGAGATTAGAAGTTTACCTTGAATCACTTGCTTAATCTTCTTGTTCTTGGAGCTTTAGAGTCACAATTGTCACTCCTCTAATGGCTTACAAACACCAACTAGCAAGATGATGATTTGAGAGAGAGGAGAGGGGATCAAATCGGCCAGGGATTCTTCTCTAAGCACAAGTGCCGATTTCCCTTGACCCTTGGGGTCTATTTATACTTGTAAGGCTCCTAGGGTTTCACCCTTAAACCCTAATTGGATAACTTAGGCCCTAAGCAATCCAAACCCTAATAGATAACCCCTTGGACGAATTCTAAGCTTATCCTAAGCCCTAGAAATCGTCCACAATTATCCTTAAGGGATTTATAGCCCAAAGTCTAATTATCATACAATTGACAGTTTATACCCCTTTATTTAATTAATCTCTTTAAGTCACCAAATTAATAATTCCTAATTAATTTATGAATTATATTAATCAAATAACAATATTATTATTCCTTATATTATTCTCATAATATATTAATAATATTTCTTCTCTCATAATATATTAATAATATTTCTTCTCTCATAATAAATCATCCTGTCAAGTTGCTAGGGTGAAGGCAACCCAAAAGGACCATGCACAACCGGGTCAAATACTTGCCTAATATAGTTGCAGTCTTAGACACTATTCCAAAAATAAAATCATAGAAGGAAAACTTTGACGAAACCTTTGGAAAACTTTCATACATAGGAAATTTACGACTTGATGTCATTTTGTAAAACAAGTTTTGAAAATCTTTGGAATCCTTTGAAAAACCATTCATAAATAGCTTTGAAAGTGATTTTTAATAAACAGTTTAAATGACGAAAACCTTTGGAAAACCTTTCACAAGAAAGTTTGACTTGATGTCATTCTATAAAACAAACTTTGAAAACCGTTGAAAAACCTTCGGAAAACCTTTCGAATATTTATGATAATCTGAAAGAGAAACTCATATTTTAACAAGACTTGAAAATGAGATTGGAAAATCTTAAGCTGGATAAAACAGTTTAACATGCAAAAATCCATTTTGCTATACAGTTATCAATCACATGTGATTTAACTAACAACTGTACAGTTCAACTTGTATCCCCCCTATAAAAGTAGTTAAAATCGTGTAAAAGGTTAATTCAGGGGTATGAACTCACCTGCTGTAAGTGGATCGGATGGAGGTGTCGGTTGGGTGCTCGGTGTCAAGTAAAGACTTGAACACACTTAATGACCTAATAACATATAAAGACATATGTTTACATATAATTAGTGATTATAACACTAGTCAAACACGTATAAGCATCCTAATGTGCAGAAAAACACTTTGGTCAAGTGTTAGGAGGCTAATGGGTTGCAATAAGGGGGTGTATGGCCTAGTTAGGGAGTTTACTCTTCAAGAGTAAACTCTTAGAGGAGATTTTGGCCCTAAGACCATATCCCCATGAGTTTATGGCCGTAAAATCATGGGTGGTGTCTTTTTGGATGCTACAAGGTCTTACAACACTTGTGGAATTAGGCTAGGTTCAATTCTAGGGTATAGGAAGGGGTTAAGGCTCCAAATGAACTATTTAAGGGATTTCACGGCTGTAAACATAGAGTTTACGGCCGTAAACTCTCACTTGGTCATTCAATTCATGATTTAAGGTCTTACATGAAAGAATATAAGGTTCTATGCATTATTCCAAGTTAAAGGGGGAAGTTAGGGCATCATTTGGCCTCCTTGAGGGAGTTTACGTCCCATGGACCAATCCTTGGGGGGGTTTACGGTGGTAAACTCCTAAGTCCATAGTTTCTTTGATGTTGAATGCCCCTACTTCAATGGTGGTTGATTCAAGACATTTATCCAACCCCATAGAAGGTGTTTAAGGGCAAATTTAACTTCTTAAATGGTGTTCAGGGCCCATGAAGAGGGGTTTACGGTCCAAGAGTGTTCTTGGGCCATAAAATCATGTTTACTCTCCATATGATATGATTTTGGGGTTCTAAGCTCATACATGCAAGTCCTTAAGTCCTATCTAAGCCCTAAAAGGGATTTGGAAGGGTTTTGGGGCTTCAAAACCCCACTTATGGGTGTTTGCGGTCCAAGAGTGTTCTTGGGCCATAAACACATGATTTTGAGGTTTTTGGATGATTTAAACACGAATTTACATGTATATCAAGCTAAACAACAAGCTAGGATAGATTACTTACGATTATGGAGCTTAAAAGGAGGCGCTTTTGGATCGAAATCAACTTGTAGAGAGAGAGAGAGAGAGAGTAGAGAGAGGGTGGAAAGGGTGTAAATGAGGTTCTCTTACCCTTATATAGGGTTTGAGTTTGTGGCCCAGTGGAAATCTACCCGATACTGACGTTAAACGGGGCTTATGGTCATACCCGATTAAATGGTCGTAATTTGACTTAATTGTAACTAAAAATTTTCAAGGGGATATTGAGGGTGTTTCACATGTTTCTAATTTGTTCCGACTCTTATGAAGTCATAATAAAAAGTCCCAATTTAATTAACCTAATCCAAAAAAGTTAACGGAACAATTTAATAAAGCAAGTTTTATTAGCGGAAAAGGGTTTACTGTGACGGGTTAAATTTCAGGTTGTCACATCATCCCCCTGTTAGAGGGAATTTCGTCCCGAAATTAGGGTTTTGGCAAGGAAGTGGCATGAACAATCGGGCAGAGAGATGAGGGTACTTCCTATTCTGGTGGTCCTCGCGCTCCCAAGTGAACTTCGGCCTTCGCTTGGCGTTCCAGCGAACCTTCACTAACGGGAATGCGGATTCGGTTCGTTCGCTTGACCTTTCGGTCCACGATTTCTTACAGGTTTTTCTACGTAGTTAGGGTTCCCAATGATCGTTATCAACACAAGTGAAATTTCGAGAGTTACGTCGGGCAAGTACTTTTTCAATTCTAAGACATGGATTGATTTGGGGTGAAACTTATGGGATTCCGAAAGTAGTTGTGGTCTGACAAGGGTTGGACCAATTTCCATAAAGAATCTCGGATCGTCCTAAGCTCTCAGAAAGATAGAGCTTTTAAGTACTTATAACATAATGTACTTCTATAGTGGGATCATCACTGGCATGATCGCCATTTTGAAGTTGCAAACGTTCTCTCATACCGGGGGTGTAGTTCTTCGGGTTGGTTCTTAGAAGGCTCGGGTTTTCCTCGGATTCGTGTTTCCTACCGATTAGCTTTCAGAGGTTTTCTGGATCATCAGATGTATTGGCTACACACTGGCATGTAATTGGTTTCGTGGCATCTATCTCAACTTAGTGCAAAATGGACCTGCACTTCTGATTCTTGAGGTGTTTCTAATGGAAACTCTCAAAGTTAGTGAGATAGGGTTTTAGCAGACGATGTTTAGAAAGTTTTAAATTTTTCATCATCGTCTAACCGATGCTTTCACAATATGATTCCTATCGGGAAAGAATCATGCTCTTACTTGCTTTGTTGTTTCATGAATAGGAAGCTCTACTCAGGGCTAACTCAATCTTTAGAGATTTTCTGAAGTGTTGGACTATCTCGGGAGGTGGTTCTACTCTTTCTGTGTAGGATAGTATTCTTGGAACAACTAGTAGTCCAATGAATCTCTAAGACATGCCTAATTCTCTAAGGTATCAGTTTATTCTAGTAGCAGAAAACGCGTGTTCTTGTATAACCCATCGACTAACACCTAGACTAGTGTCAAGTCTATAATCTCTTCGATATCTGGGTTATAAGGCTTAACGCAACCTACTTTCGCACTTTATTCAAGTATTCTTGGCTGTGGAGGTTATCTTGTGGTTCTTGGCATTCTAGGATTCACTTCGGAGAATGTAGTCTATTGTCTACAGGGCGGCGGTGACTTCTTCCACGTGAGGAGGCGGAGTGTCTTAGGCACTACTTGTCAGAAATGGGGTGGACGAAGTGCCTGAATAGTGCGAGCATCTTCTGCAACTAGTCTTCTGGTGGTTCCGAGTTTCCTTGATTTAGATTAGGTCTAAAAGTATAGGGTTCCGTCACTCGGAATTTCAAATCTCCTCATCCACTCTTCTCAGAGTTTAACTTATCGCAACTTCTAGGTTTACGGGATATCCGCTGAGATGCTTAATTCGTGCGATTAAGCATGAATGGATGGTCGTAGTCAATGTCCTTGACTCTTACGACTCAGATTTCTTTACCAACGGAGGGTGTTAGCTACTATGCTAGCTTAACCGAGATGACAACAAATTTTGTATTTGTGGTCATTATAGTAGCTCAACCCGCAGTGGTTCTCTTGACTGTAGTTTCTATTCTATGGGATATGATGAAGGGTTTTACTATGAGGTTCGTGGTAGAGCTCATACTTCACTTAACCACAACCCAACGAGGAACATGGATTAGGGAGGAGGCACACATCTTAAATCTTATTGATCTCAATTATATACCACCCTTATGCATATACTAAGTTATAGTAGTCAGTCTCATGAGTTCTATCCTCTTGATTCACGAACCTGATTGTGATGTGCTAAGGGTCTTTCTGGGGAATCTATGGAGTAGGTTTCGATTGATTATCGTCTTCTGGAACACCTACAGTGTCTTTCGCTTCGGGTTCTATTTGTCTAAGGAAGGGTTGGTTAACAGCGCGCGATACCCTACTCAGGGGTATTTCGGAAGGTTTCAAATAAAAGAGACGACTGACGGATCGCATTAGGTTTTATTATTTGGTTCGGAAGGACCTTTATTTGCCGAAATGGCTACGGTGAAAGTTCTTTTTACACAACACTAGGAATTTACACATGGTTGCACTAAGTCGAACCATGATTGATAGAGGCGTTGAAGTTGGCATACATCGACATGACATAGAATGAGGGTCGTTAAGGCCATGTGCTGAATGGGCACACAAGTTCTTGTCGTCTCGGGTTTCGTTCCGTGTATCACTGTCGTGGATACTTGGACCGATGGAGTCGACGCGGAACTATAGAGGGTCCAAAATTTTATCAGGTTCGTTGACGCTTCTCCTAGGTATTAGGGTTAGGTTCCTCCTGCGCCTTTGTCATTTCTTTCAGTGGGGTAGTCCCGCTTGAAGTGCCCAATTTCACCACATAGATGGCAAACTGGATTGGTCGCCATATTGGTTGTTGATGTAATGAACTCAACCGGGGCTCTGCAGGTATGAGAGGTATGCCCCTTCTTGTTGCACCTAGCACAAAAGAGTTCCCGGCATATACCATGATGATGGTAGCTGCATTTGTTGCAGCGGGGAAGGTTTCTTCGGTATGGTCTACCAGGTGTCGGGATAGAAGGGTTGGCAGGGGTATTGACTGTCTCAGCTCGTTGCCCTTCGGAAGGTCCGTGAGCCGAGGTACTTCCCTCCTCGTTCTTGAACTTTCTATTCAGTGGAGTTGGTTGAGGTTCTTGGGTGGTTGGGTACGCAGGTGTTGGTTGCTGACGTCCATTGCTAGGATCAGGAATCTCGATAGGGCTCTTGCTAACATTGGCGTTGTTAGCATTCAGTTGATCCATGACAGCTGCTATGGCTGCCGAGATTGCAGCTTGGAACGTAGCTTCATCGAATAGGAGAGTCGGTTTCTTGCCAGCGGATTGGTTACGTTTCTTCGGAGGCATAGTTTCTCCTACACGGAAAGGAACACAAGCTGATCAGAGACGATGTTTAACTCTAGACGTATCTATCCTTACTATAATAGGCATAAATTTTCTCGCGCCTCGGATATTGGTTATCTGAGTGTCGACCTACATCCCTATGATGTAGTCCGGGTATTTAACATAGGAGTAAGAGTATCAGAAAGTCATAAGATAGGAGTCATTCCCACTAAGTTATCTTTATACTGGAGAGATTCACTCTCCGACTTTGGAAAGATCTGAGGACAGTTCAGAACGAAGACTGCGGGAAGAAAGGCTCGTGAAGACTTATGGATAAACATTCTCAATCGAGGTTTTGAAATCCGATCTAATCGTATTACTTGCGACGGGAAAAGGCGGTTTACCAAACACATGGTGTGAGTAGTGTAACCACTAACTCACTAAATTGTATTATTTTATGGGTGTATTAACGCGACTATAACGAGGAAAAGACACTTCTCGGGTTCCATGTACTGGCTCCCTCCGTCTACCTCTTATACTTGACTGGGATCAGCATTGGTTTTCTTCGGGTAGTTACCTAGGGTTCTCTTCTCGTGTAGACATATTGAATTTATACTCCGTCTTACTTCCGATTCTGACTCTGAGTGTCAGCGCTGACTTACTTCTAATCCTGCCCCTGAGTGTCATCGCTTCATGATGGATGACTGGAACTCTCGGAAGTTCAGGCGGATTTCCCACCGGCGTCCCTAAAAGGTATAGGCACTTGGTGGTTTCAATAGTCTCGTCCTAGTTAATTTATTTCCGAACTGGAAATCTTCTCAATGAACCTCTTCTGGGTCTGAATCAACTCTTCTGTCGAACACTGAAGTGGATAGGGTTTTCTATTGGGTTCGTGTGAGAATAGAAATGTCTAAAGAATCCTAAGAGATTATTAACATTTCACTAGGTGATCCATATCGAGTCCTGCTACAATTACATAGGGTACACAAACTATATATAGCTTAGATCCGATAAGCCTTCGAATATGTGATACTACTCTATATCCACATCCCAACGAGGAAAAGGAAGTAGAGTGAAACCACACATTCTTAGTCTATGGGATCCTTATTATATATAACCTTGGAAGTATACCCTCTTTAATCATAGGTATATCAATAAGGATCTTTTTAATTTTTCACACAAGGTTATCTATGGATCCTAAAATACCCCTATGGTATTTTAATTTCTTGTTTGATTCTTAACTTCTGAATATGATTATGGGATTAATGTGAGTCTTTTAGTATTCCCAAAATACTCCCATAGTATTTTAAACTTTATGTTTGGCTCTAGCATTCCTATTTGGTAAGTTTCAGACCTGTTGCAAGACCACTATCACTCCCAAACACACTTTCATCGCATCTCGAATAAATGTAGTTGATCAGGTTACATTTATTCCAGCTTACGATTACATAACTGCCCAGGTTTGACGGTAGTGGTCAACATCCAAAGACTTTTATTTTGTTCTTTTTGTGATACTTTTGTTCGAGTGTTTTATACTTTGGTAAAATATGGATATATTTTAAAGTATAATTCTTGGTCAGATTGTTTTATCCCTATGTATTTATAGGCTGTAAATCTTTTATGAATTGATATACTAAGCTCAATATAAATAATGCTCTGATACCAATCTGTCACACCCCAAAACCGGAACGGCGGAAACGTTCTGGGGTGGATGACGTCATGTCTAGTATCACAACATATGGAGTATAGTAATCAAAGTACAACAACCATTGCATTAATAGTAATAATTTTACATTAGTTACATGTTATAGTAATATCAAAGTAATTACAGAACATAACATAGATGCAGCTCGGTACTAGGCTGTCTCCACAAAAGCTCCCGGGATGTACCTGTCTATCGCTGACCTGAGAATACAAGTTATTTTGAAAACGAGTATCAGCATTTTTATAATGTTGGTGAGTCCATAAGTAGTTAGTGTCATTTGTATAAATATGCATTTTTATTCAAAATAACTTTATGAAAGATAGTAGTTTAGAATCTACGGTGTATTAGCGTCCTTTCCAGAAAATCCTATATTTTCTACATAAAAGCAGTCTTCTACCAAGACCCAACAAAGTTATGTTTTAAGGAGTAATAGTCCCCAAAATACTATTATTACCAAAATACGGTATTGACTTTAAAGAAAATATGAGAGTATCGATAGTAAAAATACTAGGGGAAAAATAACATATGCCTCAGCAGTAATACTGCTGACTAGGGCAAAAGAAATCATAGACTCCAGGAGAGTATCAAATGAATGATACGCCTGGCTCAATCTAACAAAAGGAAGCAGAGACTCCAGACAGTATCGAATGAACAACACATCTAGCAAAGTCTAAAACAATGAAAATACAGACTCCAGACAATATCGAATGAACGACACAGCTAGAAAAGTCTAAAACATCCGGTAATCCTAAGTGGGTTGTTTCAAAAATACCGTGTTACCTTAAGGCCTTGAATTATAAGGTAAACATGGAGATACTCGTAACCATACTGATTGACAATAGAGTACTTGACGCTCTGCAAGCGTCGGAACAAATTGGACATTTGTCACCCCTTGGCTTGGTAGGTCGGGGGCTATAGCTAGTAGTCGGGGTGCGGGAGTGTCAGTCCCGTATAGATCTATACACACAATGCCCGCTCTCCCTCCAGAAGACTCTGGTTATCAACTTGACGACGGGGAGATCCGTGTCTTGAAGATGCATCTCGTATTTTGAATTCTATTGTAAGTACTGGAATGACAATATAGACTCACGAATGAACTGACTCCTTTGGAATTCTCTGGACTAGAAAGAGTGATTAGAATCTCCTAACTATTCCTATAATAGTTACTAGTGTCTCTGATCTATGAATGATGAATGGAAGGATGCCCTTGCTACCGAAGGGAAATGAACTGGTCGATGGAAACCTTTATGTCAATATATGTATACATGATATATAACTAATGTTTAAACGACCTTCGGACGGATAACCGATACCCACCAGACCACATCCCAACGAGGAAAAGGAAATAGGGCGAACTAGCCTTCCTAAGTCCTTTAAACATTATTTATATAACAATACAAATATAGGCATGCATTTAACGAAGTAAAAACATAGAAGGAAAACTTTGACGAGACCTTTGGAAAACTTTCATACATAGGAAATTTACGACTTGATGTCATTTTGTAAAACAAGTTTTGAAAATCTTTGGAATCCTTTGAAAAACCCATTCATAAATAGCTTTGAAAGTGATTTTTAATAAACAGTTTAAGTGAAGAAAACCTTTGGAAAACCTTTAACAAGAAAGTTCGACTCGATGTCATTCTATAAAACAAACTTTGAAAACCGTTGAAAAACCTTCGAAAAACCTTTTGAATACTTATGATAATCTGAAAGAGAAACTCATTTTTTAATAAGAGTTGAAAACGAGATTGGAAAATCTTAAGCTGGATAGAACATTTTAACATGCAAAAATCCATTTTGATATACAGTTATCAATCACATGTGATTTATCTAATAACTGTACAGTTCAACTTGTATTCCCCGCTATAAAAGCAGTTAAAATCGTCTAAAAGGTTAATTCAGAGGTATGAACTCACCTGCTGTAAGTGGATCGGACGTAGGTGTCGGTTGGGTGCTCGGTGTCAAGTAAAGACTTGAGCACACTTAATAGCCTAATAACATATAAATACATATGTTTACATATAATTAGTGATTATAACACTAGTCAAACACGTATAAGCGTCCTAATGTGCGGAAAAACACATTGGTCAAGTGTTAGGAGGCTAATGGGTTGCAATAAGGGGGTGTATGGCCTAGTTTGGGAGTTTACTCATCAAGAGTAAACTCTTAGAGGATATTTCGGCCCTAAGACCATATCCCCATGAGTTTACGGCCGTAAACTCATGGGTGGTGTGTTTTTGGATGCTACAAGGTCTTACAACACTTGTGGAATTAGGCTAGGTTCAATTCTAGGGTATAGGAAGGGGTTAAGGCTCCAAATGAACCATTTAAGGGAGTTCAAGGCTATAAACATAGATTTTATGGCCGTAAACTCTCACTTGGTCCTTCAATTCATGATTTAAGGTCTTAAATGAAAGAATATAAGGTTTTTATGCATTATTCCAAGTCAAAGGGGGAAGTTAGGGCATCATTTGGCCTCCTTGAGGGAGTTTACGGCCCATGGATCAATCCTTGGGGGGGGTTTACGGCCATAAACTCCTAAGTCCATAGTTTATTTGATGTTTAATGCCCCTACTTCATTGGTGGTTGATTCTAGACATTTATCCAAGCCATAGGAGGTGTTTAAGGGCAAATTTAACACCTTAAATGGTGTTCACGGCCCATGAAGAGGGGTTTATGGTCCAAGAGTGTTCTTGGGCCGTAAACTCATGTTTACTCTCCATATGATATGATTTTGGGGTTCTAAGCTCATACATGCAAGTCCTTAAGTCCTATCTAAGCACTAGAAGGGATTTAGGGCTTCAAAATCCCACTTATGGGTGTTTGCAGTCCAAGAGTGTTCTTGGGCCGTAAACACATGATTTTGAGGCTTTTGGATGATTTAAACACGAATTTGCATGTATATCAAGCTAAACAACAAGCTAGGATAGATTACTTACAATTATGGAGCTTGAAAGAGGCGTTTTTGGATTGAAAGCAACTTGTAGAGAGAGAGTAGAGAGAGGGTGGAAAGGGTGTAAATGAGGTTCTGTCACCCTTATATAGGGTTTGATTTTGTGGCCCAGTGGAAATCTACCTGATACTGATGTTAAACGGGGCTTATGGTTATACCCGAATAAATGGTCGTAATTTGACTTGATTGTAACTAAAAATTTTCAAGGGGATATTGAGGGAGTTTCACGTGTTTCTAATTTGCTCCGACTCTTATGAAGTCATAATAAAATGTCCCAATTTAATTAACCTAATCCAAAAAGGTTAACGGAACAATTTAATAAAGCGAGTTTTATTAGCGGAAAAGGCTTTACTATGACGGGTTAAATTTCAGGTTGTCACATCTTCTACCAATGTTGTCAGTTATGCTGTTTGTTGAGGTGTGACTCCTTGAACTGTGTAAACTTGATTTGGAGTTGTTTGAACCTTCTAATATACAACAACTTTTGCCTTGAGGACTTTGACCTTGTCTATCGATGGGTGAGCGAACTCAACAGAGTTTTCAGCAATTAGATTTTTATTGGTTTTGGGTTCGCTCTTGACAAATTCAGAGCAGTCCACCACATCCTCTACAAATATTTCACTCATATCATCATCCTGATTAAGTTCATATGCATTTTCAACATCAATTTTATTTTCTGAACTTAATTTGGCATTCAACGAGTCAAATTTTTGTACAGTTTCGGTTCTCGGTTTCAATTTATCATTTTCATCTAACAAATTTTTGAGCATGTCCTTATGGTCTTTTGACTTTATGTAGGACTCTATTTTTTCAAGACTAATTTTGTAGGCAGGAGATATTTCATCGGAAGATACAGCATTTTCACAGTTGTAAGCTTTAGCATCGACTTCATCCTCCTTTAACTCAAGGAAGGGTAAAATCATGCGATATATCTTCTTTCCTATTTCACAATCGAGATGTAACTGTGCGATATTAAATTATAATCTTTTCGCAATCAAACAAAAAACATTTGGTTGTTTTAACAGCTTACGATTGTCTTGTTGCAAATAGACTGACTCATCCCTAGACCTATTTAATTCCTTCTCCTTCTGCTCAATCCAGATTCTCCTCTCCTCACTCTTCGATGATATCCTGCTAATTTGATCAGTCAGGTTAGAGTTTGTGACACGAGTTTGGGTAAGACTACTACTTAAACTAGAAAATTTAGATTTTAATCCATTCAGTTCCTTTTCATAGTTAGTAATTGGAATTTTCAGAGAAGTAAGAATATTTTGTACCTTCTTGATCAACTCATCACATTCGTTGATCTGTGCACTAACAGGTTTCGCAGTGAAACATCTGTCCTCTCATCTGTGATACACCTTTCGTCACCATTAAACATCTTCCCTCAACCTTTTCTTCTTTCACCAGCAGGGCCTTGCCATGAGTGGGCTTTCTTACTTCTTCGTCTTCTGAATCTGTGGATCACACCTACACTCCACCAAATTCATCATTATTACCTGTATCCTGTACAATAAAAGCATTCATGGTGTTATTATTAGCTGCTGATTTCTTTTTCTTGATCTCCTCCAATCGTCTTAAGAGGTTCGCTTCCTTATCATCTTCATCAACTCTTTCAGACTTCTTCTTCAACATACATTCTTTGGCAAAGTGGTTCTTGCCTCCACAATAATAACAGTCAAAACCTGAATCACCACCACTCTTTGTTTCCTTCTTAGATTCTTCAGACTTTGAGCCCATCTTCGGTTCCTCCTTCACTTTTTCAGAACTATAACTTCCCTTCCAGTTTCTGTTCTTATTGGCGGAAAACTTTCTTTTGATAAACTTTCTTGGATTGGAAACCATCAGGACATACTCTTCACCAGTTAGATCATAGTCAGCAAGATCTAATTCTTCTTCTTCTTCAACAACACTCTTTCCTTTGGAGATAAGAGCTAATGAACCCAAGCTGGAAACCACATTCGTTTCCTTTGATACTGTAACAGCCCGGTACTTCAGGTATTGTTTTAAAACTATTTTTGGGGACATTTTAGGAAGGGACTCGGCGAGTTGGTGCCTGACTCGCCGAGTAGGACCACAGGCTTCGTCGCGGATGCGCGACTGGACTCGACGAGTCCAGATATGGACTCGGCGAGTCGACGCTGTTCAGCAGAAACCCTAGCCGTTTAGTTTGGAACGTATATAATGCCTCTTAGGCCGTCACTGTACGTTTTTTTGGCCGATTGTGAAGCACCTAGCATCTGTGGACGATTAGAGGAGAAGGGAAGGCTATTGGGGACCTTGAGGAGATTGTTAGGCAAGAAGAGGCAAGGTTTTGGTCAAAGGAAGATCAAGAGGATTGAGTTCTGAAGGTTGGGGACACAGAGATCACGTTCTTCAGGTAATACTCGGCCCATTTCTGTTGTTTTGATGGTGAGCACGAATCTAGGGTTTATGAAACCCATTTAGTGATTAGATAGATTATAATGTTGTTACCAAGCGTTTAAATCCCAGTAATAGTATGTTTAGAGGTCCAGGAAGTCCCATGTATATATATATATATCGGAACCATGCGGATTACAGGAGGCAGTTGATCGACTGCATGGCATGGACTCGCCGAGTCCAATGATCAGACTCGGCGAGTAGCTTGAAGGCTCACTGGGACTCGCCGAGTTGTTCTTCAGACTCGGCGAGTATCTTGAAGGTTCACTGGGACTCGCCGAGTCGTTCTTTAGACTCGGCGAGTGGAGTCGGGGTGGCCCCGCGATTCTTCCACGAGGATCTCGTCGAGTCAGGAGGGATACTCGACGGGTAGAAAGGGGAACAACAGGGAAGTTGGGGAGGACGTCTAGACTCGCCGAGTCGCCTTTGCACTCGACGAGTCCGGTCAAGTTGACCGTTGACCAGAGTCGACCTGCATGTAATTTTGTAGGGTCAGTTGTCTTGTTTGATAAGATTATTAACAAGGGTATGTGGTATTATAGGGAGTCTGCAGTTTGGCGGATTGAGTGCGAGTAGTTTCAAGAGTTCTAGCCTACATACTACGAGGTGAGTATTCTCACTATACTCCACCCGGAAGGGTTTGACTGTGGGACCGGAAGGTCGTATATGATATGTGTTATTTATGTTATAAATAGAAAGATAGATGCTATGCATGATATGTATGTTTATGTGGGCCGGAAGGCAATATACTGTGGGCCGGAAGGCAATACGATACGGGCCGGAAGGCGATATGTCAGGGCCGGAAGGCAATTATGTTACGGGCCGGAAGGCAATGTATTGTGGACCGGAAGGTCAGGGCCTGGAAAGGCGTATGTGTGTAAGTCGTATATTGGGGAACTCACTAAGCATTTATGCTTACAGTTGTTGTGCATGTATTTCAGGTACTAGCGAGGACCGTGGGAAGGCGCCGGCGTGATCGATACACACTGAAGACTGCTTTTATGATCTTGGGATTTTGACTATTTGTATTTGGCAGATTACTTAAACTATTTATGCCTTGTTTTGAATGGAAATAAATATATTTTTAAAATGAAAAATTTGTTTGAAAATTTGCGTTGTTACAATTGGTATCAGAGCCTTGGTTTGAGGGATTCGGGTGCACCTTCGGGGGTAACTGAACTCAAACCGAGGATTTGAGGAAACTTTTTAAATAAAGGCATAAACTTTCGTAAATGGTTTTGTGGTAAGCAAGAAAGAAGCAGTGTGTACGATCAGTCAGCGCCCGAACGGTAAAGATCCCCAAAATACCTTACCATATTACATGATATGAATTGGTATGCATGCTAGAAGACTAGGTATACATGATAGGACTAGAATGGCCTGTTTTGTGATGCCTTAGTCTAGGGAGATTGCTTATATGATATATTTGGTAGCGTGCAAGTAGATAGTGCATACTGGAGGTAGAGTACTCATTATTCGGGGTTTGGGGAGGAAGATTTGGGACGAATACTGATACGGTGTGGTCGGTAGTATTGGGCCCGTACTACCGAAGACACCGGGTCGGTGGAAGACCCAAGTAAGAATCCCTGGATATCGGAGACTGAGTAGGGTGCGTTATCGAGTACAATTGTACTTGGTGGAGTCTCTGATAATTTTATGTTGTATTTCAGAGACATCATGGTTATCACACGCAATGGGGCGAGTTCGAGCACTGTGAGTGACGAGGATATTCGTCAGATGATCCAGGAGGAGGTGGCTGCAGCGATCCGGGCCGAGATCCCGGAGATGTTTGGGTCTATTAAGACCACACTGATGGAGACATTCGAGGAGCGGTACGCCGCACTGACTGAGGCTGCAGCTGCTGCCGCTACCGCAGCCGTGGCCGCTGCCAGGCCGCAAGGGGGCGATTCGTTGCTGTTCCGAGAATTCAACAACACGAAACCCCCTGAGTTCGATGGGACACAGGATCCGATTGCAGCGATGAGGTGGATCGCCGACGTTGAGGGGTGCTTCTATACTTGCTCATGCCCGGAGCACCTGAGGGTACGGTTCGCTCTGAACCAGCTCCGACTGGGAGCGAAGGATTGGTGGAAGTTCGTGACGGCGAACTTCACTCTGGCGGAGATTACAGCGGTGACGTGGGAGAGGTTTACCGAGATGTTCAGGGACGAGTACGTTCCCCCGGTGGAGAGGGAACGATTGATTCAGGAGTTCTTGACCCTTAAACAGGGTACTGATTCCATTGCAGTGGTCACACGGAAGTTTCATGAGAGGGCGATGTTCTGCCCCGAGCTGGTATCTACAGAGCAGTCACGGATGAGCTGGTATTTGGGCGTGCTGAGGAGGGATATCCGGGAGTTTGTGTCAAACTCCACCTATCGTACTTTCACTGAGCTTCAGGCGAACGCCAGGAAGCGCGAGATCGAGTTGGAGACTCAGGCGAGGGAGGAGGCCGAGTCTCGGCAGGTGGATCGGCGGCCGGCTCAGTCTCAGCCGGCAGCCAAGCGGATCAAGTCCGCTGATTCGAGGATGGGAGGTCCGAAGGGCCGCACTTGCGCGAAGTGCGGCAAGGGTCATGAGGGGGCATGTCGAGCTGGTGGTTGCTACAAGTGTGGCAAGGAGGGACACATTGCCAGGGATTGCCCTAAGGGGTTTATGGTTTGCTTTCACTGCAACCAGACAGGCCATCGGAAGGCCGAGTGCCCGCAGCTTCGTCAGGGAGCTACACCTACTACCAGGACTACTGAGACCCGACCGGCGAAGGTCGAGGCCCCGAGGGCTCGCGGGAGAGCCTTTCAGCTGACTGCGGAGGAGGTCCGCGCTGCGCCCGATGTTGTGGCAGGTATGCTATCATTCATGTATTTACCTTAAAGTCGAAATGTTATGCTTATATTAATGTATGTGTAGGTACTTTTCTTGTGAACTCTATGCCTGCTCTAGTGTTATTTGATTCGGGTGCGAGTAGATCTTTTGTATCGTTAGCTTTTAGTCAGCATATCGGCATTAGTCGTCAGCCGTTAAGTCGGCCTTTGAGCGTTTCTATTGCGGCCGAGAGGGTGGTTTGTGCTACGGAGGTTCTTCGGGGATGCGTGCTAGAGATTTTCGGGGTTGCGTTTCCGATTGACCTAATTCCTATTGCGATGGGGGATGTCTGTGTCATCGTAGGCATGGACTGGTTGAGCCGATTCAGCGCCGTCATTGACTGCGAGCGTCAGCTGGTGACTATACGAAACCCTAGTGGGGGAGTTCTTACGGTATACGGCGAGGGTACCCGTTCGGGATCAGCTTTTTGTTCGGCTGCTAGGGCGAGGCAATGCCTACAGCAGGGATGTAAAGGTTTTGTGGCGTATGTGAGGGATACGCGGGAGACTTCCGAGAGACCGAAGACAGTGGAGGAGGTTCCAGTGGTGCGCGAGTTTCCAGATGTTTTTCCCGAGGATTTGCCGGGAGTACCCCCTGCGAGACAGGTAGAGTTTGGTATCGATCTGGTTCCGGGGGCTGCACCTATTGCGAAGGTGCCTTATCGTCTTGCACCTCCAGAGATGCAAGAGTTGTCCTCGCAACTCCAGGAGTTGCTGGGAAAGGGATTTATTCGGCCGAGTAGCTCGCCGTGGGGAGCACCGATTCTGTTCGTCAGGAAGAAGGATGGTTCACACCGGATGTGTATCGATTACCGGGAGTTGAACAAGGTGACGGTCAAGAACCGCTATCCGTTACCGAGAATCGATGATCTATTCGATCAGTTGCAAGGGGCATCTTGGTTTTCCAAGATCGATTTGAGATCAGGGTACCATCAGGTAAGAGTGCGGGATGAGGACGTCCAGAAGACAGCATTTAGGACGCGGTATGGGCATTACGAGTTCGTGGTGATGCCTTTTGGGCTCACCAATGCCCCGGCAGTGTTCATGGACCTCATGAACAGGGTATGCAGGCCGATGCTGTATCGGTCAGTGATTGTATTTATCGACGACATCCTGGTGTATTCGCGGTCTAGAGAGCAGCATGAGGGGCATTTGAGGGAGGTCCTTAAGGTACTGAGGTCGGAGAAGTTATATGCGAAATTCTCCAAATGTGACTTCTGGTTACGGGAGGTCCAATTTCTGGGACATGTTGTTAATCAGGCGGGGATATTGGTTGATCCGGCCAAGGTGGAAGCAGTGATGAGTTGGGAGGCACCGAAGTCACCTTCCGAGATCAGGAGTTTCCTTGGGTTGGCGGGGTATTATCGGAGGTTTATTAGGGACTTCTCCAAGATCGCGGTACCGCTCACTAGATTGACCCGGAAGGGTGTTACATTCTCATGGGGACCCGAGCAGCAGACTTCCTTCGAGACACTTCGTCAGAGACTGTGCGAAGCCCCGGTATTAGCTCTCCCGGAAGGGATGGAGGACTTTGTCGTATATTGCGACGCATCGATTTCGGGACTGGGTGCAGTGTTGATGCAGAGGGGCCATGTGATAGCTTATGCATCGAGGCAGCTGAAGCCTCACGAGGCGAGGTATCCCACGCATGACTTAGAGTTGGGGGCAATAGTGTTCGCTCTCAAAATTTGGCGTCACTACCTATACGGGGTTCGTTGTACTATATACACGAACCATAAGAGTTTGAAGTATTTGATGGATCAACCCAACCTAAATATGCGACAGAGGAGATGGTTGGACGTGGTTAAGGATTATGACTGTGAGATCCTATACCACCCAGGCAAGGCTAATGTGGTAGCCGATGCATTGAGTCGTAGGGCGGAGAGCACTCCATTGCGGGACGTATGCTTGAGACTGACTGTGATGACTCCAGTATTGGATGCTATTCGTGGGGCGCAGGCCGAAGCTGTGCGACCAGAAATGCAGAAGAAAGAGCGGGTCGTGGGATTAATTTCAGAGTTCGTTAAGGATGGGCGAGGGCTTATGACGTTTCAGGGTCGGATTTGGGTACCGTTTGTGGGCGGTACGCGTGCTACTTTGATGGAGGAGGCTCATAGATCGAAATTCTCGATCCATCCCGGTGCTACGAAGATGTATTTGGATCTGAGAAAGGAATATTGGTGGCCTTGCATGAAGAGAGACGTCGCTTGGTTCGTTGAGAGGTGTTTGACCTGCCGTAGGGTTAAGGCCGAGCACCAGAGACCGCATGGTAAGTTGCAGCCCTTGGAGATTCCTGAGTGGAAGTGGGAACAGATTACGATGGATTTCATCACCAAATTGCCGAGAACTGCCAGAGGAGTCGATGCAATTTGGGTGATTGTGGATAGGTTGACAAAGAGTGCACACTTCCTTGCCATTAGCGAAAGTTCATCAGCAGAGAAGTTGGCGGAGTTATACGTGAGAGAGATAGTATCTCGGCACGGAGTGCCGATCTCGATTGTTTCGGACCGCGATGTACGTTTCACTTCCAGGTTCTGGAAGAAATTCCATGAGGAGCTGGGTACTAAACTGCATTTTAGTACCGCATACCATCCCCAGACAGACGGTCAGAGCGAGCGGACGATTCAGACATTGGAAGACATGCTTAGAGCGTGTGTGTTAGACTTCGGGGGTAGCTGGGATGCGCATTTGCCTTTGGCTGAGTTTTCCTACAACAACAGCCATCATTCGAGCATTGGTATGCCACCTTTTGAGTTGTTGTATGGTAGGAGGTGTCGGACTCCCATTTGCTGGGGAGAGGTGGGACAGAGAGTGATGGGCAGTACAGAGATCGTACTTCAGACGACCGAGCAGATTCAGCAGGTTAGGCAGAGGTTATTGACCGCCCAGAGACGACAGAAGAGTTATGCGGACAGACGCCGGTCCGAGCTCGAATTCCAGGTTGGCGACTTCGTCCTCCTAAAGGTTTCTCCTTGGAAAGGAGTGATCCGGTTCAGAAAGAGGGGCAAGTTGGGGCCCCGGTTCATAGGTCCATTTCGTGTAATTGCAAGGGTAAGTCGGGTAGCTTATCGGTTGGAGTTGCCAGCAGAGTTGGGTCAGATTCACAATACCTTTCACGTATCACAGTTGAGGAAGTGTATAGCCGATGAATCGGCAGTGGTTCCGTTAGAGGATATTCAGGTGGATGCGAGCCTGAATTACGCCGAGAGACCAGTAGCTATCAGGGATCGGAAGATCAAGGTTCTGCGGAACAAGGAGATACCTCTGGTGTTGGTTCAGTGGCAACATCGGAGGGGATCGGAGATGACTTGGGAGCCGGAGCGTGAAATGCGGGAGCAACATCCGGAGTTATTCGCAGAGTGAGACTTCGAGGGCGAAGTCTAGTTCTAGTGGGGGAGAGTTGTAACAGCCCGGTATTTCAGGTATTGTTTTAAAACTATTTTTGGGGACATTTTAGGAAGGGACTCGGCGAGTTGGTGCCTGACTCGCCGAGTAGGACCACAGGCTTGGTCGCGGATGCGCGACTGGACTCGACGAGTTCAGGTATGGACTCGGCGAGTCGACGCTGTTCAGCAGAAACCCTAGCCGTTTAGTTTGGAACGTATATAATGCCTCTTAGGCCGTCACTGTACGTTTTTTTGGCCGATTGTGAAGCACCTAGCATCTGTGGACGATTAGAGGAGAAGGGAAGGCTATTGGGGACCTTGAGGAGATTGTTAGGCAAGAAGAGGCAAGGTTTTGGTCAAAGGAAGATCAAGAGGATTGAGTTCTGAAGGTTGGGGACACAGAGATCACGTTCTTCAGGTAATACTCGGCCCATTTCTGTTGTTTTGATGGTGAGCACGAATCTAGGGTTTATGAAACCCATTTAGTGATTAGATAGATTATAATGTTGTTACCAAGCGTTTAAATCCCAGTAATAGTATGTTTAGAGGTCCAGGAAGTCCCATGTATATATATATATCGGAACCATGCGGATTACAGGAGGCAGTTGATCGACTGCATGGCATGGACTCGCCGAGTCCAATGATCAGACTCGGCGAGTAGCTTGAAGGCTCACTGGGACTCGCCGAGTTGTTCTTCAGACTCGGCGAGTATCTTGAAGGTTCACTGGGACTCGCCGAGTCGTTCTTTAGACTCGGCGAGTGGAGTCGGGGTGGCCCCGCGATTCTTCCACGAGGATCTCGTCGAGTCAGGAGGGATACTCGACGGGTAGAAAGGGGAACAACAGGGAAGTTGGGGAGGACGTCTAGACTCGCCGAGTCGCCTTTGCACTCGACGAGTCCGGTCAAGTTGACCGTTGACCAGAGTCGACCTGCATGTAATTTTGTAGGGTCAGTTGTCTTGTTTGATAAGATTATTAACAAGGGTATGTGGTATTATAGGGAGTCTGCAGTTTGGCGGATTGAGTGCGAGTAGTTTCAAGAGTTCTAGCCTACATACTACGAGGTGAGTATTCTCACTATACTCCACCCGGAAGGGTTTGACTGTGGGACCGGAAGGTCGTATATGATATGTGTTATTTATGTTATAAATAGAAAGATAGATGCTATGCATGATATGTATGTTTATGTGGGCCGGAAGGCAATATACTGTGGGCCGGAAGGCAATACGATACGGGCCGGAAGGCGATATGTCATGGGCCGGAAGGCAATTATGTTACGGGCCGGAAGGCAATGTATTGTGGACCGGAAGGTCAGGGCCTGGAAAGGCGTATGTGTGTAAGTCGTATATTGGGGAACTCACTAAGCATTTATGCTTACAGTTGTTGTGCATGTATTTCAGGTACTAGCGAGGACCGTGGGAAGGCGCCGGCGTGATCGATACACACTGAAGACTGCTTTTATGATCTTGGGATTTTGACTATTTGTATTTGGCAGATTACTTAAACTATTTATGCCTTGTTTTGAATGGAAATAAATATATTTTTAAAATGAAAAATTTGTTTGAAAATTTGCGTTGTTACAGATACCGCACTTTCATGGGACTACAGAATTCCCACCAGCCTCGCCAGAGAGTAGGATCTGAACTGTTTGTGTGCCTTCACTATAGACACAACTCCCATCCATTCGGGTCTAAGACCGTTCATGAAGGTAACCTTCTGCTCAATAACCTTCCTTTCGATCCCATGCTTTATCATCTTACTGAGGAGATGATTAAACCGATCAAAGGCCTGAATGAGTTTCTCTTCGGGCTTCTCACTACTAGAAAACAACCCTTTAATGATGCGCAAACAATGACACGCAGTAATTTATGATACGAAAAAGTGTGCGCCCTAAAAATAATGTCATCTCTTCTAAAATTTGAAGGATAGAGGACACACATTTATGTGTGCCCTGAAATTAGTGTCAGAACAAAAAAAACATGAAGGGCACCAGTCGTAAAAAGTGCGTCGTCTAAGTATGTCGTTTTATAATTTTAACGAAAGGTGTGTTTAAAGGGAAACGAAATCCCTAAAAATTATAAACCCCGCCTGATGCTTCTACACCTTCTCCATCTACTCCTTCGTATGTTGTACCCAAGAAACCCTAATAGTGTGGCTGCCAATCGTACTTTGGCAATAATTTCAATTTCTCTTACACCAAACATCCCAGCTCTTCAACCCTAAATCCACCATTGCTACTCCACCTCCTTTCTCCGAGCTTCGCCGCTCTTCAAAGATCGACTCGGCTTCACTCTCAACAACTCAATCGTTCTTAAAAAAATTCAATTCTCATATACGTCTCTCCTCTCATTCTACACGACCTTACACCGGCAATGTCACCAATCGCCATGGACAGTACTGAGAAGGTGTACACATGCTTTTTCATCTTAGATATTTTTTATGTACTATCAGAACTAATGGTTGATGTAATGGATATAGGCATCCTTGCAGGTCCCGAAATAAGCATTGTTGATGATGACCAAATAAATTTGGATACAAATAGCAACCTTGGAATGTAATGGATATATACACATTTTTTTCATCATCTGCAGAGATCTTAACCACACCAATCAGTACATTGTGGGACTAGCTCTTTGTGCTCTGGGTAATATAGGTTCTGTAGAAATGGCTCGTGATCTTGCACTTGAAGTTGAAAGATTGTTGCAATATCGAGATCCAAATATTCGTAAGAAAGTAAGCTTATGTTAACATTCATTTCATTTCAGGATCTCTCAAGGATGTTTCATCTAATTCTCATATTTCACACTTCATAGAATCATACTCACACAAGTTCTTGCAATTACAGGCAGCATGGGGTTCCCTACTTAAAGAAAAGCATCATGGGGTTCTTTTAACAACAATTTAGCTCTGTATAGATCTCTATAACCTTAATGAAGAGGCTCTTGAATTTTTAAGGAAGGTAAATATACTTGATCTTGTCAAAGATCCTCTATTATTTGTTAGGATTGTCTTCTTCTTGTTCTCTTTCTTTATCTCTCTAATGTGTATTTGTGCTAAGAATTTTTTGGCATATGATTTTGTAAGGGCAAATTAGTAATTTTAGTGATGAGATATATTTTCTTTTTTCTTCCTTTGTAAGGGTGTGTTTGAGAAAGCGAGATTTAGGTGTGGGACAGTGGTTCAATCATTCTTTCTGTTCTTTGAAGCACTAGGTCTGGTTCTTCTCATCATACATAGTAAAGTATGTTATCATTTGTAGATTTTTTGTGTATTTTTTTATTACATAGGTTTTAGAAATATTATCACGATATATGCACGTATTATGATGAAGATTGGTTAAAATCATTTATGCCTTCCATGTGTTTGACAAAATGCCTAAGTCAGTTATAGCTTTTGATGTATGTCAATCTATCTCAGGGATGAAAGAGAACTTTAATGAAGAACTAACTACAACTAATTAGTTTATGGAAGGGTCTTCTTAATTCTTATGCCACATGAATCTAAAACTAGTACTTTAAAAGATGAAAGCTATATGTAAGTAAATTGATTTGAGATCCTCATTGATATTAATGCCTCTAATATTTTCTTGTTTTCAATGTAAAAACCTGTGTGAGGGAGAATGCGGTTAAGTCATTTTGCAGGATTGGGTCATAGATGAAGGACACCAATTTGGTTGAGGTTTTTTTTTTTTTTTTTTTTTTTTTCTTTTGGTTAATGTTGATTTTATTTATTTCTTAGTAATTAGTAATTTACTTTTATACTCCTTTGTTCTTGTCCATTTTGGAGTTCATAGTGATTTTGTACTTTTGTATCCATGTCTTGCAGAGGTTAATTGGCTGCTGGTGAATGCTTGTTGGATCAAGTTCAATAGCATAAAACACCCAATTGATGGTGAAGCTTATGAAATTGAAGATGCTTCCAGTTTCCACATGGTACTTGTTCAGATCCCCATGTGTAATGAAAGAGAGGTAACAGATCAATCCCAATTGCTTGTTGATTTTGATGTGTTAGTTACTATTTATACTTAATAAATTTCTACCCATTTACGTAAATATGTGAATTTAAAATCGTCAAAAATTATTCAAAATGGTTACACTTCTATGGTGTTTGGAGATGTATTTTGGAAAATATTATAATGTTTGGATGTGTATTTTAAAAGAAGATTGCAATGTTCGGGTAATTTATGAGTATTTTTCAACAAAGGTTTAAATAGTCAGTGAAAGTACTCATATACCCCTCAAATAACGAAAAATTTACCAATATTCATCACCTTTCAAAATGATAAGTAATTACTAGGGGTGAGCAAAAACCGAACCGACTAAAGAAAAACCGACAAAACCGCAACCGAAAAACCGAAACCGATGCAAAAACCACTGGTGCAGATTTAATTTTTGCAAAAACCGAAGGTCAACGGTGCGGTGCGGTTTCTATCCTAAAAACCGGTCCACCAAAACCGAACCGCACTGCAAGCGTGTATATTAATAAATCAATCAATGTATATTATATACATGCTATTTAAAATAGTTATAAACGATAATATATTTATTATATGTTTATTTTGTGTTTGTATAAGACTATATGGGGTGCAAAAGAAATGTTCTATTGTTAACCAAACGTACTAATCGATTACACGTAATAAGCTTGTAACAAATTAAGTCAAAATCAACCAACCTTCAATCATTAATTAGTTTGTGAGAGTGGTCACAAGTTGTATTTTAAGCGATTTACAATTTTTGATTATGTAATTTTGTTTTGAGCTGAAAATGAACGTATTAAAAAAAACAGCACAATACAAGCTTATATGCACATGGTTTTCAGTTCTTACAGTTTTAAAAAACCGCACCAAAAAATATAAAAAAAAAAACTACACCAAATTCTTAACACGGTTTAAAAACCGAAACCTCATTTAAAAACCGAAAAACCGAACCATTGCAAAACCGCACCCAACGGTTTTAAGAATACAAAAACCGCACCATGTGGTTTGCGGTTCGGTTTGGTCTGAAAACCGCACCAAACCGCACCATGCTCACCCCTAGTAATTACGCTTTAAAACATTGCCTCATGTTATATGATTCCAATTGTTGAATATTATTATATTACAATGCACATCCAAACACCTACAGATCACTTTATTTAAAAATAGATCATTATTTAAATGTATGGAATTCATAATTATATTTCATAAGCTAATTTTCTGTCGATATTTTTTTGAAGGTCTATCAATAAACAATTGCCTCTACTTGTCGATTTACTTGCTCCCAAAGGTAAAACTACTTAAAACAATTGCCTCTAAAATGGCAATTTTACCCTTGTCTTCATCTCCTTCATCTTAAACTCTAAAATTAAACCAATTTCCAAATCAAAACCCAAAAAAATATAACCTAAAGTTGAACGTTTTTATCCTTGAATGATATTATGAGAAAGGTAGGGATTTCGTTCAAGAACCCGGAGCAAAACTTGTTTTAATCCAAGGTTTGACATGTTTTTTATGAGTATACCCTTTCTTCTTATGGCTGAAATTATATATTTATATTTAATAATTAAATCTCAAACTGATATCCATAATCCTATATTGTAGTTAGGAATCAAGGGAGCACAGATCTTACCTTATTATAGTCTACAAACATGTTGTTCGTCCTTGAATATGTATCTATCATTGCTACCTATATTTCAAGAAAGCTTAAATTTGAGATTGAAGTTCACGGATGTTGGTAGGTTATGGTTACTAATACCATGCCTCTGTTCAACTGGTGAACTTTTTTTTTTTTTTTTTTTGCAGCAAGTGCCCGTGATGAAAAATTCTGGACGGGTTCATACAAGTGTTGTGTTTATTGCCATTTGTGAAGCGGATTATTAATTATCAAAGTAAGTGCATTGGTGTTTTTCAGGTAGATAATGAAGTGGATAGACATGATGTGCTAACTGGTATTATACACTTGTACTTATATATCTAGTTAATAATCATTCTTGAATATAACAATTTTTTTGTTTTTAATCATATTAGATGATGTTATTTAGTAACAACTTGTTTACTTGTGCACAAATATCAAGAGATGAGACAATGCGGAGGCAGTCAACTATGGTCAAATTTCACTCATCCAACCATTTGCTTACAAATGGTTTAGTTACTTGGATGGTAAGTACATTACATTTTTATATCCTTATTTTCCCATTAACAATTATTATAACTTACAAGAATTAGTTACATTAACTATTATACATATATTTTTTGTTTAAATTGGTTTACATATATGTTTTTTAGACAATTTGGGCGTTCTGTCGTTCTTGCACATTTAACTTACTTTGGGTAAAGCCTTCATCATTGTATGAAACCTTAACTTATGCTAAATTGTTTAAATCGTATATTTCTGTTGTACACCTTTAACTTTGTAATATATTAAGTTGAGTCCCCTTAATTGAATTGCAATATAGGTGTTCAAATTATGCCATAAACCTTATATTTGAATCTTGTACCTTGAAATTATTGTTCACAGTTGTTTGTTTTTCTTGTTCTTGGCAGAACCACAACCTCACATCAAAATATGATTTTCACAGTTATATGATTCCATCCATGGAAGAAGAATTTCAAAGAATAGTTGGAGTAAGGTAAGGAACTTTCATTCTATATTTCTATCACATCTGCAGTATTTTTTTTTTAATTCTTACTCTTTTTCATTAATATAAAGTTGATTTCTTGATTCCTTGCAGTGGTCTACTCTGGGGATTTGTGGTGGCCTTTATGCTCTTTAACATAAAAGGTATTAATTTTACACCGAACAAGCTTTCTAGGGCAATTTTCAATGGTGAGGGTGTTCACGTCTTTTGCACAGATGAACTAAATAATTGTACCTTGCTTGCAGGATCAAATCTTTATTTTTGGATTGCTATCATTCCTATTACTGTAAGAAGTCACTTTTATCATTGTTAGCTATTGGCTTTTTTCATATTCTAACTGTGTGTGTGTGTGTTTATGTTCAACTTGTTTTGCTTGTGGGGACATAACTGCAACATGTTATTGCTACTTTGGCACTTGAAAGTGCTGTAAATACAGGAGGCTTCTTTTGCTGAAAGAAGGTTAAAGCCTTGAGATGAACTCTTTTGGTTTAAAAAGTCAAAACTTCTACTCAACTTAATCCATTTTATTCTTTTCCAAGTTTGTGGAGTTTCCTTCCATTTGATTCTTCATTTTCATCAAGTGTTTGTTTTTAGGGCTAATAACAAAACTTCATAATTCATGATCAATTCGTATGCAAAACATGTTTGAGCAAGCTTCTTTCTTTTGGTTCTGTGTAATTTCTTCTACTTAATCCCCTAACATATACTTATACATCACCTATGAACTTTTTTTATTCCAGTGACAATTCAGTTATAATTCTTGTTTCATCAAGAACCACATGCTCGTGTACATACGCCTGTTTTTAGGGTTTGAATAAAGTTCCTTTCAATTTTGACATGGATTTCATACAAAATTAAACCTCTCAATATTCTTATCTCTTGTTCTTATCTCTTGTTTCCATTATCCAGGTTTGTGGGGCACTTTTTATGCAGCTATAACACCCTACCACTCTATGCCAACAAATATAGACACTTATATGACAGTGTTGCACTGATGTGAGATAGAATAACATGAACAATGTATTGTTGTACACATATGTGTACAAATTACAAGGCGGTTAGGCATATATGGAGATGATTCAACAATTCACACGGATACAAGCACAATCCTATCTGTTGAGGAATTAGAGCACCATGAGCTGGTACCAACATGTCTGTGTATGTACCCTTTTCATACCATGAAGCCCTTGATCATCCTGTTACGTGTAAGTTTTTAAAGTCCATTGTTTCTCATTCGTCTTTTTAAATTGGATATGTCACTGTCTAACTTCTTATAGTTATTGACTGGTTTCTTATTATATATGCTTAAATCTTAACAGCTATCATGACAACCTTCAACATGCAGTTGTTTTGGATCGACACCTTCTAGAAGAAGATATCGTGTACATGTTCTTGTGCTGCTAGTGTGGATTCAGGAACATCCTTTCTTACTGGTCCAACTGTATGTATCTCACGTGAAGCTTCTGTTAAAACTATTAATCTCAGGGATTTCAAGTTTTTCATATTTCTTGTATCTAATTAGTTTGAAAATTTATGTTACAACTTCTATTGATTTGTTTTATCTTTCCATGGGACGATTGTTTGTATGACATTAAATTTTATGCAATGGATTGTATTTTTTGTATATGATGTTTTATTTTCTATTATGAGACATTAATTGCAAATTTAATTTGAATATTAGTTAATCTATAAATAATATTTTTTTAAACATTTAAAATTACGATACGCAAAAATCTGTGTCATCTTCATTTATGACATGACCTTTCTTGACACGGGCTTCCTTGATACGCATTACGTGTCATAAACATGCGCGTCATAAGGTTATGACACGCAAATGCGTGTCGTCTTCCTTTATGACAGGGCCTTCCTTGATACGCATTGTGTGTCATAATTACGCGTCGTAAATGCATGTCATAAATAAGCGTCATAAATGCGCATTGTAACTAGACGACGCGCAAAAGCGTGTCGTCTCTCGTTATGACCGGGCCTTTCTTGACACACATTTGCGCGTCGTCTAAGCGTTTTACAACACACATTGCACGTCGTAAAAGGCAGTTTTTCTAGTAGTGTCTATTTGAAATCACCAAATTCAAAAAGCAGCAAGGTTTGAATCGAATGTTCCAGATCTTCATCAGTAGAATACAATTCCTTTAAACTATCCCATATCTCTTTTGCTGTAGCACATGAACTCACCAATCGAAACGTGTCCGATTGTAAAGCAAACCTAATCATTCTTAAGGCTTTAATGTTGCACTGAAACTTCTCTTTCTCGTCTTGAGGAATGTCTTTCACATCATTCACAAGTTGATTGTACTCCTTTTGAGTTTTGGCAATCTTTGAAGTGCTTGAGTGAGCAAACGGACCAACTGTGATTGCTTCCCAGATCAAATACCCATTGTCCACTGAACTGATTACATAATATTCAAAGTGGTGCGTCCAAACTTCATAATCCTGAGTGTATAATATTGGAATCCTTGTTGTTGATCCAATACTGTTGGAGATGTTGATTGGGTTGGATTGCAAATCGTCCATAGACATTGTGATGATGTTTGATCGATAACCTGTTTAAGATCAGACTTGTAATTTATCGTTAGGGAAAGATCAACAATTAATGAGATATGCCGATTAGGAATGATGGCTCAACTAATATCAATCAATGCGGAAAACCCTAATAACTTCTTCAATAGAAGAGATGTCTATGAATTACACAGCCTCCTACTCTGATACCAATTGATGAGATAAAATCTCATGATCGTTTAGATCTTTCACCGGTATATTAATGAAGAACAAACTATTAAATCAAATAAGGCAAAGAACACAATATAAAATCAATATAAAGCTTATGATTCAAACATAGTCACGCCTCAGCAGAGCTCGATAAAGAACTTCTACTGTAAAGGCGAGCTAGGGTTTACAATACTATGATAAGAATAATAAAAGCGATACTAGCTAAGGATGCATGCATGCACCTTAAATACTAAAACCCTAGAATAAAATAATGCACGGTTGGACATGCCCAAACCGGCTACAAAACTGGGCTAAAAGGGACGAGCCCAAGACGCAACAATATGATCCCAATAGTTTCCTTCACCGCTTGACTCTTGAAGCTCTTCAAGGTCGATTTCCCTCCCACTATTTCCTTGGCTTTTGAATTCTCTCTCACGAAAGACTCCTCTCCTCACAACGAAGACAACATTGGCACTCGATCTGTAGACGTTGGGTCAAAAATATTGTTCATACTTTACTTTTCTAGGCAATTATATTTTTTCAGTCTAGGACCATAAATAGCCTGGTGTTTACGATTGTATAGGTGTTCACGGCTGTGAACCTGTTTACGACTGTGAATTTGTTTTCGGTCAAATAATGGGTTATTGGTCAAGGCCTTGTATTTTGGACTTGGCCTTAGGCCCATATATATATATATATATATATATATATATATATATATATATATATATATATATATATATATATATATATATATACAATGTTAGTGGGGTAAAAAGGGTGTACGGCTACAAAGGAGCATATTGTAGAGAGAGAAAGTGAGAGAGAATAAGAGTGTGTGTGAGAATCTTGTGTTGGATCATAAATCTTATCATCAATACATTGAAGATTCATCTTATTCTTCTTCTCCTTCTTCTTATTTTGATCTTGCATCATCCAATTGATCGGGATTCCACACCATTAATTGGATCTGATTAATACCTCAAGCAAATTTGGGGCTTACAATTGATATCAGAGCCAATCCAGTGTCAAAATCATTCAAGTAGTGTTCTCGGCTGGAGTAATCTTCAATTACATGACTGTTAAAAGCTTATTTATGGAGTTTTCTGCACTAGATCGTGAAGTTCATGGCAAAAGGAATCGAAATCAACATCAAAATCATCTGTTCTCAACGGTTTGCTGGGATGAAAACTACGAATTCAATTGTGAGGAAAGACAAGGATGTGCTCGATCCCAAAACCAATGAGCCTATGAAGATAGTGATGTGGCCTCCAACTAAACAGACGAAAGAGATTCCTATAGTTCAATACTATCAAGATGGATCTTTGGACAATATGAATTTTGGGCATTCGATGCGGCCACAGCCACAACATGGATCAACTTTCCACATGGTGTCCACCGTCTTGTTGACGCGAAGGATCTCCAAAGGTTCAGGGAACGGGACATACACACCATGGCTCACCATCAAATTGTCTGCAAATCTGAGCTTCTGGAGCCGGCTGCCAAGGATTTTACAAGCACGGTCGCTACAATTATTGAAAAGCAAAATGTGGCTTTTGGCAATGGTAAAGTCGGACGTTCTGCTGATCGAAAAAGACTAAGTTCATGCTAGCCTCAAACCAAGGGGGAGACTGTTAGGTCACATTTAGATGGTTTGGGCTAGGGATATATCTTGTATAGGTCTTGATTAGGGTTTGGTCATGTGTTTTGGTGTTTGTGGCTGGTTGTTCACGGTTGTAAGGTGTTTATGGCCGTGAACCCGTTTGCGGTTGGTTGTGTCCTATAAATAGTGTCAGAATGTGTTAGTTAGTGAGACGTGTATGTGTGTGTGTGTTCTGAGTATGTTTGACGTTTACGGCTGAATACAAACGTGTGCATTGTTGGAACTTCTTTGCTTCTACTCCTTCTAATTCATACTGTTATTGCAACTTGATTGTGTCAGATCACTGGTTGGTTCACGTTTGTGGGACTTACAATTGGTATCAACGCTTGGACTGTATCAATCAAATTGGCATGATCTGGAGCGTTTTTACACGTTTACTCGAAGGATTTTTCGCTGTTGGATAGTTTTTTGAAAAATATTGGGGGTTTGTTCTTTGAGTTTCTCAAAAAAACGAGTTTTTGATCGAGTTTTGGAGCAAAATGGGGTGAAAAATGTTGTTTTTTCATTAATTCTAAAGCTTTTGTGGTCAAAAGAAGGGTTCTCGGCCAACTGAAGCAGTGTTCACGGCCAACCGAAGCTTTCACAGCCCCGAACTGAAGAACCTTTTATGGCCGGCATCACACGTGTTTGGTCCTCACGTTTACGGTTTATCATCCTTGCTTGCGGTCAGCCTCGTTTGCGGCCCAACAGCGTGTTCGGTCCGAGCACTCATATGAGGGTTTGCTGCCTTCAGCGTTTATTCAAAAAAAAAATTGGGCTTGCCATGAATCGAACCCGGGTCCCCAGCCTTCTAAGCCCACTGCCTTAACAGTTGGGCTAGGTTGCCTCGTGTAGCTCTCCTTCCCAATTTAATCGAAAAGGGCTCCCTGTTTCCATTCGAGTTTCACATTTCTAAGACTTTCAGCCTAAAAATTCAAATTTTCAAATTTTAAAATTCCATTTTCTACCTAAAATTTTGGTTTATAATTTTTGACTTTTGACCTTAAAAATTGACTTTGACTTTCAAGTTTGACCTTTGACTTTAAACTTTGTCTTTCACGTATAACCTTCAAATTTTCAAATTTAACTTTTCGGTTTGACTTTTTAAGTTTGACTTTTAAGTTTGATTTTTTAAATTGGACTTTTAAGGTTGAGTTTTAAGTTTTTAGTCAAAGGACATTTTTGGTAAACAATGAGTTCTTCAAGCATCCCGATCAATGAAGTTTCATGTACTCCATCTTGTGAAGCTACAATTAAATTTCTTCGTGAACTAAAACATTTACTTAAAAGGGTAAATGATGACCTTAAATATGAAGGATATACTCTTAGGAAAGGTAAAAAAACCCTTAAAAGAACAACTAGACGCCAAAACAAAGGACTTCCAAAAACTTCAAGAAGAATATAGCAACAAATGTGCAAATTATAAATATGTTAAGGAACAACTTGCTAACCTGACTACCGAACTTGATACATTAAAAGCAAAATATAAAGATGTTGAATTAAACTTTAAGAAATTTGATGTGTCAAGTGAGGTAGTTGTGTCCATGATTGGAAATAGTTTGAAATTTATAGATAACCAGCAAAAGGGTTTAGGGTATGATAGTGTTCCTCCTCCTTTCAATCATAACTACACATCCATCCCTATGGCACATGAAGAAATAGGCAGGGAGGCACATCTTCAATATGGGAAAAATGTTGTGGTTGTGCCAGAAAATGTTGAGGTGAACGTTTCTAATGATTCTACTACATGTGCAGGTAAAGTAGTAGAGGATGAGAACAAGGAGAACAAAACTGATTCTAGTTTTGTTAATTCTACTGATTGTCAAACAAATGACTCCTTGAACTCTGAATCTATTGCTTCTAATCAACATGTTGTTGGTAAATACAAGCCACCAATTCAAGCTAAAAAGAGTGCATGTTGCAAGTGCGCTTGTGGAAACAATTAGAGACAAGGCAAGGGTACATCATCAGGGGCACAAAGAAACAACTCCTACGTGAAGAAAAAGATATGTTTTCACTGTGGAACACCTGGAAACATTGTCAGAAATTGTCCTAATTGCGCATACGTTCCCTATTACGTATAAGGATGGCGGAACGCACCAAGAAGGAGATACCCCCAAAAGAAGCTCGTTAAGGTCACAATCGCGCAATGGTGACTGGAACGTGCAAAAGGCCAAGAATCCAACTCCCAAATTCAAGAAGGGAATGTCAGCCAAGAAGCCAAATTCAAGAGATGCTCCAGTGAAACCAAGACCAGTTAGGTCAAAGTCATCTTGGCGATCGACTTCAAGTTCAAAATCAAGTGCCGAGGTACCCATCCGCTCGAACAACAAATGGGTTAAACCTAACTATAGATGGGTACCAAAGGTTCAATCTTCCAAATCTTCTAATGATTCTAATATTTCTTCATCTTTTATTTGTGATAAAAATGATATGTCATGGGAGAGAGTACCTTGCAAGGATGACAAAGGTCGACCGAATTTCAAAATGGATTGGGTTCTGAACACCAACTGATCCCACTCTATGCTGGAGCAGCTATGAAGGCATATCATCAGACTTCAGTCTGTTGTTAGTGGCTGTTCCAGGCACATGATAGAGGACATCTCTAAACTGTACAACATTCAGACCTTTGTTTGAGAGTATGTGTCCTATTGCGGGAAAGGAAGAAAGGAAAGGATCACACGTGGGGTTTTGTGCTTAACAATGTGAAGAATTTTCGGATTTGTTCTGACATTATGCATGCTGTTCTCAGACCTTCTGGATGCAAATTCAATCGGTAACTTACAATTTGAGTTTTCTTCTTGATACTCCTGAATTTATCTTAAACTGATTCGTTTTGAAGACAATCTTTTATTTTCTTGTAGTTTTTCGTTAGTAGTTATTATTGGGAAGTGATAGGAAGTATAGTGCTAAAAGGCAATTTATGATGCGTGTAATGCACTAAAGCTGGATTGTCTAGACTTTATGTTCAATGTGCTGGTAGGCACAAAGGATTTAAATGGACTCGAATAGGAATAGATGGACTGTGAAAAGACTTGACAAATATGACTTAGATAGTCCGGTTTGGTCTGGCAAGACGATGCTCGGGTAGATTGAGCAATGAGATATACATGGGAGTCTACGGGCTACACTAAGATAATATTTATCTAGAACTGTGGTGTAACGTCTCCTCAATGTATGGACGCATGTCCTTAATTCCGATACTGATAGGACGACTGGGGAATTCCGATAAAGTAGATCTGTAGAAAGTTATTTTCTTGCTTTCTTTCTATTAGTCATATGTTGCCTCCTCTCCGTGATCGAAAGATCCGGCCTGGACTACAGCATATGCAACTCTATTTCTATGCATCTTCTCATCTATGCAATTCTTTCTGTCTGTCAGCCATATGTTGTCCTCTCTGCATGATTGGAAGATCCGACCTGGGACACAACATATGCACTCTACTATCTCTCTAACCCCTGTCTATGTTACTCATATTTTGTTCCCTCTTTGTGATTGGAAGACATCCGACCTAGGATACAACATATGCACTTCTATATCTGACTGCCTTCCGGATGAGTGTCTACTCACCTAAAGTAAGGAGTTCTTTGGAAGTTCTTGATTATCGAGGTATAGCAGGAAGTGGGAAACACGTTCTAGTGCATCTAAAATTAAATCATTAAATAGGTTGTATGTAGATCTTGTTGCTTAATTTAAGTGGACAATAATATCCTTGGTCGTCGTCAGCTAAATGGTCCATTTAAGAATATAGATCACAATGTCTTGTCACATATAATTTGTCCAATTTGTAAATATCCTTTGTGCTTAAGTGGACCACAATATCGGTGATTGACTAGATCTAAACATGCAGGTGTGTGTGCAGATAAACGATATTGAATTGCTTGACAATTTTGATCCCAAATATTTTTGTTTTTATTAAATTTGTTCATAGTTTTCCTCTATGCACAAATTTAGGGGGAGAACTAAAATATTTAAAAATCAAACAAAAATCAGAAAACCAAAAATCCAAAAATATTGTTATTTCTATTTTATTTTTTCAGAAAAATGAAAATCCAAAAATATTTTTGTTTCTTTATTATTTTTTTTTTCAGAAAATATGAAAAATACAAAAATATTATGTGCTGACTTTGCTTTTAGTTTTTGTTTTTATCTCAAATTTTCATTTTCTTGTAAAGTGAATTCAGATTTGACCGCAGTGTTCAACCTTTAAATACTTCTGTTCTATTCTTCTTGTGATACTTGTTCTAGTATGTATATATGTATAAGCATGTAGGTATACTTTTATAAAGTATTATTATATTCTTAAAATATATTACTATTCAGAGCACTACGGCCCCATTGTATTTATAGTTGTATATCTTTTATAATTTGATATACTTAGTTCACTATAAACAATGCTCTGATACCAATCTGTCACACCCCCAAACCGGAACGATGGAAACGTTCGGGGGTGGAGGACGTCATGTTTAGTATAACAACACATGTAACATAGTAATCATAGTAACAAACAACCATTGTATTAATATTATACTGTTTACAATGTAGTGATTCACAAAAGATTGAATCCAAAAGTAAATAACAAAACAAGACATGAAGCTACTATACTTCATCTTCTGAATCCCAACGCACATACCTGTCTACTAGTTTCCGGAGAATACAAGTTATTTTGAAAGAGTAGATCAGTATTTAAGCTGGTGAGTTCATAAGTATTTTACTGATGTAAAGTATTTTGTATGTTCTTTTTAGAAAAGTTCGCCTGTTCCTCCAGAAAATCCTATATTTCCTGATATGATGAATCAAACTAAATATTACTCTACAATTACTTCTGTGAGTACTAAATGGATACAAGTTATATAAAATTTAGAGTCAACAAACAATCGATTGTGTGAATATGCCTTAAATCCACAACCAAACAAGGAACATGGAATGAGGCGGAAGTCACACTTCCCATTGTTTGTTAGATCTTCACAGTATATAACCCTGGCGTATTCATTTGGTACTTACGGAGTTAACTATAATAGTGCCTTTATTTGATGAAAATACTCTTTAAGGAAAACCCTTATTTCCTTTAGTAAAAATGGTAAGCACAATAGTTCCTTCTATAATCACTTAGTTTATACTAGCTATATATAATCTAATATCGAACGTATAGTTAATTGTATGAATCTGCCCTAAGCCCACAACCAAACAACGAATAGGAAGTAAGGCGGAAAGCACACATCCAACTGTCTATCGGATATTAATTATATATAACCCTGATGTACAAACTAAGGTATTATAGAATTAACCACTAAAGGTCCTTTAACTTATACTGGTTTAATAAAATGGTTTAAACCCTTTTACTGATAAGTTTCTAGTTTATTCTACTACATGTTCTATCTGAAAAGTATGTTTTTGTACTAGAAAACGGTGTATTGAATTTGTATACTATGACCTGGCCCATACCTGGTACTCCTTATGATTACTTGGTGTATACGGAATATATATATATATATATATATATATATATATATATATATAACTAAGATCAGATAGATAGTAGATTGGGTGCATCTGCTCTAAGCCAACAACTAAACAAGGAAGAGGAAATGAAGCGGAAAGCACCCACTCTACTGTCTATCAGACCCGATTAATATATATCCCTGATGTATGCACTAAGGAATCATAAAGTTAGTATTATAGGCCCTTTTCTAAATGAATGTACTAAGACTCGACTGTACTGTTTTTCTTTTATATGTTTTCCCAATTTTAAGACTATCTTTACCAGAAAATAGTTTGCATTACTTCTTATGGGAGAAGATCACCATATGAATGTAATGGGAAAACGAAAGTATTCAGTAATATTGTATAAGTAATTACTGAATCACTAACTACCTTAAAACTAGTTTTTTAATTAAGGTTAAAATGTGAGATGATTGTAACTATACTGATATGACACGTGTTTAACACGACGACCTAATGGCGCTGAAACTGTTGTGATATTTTTCACCCGTAGACTTGCAAGTCCCACTGTAGCTAGTAACGTGGTGTGGGATGTCAATCCCGTATAGATCTATACACAAATTGATGCTCTCCCTCCAGGAGACTCTGATTATAAAACGCAACCTAGTAAGTATATTGCTAAGTCGTGAAGTTTCACATTATTGTTATTTTGTTCTTGTTATAGTATGTTCCTTCTGTTCCTGTGTATAATATGTTCCTCCTTGTTTCTCTTTATAATATGTTCATTCTGTTTCTTGTTATTGTATGTTCCTCCCTATTTCTCGTTATAGTATATATTGAACCCCTAAATTATACCTATTATAGTTTACTAGTGTGTTTACTTGAACTGATACTGACTTGAATAAAAGACTCATGTAACATCCCAAAACTCAAGGCCAAAAATTTCATTTTTAAATAAGTTATTACATAAAACCATCAGTATAAAAACATTCATTATAATATCTCGTGACAAACCAAAGTATCGGTAATTGTAACATCCCGGAATAGCAAGAGTAGAGTTGAAGGGCTAAAAGTGTTATTTGGGAAGGAGTGACTCGGCGAGTCCATGGACGGACTCGGCGAGTAGAGTCGCGACTGGGTCGCGTGTTAAGTAGCCGACTCGGCGAGTCAGTGAGATGGACTCGGGGAGTAGGCACTGAGTGGAGAAAACCCTAATCCTCGGGGTTGAGCCCTATTTAAAGAACATTATACCCTTCCCCCAGCCTCTTTATTCCCCTTTGAAGTCCAGAAACCCTAGAAAGTGCGATTGAAGAAGATTGGAGTGTATTTAGAGCATTTGAGGAGTTTGTTGAAGGAATTTTGTGAGATTGAAGGCTTGGGGCAAGGGGCTTTGCTTGGAATCGAATTTTATAGCAGTTGGGGCGTCCATTGGAGGTAATATCTCGTTCTTGGACCGATTGTATGTTGTTTCTTCATTTTGGGGTTTGTGGGATCTTGTCTATGGATGTAATTGGAAGTCTAGAGGTTAGATCTGAGGTTGCTACCTCAGATCTGGAATGGAGAAAAATCAGAGAGCTTGAAAGTCCCTATGTTGGAGTGTTTAGTGAAGCTTGCATGTCCCAAACCCTAGTTATAAGTGAATAAGGCCTAGATCTCTTTGGATTCACGTAAAGGTTGCCACTTTACGTGATGTATGAGTTGTATGAGGCTAGATCTATGTTTTGGATCAATTGCATGGCCTGGAATGCTTCTGAATGGATTCAGATCAGTGGTACTCGGCGAGTCACATAGGTGAACTCGACGAGTTGCTTGAAGATGAGCTGGGACTCGACGAGTTGGAGAACAACTCGGCGAGTCGGATGAAGATAGCCTGGAACTCGACGAGTTGTATGAACAACTCGGCGAGTAGGTTGATGATAGCCTTAGACTCGGCGAGTCTGTTCTTGGACTCGACGAGTCTTGTCGAAGAGTCCTAATATTTTCTGGTCGAGTCGAGAATCGGCGAGTCAAGGGATGACTCGGTGAGTTGTATGCGAGTGGACTCAGAGTTGTTGAACTCGACGAATCTCGGGGTGACTCGGCGAGTTAGGTCGCGGATTGAGTGAAGTTCTGATTATGGGAACTCGGCGAGTCATAGGGTTCACTCGGCGAGTAGGGTCAGTCAGGAGTTGACTTTGACCTTGTCTTTGACCAAGGGTTGACCAGTGGTTTCCAGGGGCATTTTGGTAATTGTTGATTGTTGTTTTGAGTTCAGTGCATTGGCGGTTATCCAGTGGTGGAGATCGAATCAGTGATCGGGGCAGTTCGGTTTGTCTGTTCAGTTGGCAGTTTCGAGGTGAGTTATCCTCACTATATCAACAGGGTCTAAGGCACCAAGGCCGGCCCTTATCGGATTGAGATCCGGGTAGTTGTTGTTATGTTGTTGCTACGTTATGTTTGCATCCTGAGAGCTAGGATGGTATATAGAGACCTGTTTGAGATCGGTATCCTGAGAGATAGGGAGATGCTATGCTAGTGACCTGTTAGGTCGGTATCCTGGTTAGGAGGATGATATGCTATGCGATCTGTTTGATCTGCCTGTTGCCTGTGAATTGCTATATGATTGTATGTATATGTGCACATGGTTGTTTGGACTGGAGTTGGGTTGAGGCAGGTCCTGCTGCGTGCTGTAGGCCAAGATACCCAGGGCGGACCGGTTGTCCCGAAGTCCCAGCGAGCGGTCCGGATAGGCTGTAGGCCCCGAAAGGGCGGACCAGACGTGCCGAAGGCTCGGAGAGTGGACCAGATAGACTGAAGGCCCGGTGCGGGCGGACCAGTCATACTGTAGACTCAGAGAGTGGACCAGGTGGATTGAAGGCCCGGGACCGGACGGACCAATCATACTGTAGACTCGATGGATGTGGATAGACTCAGAGGGTGGACCAGGTGGACTGTAGGCCGGTGCGGCGGACCAGTCACACAGTAGACCCGAAGTGCATGGCTGTTCTGTGATCGGATATGTTATGGCATGTTATGCGTGTATGGTATTTGTGTTTGGTATTTTGGGGATATCTCACTAAGCTTTCGGGCTTACAGTTGTGGTTTCATGTTTTTCAGGTTCTTCAGGAGATCGTGGCAAGGCGAAGGCGTGATCGTACCGCTCCTCATGATTTTGTAGTATGTGATTCTGGGAACACGTTAAATGTTTTGTATTGAAAACCCTTTTTGTAATGAATTAATGGAATCGAGATGGTTTTGAAAAATTTAAAATTGGTTGTATTTTCGGTTGTTACAAGTTGGTATCAGAGCCTTGGTTTGAGTGAATTGGAGAAACATTCGTGTGACTCCAGTCTCAAATCGAGGAGAGTTTTCAAAAGAGCATTTAAAAATGGTTTTCAAAATGAGTAAAGGAGTACGCGGAGGTACGATCAGCCGGAGCCAGTAAGTAACCCCAAAATATCATGCATGTTATTTGTTTTTGAGCTTTGATAGAATAGCATGCTAGTGTTAGGCTAGGGATCTTCAGGATTTCATGATATGTTACCTTATTTGTGATGCCGTGTCCAAGAACAGACTCGCTGAGTCCAAGGCAATCTTCAACAGACTCGCCCAGTTGTTCATCCAACTCGTCGAGTTCATCCCTATCTTCATACTACTCGCCGAGTCCACTCGAAGGACTCGCCGAGTTGCTTCAGCTCTTAATCCATATAGTGGCTTTTCGAGCGTTGTTGGGGCTCCAAACTGTGGATCCACTCTTCCCAAGACTATTCCTCACGTAAAGTTGCAAACTTTACGTGAAACCAAAGAGACATGGGCTTAAAACACTCTAGGGCTAGGGCTTGGGGCAAAGTTGCTTTACCAACACACCAAAAACTGATACTTTATGGGTCTCAAGGCCAAGACACACCTAGAGCTGAAGGGACGTCCAATTCCCGAAATGCATCATACTTGGTCCAAAATCTCATAAAGAGGGACCTGAAGAGATCTAACAAATAACAAGACAACGAGGAAACTTGGTTACCAAAATGAGCAGCAAAAGAGATGAATCTTCTGGATCCACAACCTTCCTCTTGAACCCTCCACTCCTTATTCTCCTTCTAGGCTTCAAGAACACTCAAAATCCTTCAATATTGGCTCACACACTCAAAGAGAGCACTAGGGTTTCGTGCGATAACTTCTGGACAATGGGGGCTACAAATGAGGCTGATAGAAGAGGAATGAGATGCTTAAATAGGGTACAAGTCCCGGAACTAGGGTTTTCCCAACCCAGACCAGACTCGGCGATTCAGTCTCCCCGACTCGCCGAGTCGGTCACTTAAGCCGCGACACAGATCACGCTCCGACTCGTCGAGTTCCTCCTTGGACTCGACGAATTAACCCCTTGACTTAGGGTTTTCATTCCTTTCTTGGTCTTTCTGATTATGGGTGTTACAACTCTCCCCCACTTAAACTAAACTTCGTCCTCGAAGTCTGTTATGGCCAACTACCTTACCATCTAATCACCATTTAACGCTAGGTACACACTCCGCCCATTCGATCCAAAACTTGAAGATTCCATCTTCAGAATAACCCGTTTCCTTACTACCCTTGAGTGCAACACCTTTATCCAACCGATAAAGATACTGATACTCCTGTTACACTTACCCTTGATTCGCAAGGGGTTTACCCTTTTACCCTACAATATCACTAGCCCTTCTAAGGTATTTTCCACAAGCAACAACCTTCCCAATTTCCTCTGAGGGCCGATCTTCTGCTAAAACCGCAATCTCGTCCACTCCCAATGCCGGCCATCATACCAATACTCACAGAATAACCCCAATACTAAAGGCTCCACCCTATCGTGAGAATTCAGACAACCCTACAGGTAGTAGATCCCTCTCTGTTATGCTTAAGGCTTAGACGAGAATGGCGCCCCGAGCCAAATCCTTTACTTTGAGATCATTTGATCCCGCGATGAGCAGCTTAGCATCATCCGATCAGTTCATGGCTTTTCACACCGAATCCCTTACCATCATTCCTGCCTGATGTCTTGTTGACTGCCATCCGCCCACCGGATGAACCAAGGCTGCCCCAATCCCGACTGATCTATCGTTACCTGGAATACCGGTTTCCCCCATGCTACCTCGGAGATACGGGCCCCTTGCCCACTCTCCGCGAACCAAGCTACTAATGAAAGCCACGGCTTACCCGCAGTCTTCCGCCACTCGTTGCCTCCAATGACCTACCGTCTTCCGGACCCACTCATCACGTGGCCTACTCACATCCGGGCGGCTGCCCCACCTTGAACTTAGCTATCTGAAAAACCCTGCCAATGAATCACACACCTGATATATTTGCACTAGAGAATAGGGACCGAGGAATGCTACGGCCTACCCCATAGTCTCACTATACTCGCTCTGCCAACTAGCGATTGCTACAGGTCACCCACATAGTCTTGCAACACTTCAGCGCTGCCAACCATCTAAAGCTACGGGCCACCCCGCAGTCTTGCTATACCGGTGCTACGGGCCACACCACAGTCTTACTAAACTAGCACTACGGGCTACACCGCAGTCTTACTAAACTAGCTTTACGGGCCACACCGCAGTCTTACTAAACTAGTGCTACGGGCTACACCGCAATCTCACTAAACTAATGCTACGAGCCACACCGCAGTCTTACGAAACTAATGCTACGGGCCACACGACAGTCTTACTAAACTAATGCTACGGGCCACACCGTAGTCTTACTAAACTAATGCTACGGGCGACACCGTAGCCTTACTAAACTAATGCTACCACACTCCTCATACTATCTGACCACAGGTGAATGCTACGGCCATCCGATAGTCTGACGACACCTTTCCACACCGACTGGCTGCCAGTGGATGCTACGACTAACCCATAGTCGAGTATATCAGCACAACCTAGTACCACCGAGCTGTATGCATGTCCTATCTAAAAAACCAATTCTTCTACAATCGGTTATCGGGCAACTCGAGAAGGAAATCTCATAATTGGCAGGTTTTCCGAACTTCCAGTTCACACTTTCCTCAATTCACACAGCCACCTGGGCCGTCTTCCTTCCCGATAGGAGAACAAAACTTATCCTGGTTCCAAAACCGCTGCTGCTCCCATAACATGATTGCTTCTCCCCCACTTAGCTTCGGCTAAGTCTTTACTGCACTTGAAAAATCCAAGGATTTCCATTCCTTCCTCCCATGCACAATAGGCATGATAACTACCATCGCCTTGATGTCGCTAGCGATCTACCACTAGCCTATTCCAAATACCGTACGATTACCGAATACTAGATGAACACCTCCTGCATCCCGATACTAATAATCCCCTAGGCTCCAACTAATGCCTTTAAGGTCCGAATAACTAATGATCAGAGCAACTCCATCAGTGATAGACCACTTCCCTTGATGCTTCCCAAAGCTATCCCAAGTACCCAGACCAGAGCCACCAAACCCTACTAATGGTGGAGGGCACTCCCTGTACGTTGCCCATCGTCCTCCACGCAATGCTCCTGAACCGCTTTTGGTCATAATCGAGATAATACTGGACATTTCGAACCCGAAGTGAGAGATGACCCTGCACTAGCTACCAATAGCTCCTGGTATGCAATTGGCATAAGACAATTCTGAAAGTACAATCCGAATACAAGCAGAGAGAGAACTCATACATACTATCACCAGAGTTCGGAGTAAGAACAACCCTAATACACATGGAATCCAAAAATCCATAGATACATACCTGCAACATTCCCTGTTGTAATGAAGATCTCCCTCATTTGTCGCTGCAAAGCCCTACCGTCTCACGCCGCCGCAATCCTCAAAGTTGTCGGGGCAGACACACTCCCTGCTCCTCTCCTTGTCGTCGGACATTCGGCCTTCTTGTGATCCACCTGATTGTAGTGAAAACATAATGGGCTTGCCCCTTGTGGGCAATCCCTGTTGACGTGACCATCACTGTTACACTTGTAGCAGCCTGAACCCCTGGAACGAAAAACTCCCTCGTACCATTTCCCGCACGTGCTGCACTGACTCCGGCCCTGCCGGTCTGTTATCCGCTGATCTGAAGTCTTGGGTCTCTTCCCTTCCAGGGACCCTCCAAAGTATACATCTGATCCGACTTCCTCTTCCCAATGTGTTCCAAATCAATCTCCCTTTCCCGCGCCCTGGCAATCATAGAGTCCAAGGTCGGGCATGCCGAGAAGCTGACATGCTCACAAATATACGCTCTCAACATGTCATGATAGCGGGTCCTCTGCATCTCATCATCCCCTGCATACTGAGGCACCAATAAGGCCCTCTCCCGAAACTTGTCGGTAATCTCCGCCACCGACTCTGTCGTCTGTCTCATGTTTAGGAACTCTCTGGGCAACTGCTGAAGCTCCACCGCCGGTGCAAACTCTACCTTAAACCTGGTCACAAAGTTGGGTCAGGTCATAGCCTCAATGGTTGTGGCTCCCAAGTAATCACCAACTGAATCCCACCTGTCTCTGGCTCTGTCTCTCAAATATCCCGCCGCAAAGCAGACCTTCGACACCTCCGGGTAGAAGCTCGTCAGCTGCGCAGACTCGAAGTTTGCGACCCATCTGCTGGCAGCAGTGGGGTCCTTTACCCCTTGAAAATCCGACGCACCACTCCCTCTGAAGTCCTTGAAGGACAATATGTGCGTAGTCGCCTGGCCAGATGCCAAATCACTCCTGAAAGCTCGAAGGCGATCCTCCATCAGCTCAATGATCCCATCCTTGATCGACCCGAAAATAACCGGGGTCGCCTCAAGGATGCCTCTCGTAATCTCAGACGCGATGAACTCACGTAACCCGTCTTCCGCATGCTCGGACCCTACACCCGAGCCCAGTCCTGACCCAGATCCCAAACGTACTGCTCCATGCCGCATGGTCATAATACTGGAATAAACATATAAATGTTCGGATCAAAACATACCCCGAGAGGTCTCACACACTATCCAAGATTCCTGGTTCCATCTCGGCCCTCCTTGAATCGAGTACGGATCCTCTGCTTCTAGTAGTATGGGCCCATATTACCTTCCTCATCTATCCGTACTTTCCTCAAGGGTTGCTTCAACATCACCAAGTCCCTTTCATTACTACTAACGCTGCTCCCAGCACTACTCTCATCCTAGGCTTGCCCTAGGGTAACCTCCAACCCGCAACCAGTCCTTAGCTACTGTAGGCCTCCTTATAATGCCAATTAGCCATTACCTGAATACCATCACATGTGATGAGGCTCAAATAATCCTTCGAGTAACAGACTCGTCCCTACCATGGTTAGACTCAGACGAGAGCTGCGGAATAGGGCCAAATCCAACACTCTGAGATTATTCCACCCTAAGCACATGTGACTTGGCGTTCTCACCTAATGGCTAACTCTCATCACACATAGTCCCACAAAGCACAAAGCAAGTAGCATTCAGACAAAACAGAAATCTAACCAGAACATAATCAAGCAATTCTATCCACGCAACAAGAATTTGTACCAGCATGCAATGCTAAGCTCATATAATCAGGCATAACATAAAGCAGGCACATAAGGCATCATTCCTAGATCCTTAGTCCTATTCTAGCATGCTATTCTACTGAAACTGATAAAATAATAAAAACTTGTATGGGTATCTTCGGGTAAACTTACTCGAGTTCGGTTGATTGCACGCATCACACACTTTATTCTTCTCAAGGTCCTTTTCTCTTTTCAGATTCTTTTCAAACTAATTTATAAAATATTTTTCCTCTTGAAAACTTTCATACCAAGCCCTTATTTTGACTTTAGACACACCTAAGGGTATGTCCGAATCCCTCAAACCAAGGCTCTGATACCAACTTGTAACATCCTAAAATTCAAGGCCAAAAATTTCATTTTTAAATAAGTTATTACATAAAACCATCAGTATAAAAACATTCATTATTATATCTCGTGACAAACCAAAGTATCGGTAATCAAAACATATTATCATAAAGCCATATCAGAGTGTAATCCTAAAGATCTCATGTGCGGAACACATAGTGTGATGCGCTGCGATCGAGCCGACTCCTTTCCTTGAAAACAAAATACCTGAAACCAAAACTAAAAACCATAAGCACAAAGCTTAGTAAGTTCCCCAGATACCACATACCATACAAACTAACTGATCCATACATGCCATACATAGCCAAGAGCCATACATAACCAACCTATCCATAATCCAAGTAAGGTGGTATGTGCCAAACATAGTCTTGCCAAGGTGCTATGTGCCAAACATAGTCTTGTGGTTATGCCACAGGCCGCACGTGGTCTTCCTGGTCAAGACTGGGTCCACTCCTTGGGTCTTACAGACAAGTGCCAAGGGCCACCCCCCGGTCTTTCATGAAAGTATCACAAAGACAACTATACATACTACTTTACTAGGCTACTTCTCATATAATGTGCCAGGAGCCACCTCCTGGTCTTCCATACACAATAACATACAGTGCACCAGGAGCCACCCCTAAGTCTTCCTATCATATTGCCTAGGGCTAACCCCTAAGTCTTCCTATCATACATTATAACATACTGTGTGCCAGGAGCCGCCTCCGGGTCTTTCATGCATAATGCCTAGGGCTAACCCCGGGTCTTCCTATCAAACAAAACTACATGGGCCGGCATTGTGGCCGTAGACCCATACAACCAGTGAGGAGACTCACCTCGCACTGCTGAACTTTGTTGACAAACCTCTGGCTGCTGACTGACAACTCTCTGAACCGCTGCCCCACTAGCTCCTCAAGCTACTAATATCAATATAACACTTAGTTTCAAACTGAACTCTAGAATTCAAACAAAGTCAACTCTGGTCAAAGTCAAAGTCCTGGTCAAAGTGAACCTTCCAGGTCAATCCTACTCGCTGAGTCTGCCTGCTGACTCGCCGAGTTCATACGCTAAGAATCCTTTCCTTCTTGACTCGACTCGTCGAGTCAGCCCCTGACTCGCCGAGTCTACCGATTTCCGAGTCCTGTCCTATCCAACTGACTGAGTCCCCACTCAACTCATTGATCCGAGTCATAACTCGAAGGGTTTGGGGTTTCGCGACTTGGCTCGTCGAGTCCAAGAACAGACTCGCCGAGTCCAAGGAAATCTTCAACAGACTCGCCGAGTTGTTCATCCAACTCGTCGAGTTCATCCCTATCTTCATACTAGGACTCGCCGAGTCGCTTCAGCTCTTAATCCATATAGTGGCTTTTCGAGCGATGCTGGTGCTCCAAACTGTGGATCCACTCTTCCCAAGCCTATTCCTTATGTAAAGTTGCAAACTTTACGTGAAACCAAAGAGATATGGGCTTAAAACACTCTAGGGCTAGGGCTTGGGGCAAAGTTACTTTACCAACACACCAAAAAACTGATACTTTATGGGTCTCTAGGGCAAGACACACCTAGAGCTAAAGGGATCCATCTTGAGGATGTCCAAATCCCGAAATGCATCATACTTGGTTCTTAATCTCATAAAGAGGGACATGAAGAGATCTAACAAATAACAAGACAAGGAGGAAACTTGGTTACCAAAATGAGCAGCAAAAGAGATGAATCTTCTGGATCCACAACCTTCCTCTTGAACCCTCAACTCCTTCTTCTCCTTCTAGGCTTCAAGAACACTCAAAATCCTTCAATATTGGCTCACATACTCAAAGAGAGCACTAGGGTTTCGTGGGATAACTTCTGGACAATGGGGGCTACAAATGAGGCTGATAGAAGAGGAAGGAGATGCTTAAATAGGGTACAAGTCTCGGAACTAGGGTTTTCCTAACCCAAACCAGACTCGCCGAGTCAGTCTCCCCGACTCGCCGAGTCGGTCACTTAAGCCACGACACGGATCACGCTTTGACTCGTCGAGTTCCTCCTTGGACTCGACGAGTTAACCCCTTGACTTAGGGTTTTCCTTCCTTTCTTGGTTTTTTTGATTATGGATGTTACAACTCATTTATCTATTGAGTTATGATTGTACTTTAAAAGCGGTGTTTTATAAACAATAAAGTAACACAACTTCAAAAAGAGTTTTTGAAATGGTTTTGTTCACTTATAAAAGCATAATCAATACTTTAAAGTGATGGTTATCACAAATAACATTTACAAAATTATCATTGTGTTCAACTTGTATTCCCCCCACCCCTTAAAAGCATTTAAAACATTTAAAATATTGATTATAGGGGTATGAACTCACCTTATGTGGGTGATTCAATTGCAGATTCGTGTAAGGATGAGAAGTTCCACGAATGAATTCGCGTCGCACAAACGAGTCCTAAATGACATATAATTGCATATATTCGCATGTAATTAGTGATTTACACAACTAACATACAAGGAAACACCCTTAGGGACTAGGAAATACTTGCTAGGAAGTGTTACAATCACATGTGATTGACTAAAAGGGGTTTACGGCCACACAGGAGAGTGTACGGCCTAGGGGTGTACGGTCACTGAGTGTATGGTCGTACACTCATGGAAAAACATAAAAATGAGGTGTTTGATCCATGCGGAAACTAGTGTGTCTAATGTACAACAAGAAGATTAACAAAGTTCTCATTTTGGAGGGTCTTGAGGTGTGTTCGGCCATGCAAGGGTGTACGACCGTACACTCTTGTTGTTCATGCAAAATGGTTGTTTCTAGGGTGTTAATCAAGAGTTTATAATGTATACTAAGTATATGGAAGGGATACCTACGATTTGGAAGCTTGAAGAGGGTTCACAGCCACCAAGAACAAGTGTGTGTTCTTGGTGTTCTTGGAGAAAGATGATGATCTTCAAGATCTAGACCAAAGAGGTGATTTCACGGATGAAATCAAGGGACTTTACTAGTTTATGAAAGGTATCGACTAATAAACGGAAGAATCACATACAAATTTGACGGGAAATTGAAGTGATCTAGATGACACTTGAGAGAGAAATGAGAGTTCTTGAGTTCAAAGTGTAAGAAATGAAGAAAATGAAGGGATATGATACTCATGGGGGGAGTTCACGGCCATCTTGGGTGTACAGCCGTACACTATTGTGTGCGGCCGTACACTCCTCTTAATTGAGTGCTTGGCTCAAGTGCAACACGATGAACCTAAGTTTACATAACCTTACACCCAATCCATAAGTGTACTTGGCTTAGAACCCATAAAATGATCCTTAACAATGCTAAAAGATAACAGAAATGCGTCTGACTCTCGATTGATTGGCTGGACTTTCAAGATAAAAAATTTTGGGTTGTCACATAAGATGATTGTAAAACCATTTTCTGTTCCCACTTCAAAGGAGGTTACTAAACCAATTACTAAAGAAACTTCTTCACCAGCCAAGGAGACCATACCTTCGAATTCTGGTGTTCTCAAACGCTTAAATAAAATGGCTCACATGCCTTGTCTCTCACCAAAAGGACTGTTTCTCTAGCCTCTAAGAAAAGAAGAGCTCACGACATGGTGAAGAAGATTCAGAAAAAGAAAAACTAAATTAAAGATCCATTAGATGAGGTAGTTATTGAAGCTAATGCCGATGAATGTGGTAATTCTCAATCTCCACTTCGACATGATGATTTGGGATGTTTATCACCACAAAGGGACTCTCCAGTCAAGTCGACTACCAATATTGATGTCAATGTGGAAACATTTCATGTGGACACAACCATCAATCTGGGTGATCATTCGCAATTATCCATCTCTCTGCAGACTTCAGTCATAGCACCCAAAGTTTCGCAAGCCAAGTCCAATATGGAGGACGTGTGAAATTCAAGCATCACTGCGAACATATATGATATGGAAGCAAATGTGAATAAGAGTGATGGGGTGTCGACTTCTCATGCTTAAGGTACTTCAGATTCAATCATCGTCTCATCTACCTTTGAAGCCTCTTGTATTGATACAAGTACTTCATTACCACCATTTCATTCACCTACTTCTACTTCCATGCCTCAATCCACCACTTCACCTACCTTTCAAAACATTCTAAATCAACCAATAACATCTTTGTTTCCGTCGCAATCCACTGAAGGTCCGACATCTATTCTTAGTACTACAATAGAGGATGATGATGTGTGTGTTTCTTTTACTGAGATTCTATTTGATACAGAATAGGAGGGTATACCAGATTATATGCTAATGCTTGGTGATTAGTTCAAGATCCTCAACCGCAAACTTAATTCATTACTCCAGCTTCAGGCTAGTGCTGGAAGTCGAAATACTATTACTGGGATCGAGGTTGATGTGATGCTCAAAGCTCAATAAATTCTACTCAAAACAATGATTGATTAGATGGACAAAAACAACGAACTTTGGGTGAAATTTTAATCTGGCTCGTTTAATCATGAAGTCAAGGATTTACGAGCTATTGCAAAAGAACGTCATCTTTTATTTGTTCAAGCTGTCAAGAGGGTTCAAGAGGATGTAAACTTCAAGATCGAAGAATTCAACAAGAAATGACGCATGAGGTTGCGAAGGTTGATCATAACTATTCTAGCCTTCATACTAAGGTAGACATACTTGTTGATGCGGTCACGAAGCTCGTTGAGTATCACACTTCTCTTAACTCTCATGAGTTCGTACATCTGCAAGGCTTGTTGATAGAAGTAAAGGAGATGATTTCAAAACTTGTTATTTCTCCTACTTCAACAGTTTCTTAAGAGTCAATCTCACAACTTTTTTTTCGTTGGAGTCTAGACTGAAGGCTGATTTTGGTCCTTTACTGCAATTGCTTAATTTTATGCCTACAACTCCCCCACCAGTTTCTACAGGGGTACAAAGGGGGGAAAGGGAGTTTTTGCATCAAATGATATGTATCAAGGGAAAGTTGTTGGTAGAGTTATAAGCAACCAAATTCCTATTACAATTCCTATATCTACGTCATTCACTTCAACAACCATCACTTCGAATCCATTTAAATGAATTGTTATTGGTTCATCAACTGGTGGGTCGAGTTCGAAGCCACATCAATCAACAAAAGAATTGATGCGAAAAGAAAAGGGTGTTTTGATAGAAACAACTGTCGAAGACAAAAAGTTGGCGTTGGAACAGGAAATGGAGAAACAAAGAAAAATTTAGTGTATTCTTCGATAAAGACAGGGTGACCCTCCCGGTATTGATAAGGATGATCCACCCAAACAATACATCTATGAAACAATTTAAGGCTACCGTTTTCAGTGGAGTTATGCATGAGTTTGCTAACGTTCCCAAAAAAAAATCTTTGATATCGAAAAATCAGATTTCAATGAACTGGGAGTCCCTATCAACGAAATGATGTTCATTTCTTCGCAATATCAAATTGTTGATAAATTTGAAGACAAGGAAGAATTTGAAAGACTGAAGCTTAGATTCAATGCGGTTCTTGGAAAAAGAGAAGAATAGATTTGGTCTTTGGTGAAGATAGTGAAAGTTCTGAAATTCTCAAAGGATGTGTTATTCAAAGGGGTACTACAGAATTTCAAAATTCATTTTGTCCGAGCCAACAATGTTTCTTTCAAATTTTTAGTAGTAGATTTTCCATTGATGAATATCAACGATCTCATCAATGTTGCTAAGTATTGAAGTATACAGATGTTTCGAAGCTACAATTGACCAACAAAGAAGAATTTCTTCTTGGATTTCTCACATTAAGTTGTTCATAGACAATTACTATGATTGTCTTGGAATGACTGATGTTGAGCTTGAACTTACAATGGGAAAAAGAATCACTGTCCCACAGTCTTTGTTGAAAGGTGCAAAGAATTTAAAGAGTTACGATGATGGTGAAAACTGTTTGAAGCCCTTGGGAATTGTCTTTGTTGGGAAGAATAAAAACAAAAATATTAGAAAGTTCTTATTCAAGGTTGAAGATGTGGAAAGATATACAAATTTATTGGTTCGTATCAATATTTGCCAGAAGAACTCGAAAGGTGATAAAGCTGAGGTTCATAAGTCGATTTTATGGTATATGGAAGTTCGGCAGGTCTTACATCAAGCTACTCAGAAGCTGATGACTTACGATTCGACACTACTTACAAAGGTGGAGAATGTTGGGGTCGAAATAGTTGTTAGGTGTCGAAGCTTCCTATGTCTTTTGTTAGCATCGAAGCCAGTATTGTTTATTTGCATAAGTGTATAATTTAATGTCGAAGCGTCAATGTATAAGCCCTTATGTATTTTTTGTATGTTTCTGTTATCCCTATTAATATGTGATAGGTACTAGACTTAGAGTAACTTTTGAGCCTACAATACTTTACTCGATATTTTCTTTGTATCTTTCAGAAACATAAATCGATCCGTACATATTCTATTTACTTTATGTGTTAATATTTCAATCTAAAATCTGATTACATTCAAATACGCAATCAATAACAATTACACTTTCGCGCATGATCCCCTTGAGAGTAAGAATGAAATATTGACTCTTGCAGTTTTAACAAATGCTCCCCGTGAGAAGATGAATGACATATCAAACATTTATGAACTGCAGCAGACGACGGACGAATAGATAATGACCTATACCTGAGTTAAGAATGTTAATATCGGCTTGACTCGACTCCCCTTTAGAATGTGATTTTTTGTAGTTCTATTAGCGAGATTTTTAGCTTTACCAAGATTCTCTCCCCCCCTTTTTGACATTAGCAGCAAACTTCGAGCATAACAGAGTTTGAACTTATGGTCTACTATGATTGTGATGTCTCCTAATAGTGTAGGCATAAACTATCATTCATTGACATAATATTGCGAGATCTCATCGGTGTGTGATGTCATACAAAAAATCATAAATGTCTTTGATTAGAAGAAAAAGGGCAAGAATGAATTGTCTCAGTCACACTGAGGTGCAATCAGCGTGAATCATAAACGATGTTAACTCATCAAAAGGAAGTGATTTAAACTTTCGTATCATGGAGTAAGTTTCAATCTAGAATTAGAGATTCACTGTAATTCATAATGGTACCATGTCATCCCTCAAACTAGGAGGTGAGGGACATGAACAACCCTTTTTCATTTAAGATCCTGATAATTATCTCTTATGTTGATGACTATGAAATCAGGGTAAGCCATTGGGTTTTGCTTAATGTTTCAGCAGAAGATGAGACTTGATGCATACTGAAAGCATGCTTCCAGGGACAGTGTCAAGTGAGAGATAATTGAATAAAAAAAATAAACACCCCATCCTTTTTATCGATTTTTTATTTGGACTAGGAAATCTCACTTAGAAAGCTTAGACAGTGCTAGACAATCAACATGAGGTGGTGACTCAATCTTCTCAGTAGATGGTCTCGTTGATGAGAAACTTTTTGAGATTTAGTCACATACAGTAGCATGCTTCTAGGGACGACGATGTGTCAAATGTTGCATACTAGACTTAGAATTGCCACCGTCAGATTCCTTTAAGAAAATGGTAAAAAAGAAAAAACAATATAAGAATACAAACAAATGACTTAGTCAAACAAGAAAGTAGTTTAAACAGCGAAATATGTGCAACCTTTTCAGAAAGGTGATAAAGACTCATTCCATCAAGTCTTTGGAATTGAATGGTAATTAATTCACTTCCATTTTCTGATATATCTACAATTTGAAGTTTTTACTATGAACCAGAACGAACAACATCAACCATATCACAAAATAACACACAGTATATCACAAGTGATGTAGCCTTTTATAATTGAAGCATTACATAAGGTCTCCAATCTTCATGTTCACCAGGATCAAGAAAATAAGTGAAGATCAATCTTTCTAACCAACGAGTTAACTAACTCGAATCCATGAAACCATCATGTGTTCAAGATCAACATGAGGGAATTTGAGGTTCTATAGGATCGTGAGTCAGTAGATGAAAATAAGACTTACTACATTAACGGTTGCTCTTTGCATCCACAATAGTGGGTGGAAGAGAAAGAGGGTATCCTCAAGAAGAAGAGAACATGATGCCATTGTTTTTCTCAACACTAAGACCATTTTGATCTTTCAAGAACACTCCAGTCCTTACAAATTGTGAAGCAATAAGATGCAGATAAACTTAAATAGGCTTGAAAAAAATACATGTAAATACCATATGTAAGAATTTTCAATCATAATAAAAGAAGCACTTGTTTTTGAGTTTTTCATAAGATACAAAATACATTGAAAATGATTGTGACATTGAAAGCATGCCAAGATCTGCAATTAATTTGTTCAAACTCTTTTCATCCAATGCCATGCTGTAAAAGTCATATAGCTGATCAGTGGATGGGATGTAGAACAATTCAAGTTTTCCCATTTGAACTATGTCCTCGATGAAATGATGATGGATATCGATGTTGGATAAGATGTCTAAGTCCATAACTATATTTGGTATGTACTTGAGCTGACCCGACATGGTCCATTTGGGTTGCACTTCACCAAAACAATTTGTGTGGATAATCTTTTGAGAATGGTATATTTATGATTTATTAATATATTATAAGTTATAATATATTAATATAAAATCATATTATATAATTAGTATTGATCAAGAGTTTTTTTGGAATTAATTTAGTGATCAAAAGAAACTAATTAAATATGGACTCTTGTATATATATATATATATATATATATATATATATATATATACATATATATATATATATATATATATATATATAGAATGGGCAAAAGTTTATTTAGGATGGGCTAAGCTGGCATGGATATTCCATGGAGTTTTTAACCCATGGATCCTATGGAAATGAAAGGTCATGGGTATCAGGGTTTACATGGATGTAACCCTAATCCACCACACTATATAAAGAGCTCTTTGGCACATGAAATGGCACTGGTGTGTGAGTGAACAAGAGTGGGCCAATTTCTCTAGTGCATACTATTCTCTCAAGTTTTCCAAGTTGATTTGGTGATTTGTAAATCCACTTGAGGCATCCACATTATTGGTGCTACACTCTACAGATTCCAATCAATCAACCACAAGAAAAGGTATGTTATTCTACTAAGGTTTTTATATTACAAGTACCCCATAACATGCATGTTACGTAGAGAACGTTGGAAAATCAAATTTGCACGTATAATAGAGAAAACATAGATCCAAGGTTTCTAGGGTTGCATGTACACCAAAGAAGTGTTAGAATGCTCAAAACCCTTTAGTGGTAACAGAGCCTAGGCTTGTTTTCATTACACTTGATGCAAACTGCTTGAAAAAGTCGAAAATTTGCTCACTGTTTAGTGGACTCGGCGAGTCCATGCGGGTACTCGACGAGTCTAAGTGAAACTTCATTGTACTCGTCGAGTAGGTTGTTGCACTCGGCGAGTAGGAGGCCTAGAGTGCTAATTTTTGAGTTTTGTTGCTGGAAATGGACTAGAATCATTATCCGAAACTGTTTTGGACTTATAAAATATGTTTTTTTTGATGTGGTAATGATTAGCTAATCCATTTTCAAAGGTTATTATCAAAGTTTGAAGTTTTATATTATGTTTATATGATTCTTGAAATTATTGATATGAATGTTCATGCTTATGAGTTTTGGTAAATCATAGGAATTATTTGCAAATTGTTTGTTAGTGTAATTCTCGATCTAAATGACAATTAATGGACTCCATACTTATCCTCAAGTTATGGAATTCCAAAAGTCTTTTCTTTACATCCATTAAGACTTATAGGTTATACAAATGAAAAGTCTTGAATAGGTTCAAAACTTTCCCTCAAGTCTTGGAATTTGTAAACTCTAAAACACACTTGAATTCCAAACCCTAGAGTTTTAAAAGTTAAAATTCAACCCTTATACTTTATAGTATTATAAGTTAATAATATATATATATATATATATATATACATATATATATATACACACACACACACACACACACACATATATATATAAGATCAAGTCAGTGTTACCGTTAGTAATCCTCATTCATGAAGTCGGTCTATAAGGGGGTATAAGGTTGTTTCCTATAAAATGGAAGCTTAATGGGTTTCCACTCTCACCCACCGCTTCCTTGACTGGTGGAGGGTCGTTAGCCAAACGGGTAGGACAAGGACTTTAATTATCATTAAATGTATAATGATGATAAAGTAACTAAACCTTTTATAAACTCCCAATCTTAGTTACTTTAGGAAAATGTGAAATTGGTGCTAAACCATGAAATTACACTTTGTACCTTACCAAGTCGTTGTGAAGCATGTGTGGTTAACCGGGACACTAACATGGACTGGTAAGAGTGGCAAAGGGTAACTTAACGTTTTTCATAGATCGGTGGAACATGCGTGGTTAACCATCACATCGATTAGGTGAAAAAAATTAAGGATACCAAGTTAATTTTCATGGTTATTCACACCTTGTTTGTGATCCCCGACGTCCCAGTCACAAACTTGAGAGGGCACAATCAAGATTTAAACATGCCATTGAAAATTTCAATGAATATCAAAAAGATCTAGGAGTTTCAATCCAATTATAACCTAATATTATATTTGGGTTGTCTTATTAAGGACTATATATCTAATCTAAACTTGTCTTTCTTCTCTTTTAGATGTCTTCCTACAATGCTACTTCGGGTTCAAACAACAGGCTACTTCTCTTTCATGAATCTTTGTGGGAGATTCATCTTTGATGGTTCAAACTTTAATGATTTGATCAGAAACATCAGGATGGTCACGCATTATGAGGGAAAGGTATATGTCCTTGACAAGGAACTGAAAGAAATTGATGAGTCTAATGCAACTCCACAGGAGATCATTGACTTTAGGACTCATGAGAGAGATGCTACCAAGGTGGCATGTATCATGTTGGCCACAATGACAACTGAAATCTAGAAGTCCTATGAGGACTTTTACCCATTCAAGATGCACATGGACCTGATGGAAAGATACAATCAGAGTGCTCGTCAAGAGAAGTATGAAATCATCTCCTCCATTATAACAACCTGAATGAAGGATGGTGAACCCATCACGGGCCACATGTAGAAAATGCAAAGGTTTGTGGAGCATCTGCTGAAATTGAATGTGAACTTCCCTGAGGAGTTGGCTATTGACATCATATTGCACTCCTTATGTCCAGGTTATGATCAGTTCCAAATGACCTATCATATAAACAAGGACGATTTCACACTCAACAAACTTCAAAGACTTTTGAAGACCACTGAAAGTGGTCACAAAGGTAAATCAAATGTTGCTACGACCCCTTCGAAGGGTACCAAAGGAAAGTCTCTTGATGGCTCCTCTTCCAATGGAAGCAAAGGTGGTTCTATCACTCCTTCTTCCAACCCAAAGGAAGTTGAATGCTTCTATTGTCATGATAAGGGGCACTGGAAACGAAACTGCCCAAAGTACCTGCAAGAAGTTAAGGATGAGAAAGTCAAACCTACCCATGTAGGTATTTACACTATGTTGTCTAATAACTCACCGCATACTAATTCTTGGGTCCTTGATACAGGTTATGGTATTCATATATGGTTTGATTTGCAGGGCCTAAGAAAAAGTGAGGATGTAGAGCACGAAAAGATAAACTTGTGATGGATTTTAGACAAAAGAACACCCTATGTGCTCATGCAAAGCCTAATACTTGGATTTAGGTTTCTCTATTGTACATGCAATTCATCAAAGACTTATAAACCATAGATCTAGCATACTAATTTCGAAATTGACATGTAAGAATAGATCTAGATGTTTACCTCTTGTAGAATGCCTTGAATCTCTTCAATCTTCTTTCTTTGAAGCTTAGAGTCACAAATGTCACTCCTCTAATGGTTTACAAACACCAAGAGCAAGAGAATGACTTATGAGAAAGAGGAGGAACACCAAAAACGACCTAGGGTATTCCAAGAGAGTTCACCACGTTTTTGGGGCCATATGGGTCTTTATATAGTGAGGCTATTAGGGTTTTCAACTAGGAAACCCTAATTTGACTGCTTAGGCCCTAAGAAGCCCATTGACTCCCTTTAGAACACACCTTGGACGAATTCCTTATGGGCTTCCCACAGAATTCATCCAAACTATGTTCCAAGGTGATCCATAGCCCAATTGCAATTATCTTATAATTACAATTCCAGTCCCCTAAGTTTAATTAATGTCTGTTAGTCACAAAACTAACTATTAATTAATTCTTGACTAATATTAATTAAACAATATGATTTCTCCTTTAATATATTATTCATATAATATATTAATAAATCATAATTAATCCTTTTTCTCCATAAATCATCCTATCAAGTTGCTTTGGTGAAGCAACCCAAAAGGACCATGCACAACCGGGTTAAGTACATACCAAATATAGTTACAGGTTTAGACAATAATCCAACAACTTGATCATCGGGAATAGGAAAGATTCACCTGTCACCAAGATTGGAGTTTATTCTTTGTTGCTAAGTAGTGGGTTAATGTTAGATTTGAATAAGTGTTGTTACTCGTCTGAAATGGCGAGGAATATTATTTCTTTTCACGGTTTGTACAAACAAGGATTTACTTTTCATTTGATAATGAATGTGGTGGTATTAATGCTTTTTATAATAACGTTCTTTATTTTAAACCATTACCTTGTGATGGTGTATATGAAATTGTGTCGGTTGTAGACAACTTAGGAAATAATGTGTTGCATATTGATTCTTCCACTAGTTTGGATAAGGCATCCTTGTGGCGTTGTCATCTTGGACATGTCAACAAGAAGCGCATAGGCCAACTCCAAAAGGTTGGAGTCTCGGAGTCATTTGACTTAAGGTCAGATGATAGTTCTGAATCATGTTTACATGGAAAAATGACTAAGCCACCCTTCACTGGTACTTGTGCTAAGGGGGAAGGTTTGCTGGACCTCATACAAACAGATGTGTGTGGACCCATCACAAGGGATGCTAACCTCTTCTATGTGACTTTTACTGATGATTACAATAGATATGGTTATGTCTACTTAATCAAGCGTAAGTCGGAAACCTTTGAAAAGTTCAAGGAGTTTAAACAGGAATTAGAGAATCAGCTGGGCAGGAACATTAAGATGCTTCGATCCGATCAAGGAGGAGAGTATCTTAGTATAGAGTTCCTTGACTGTCTTAAGGAATGTGGAATTGTTTCACAATTGACACCTCCCAAAACACCACAGCTTAATGGTCTAGCTGAGAGGCGCAATCGAACCTTGTTGGACATGGTTCGTTCCATGATGAGTCGAGCTTCGTTACCAATCTCATTCTGGGGGTATGCCTTAGAGTTTGCCGCCTATATCCTTAATCTAGTCCCAACCAAGAAGGTTGCCAAAACACCTCACGAGATGTGGACTGGGAAAGTTCATAATTTAGACCACATCAAGACTTGTGGTTGTGAGGCTTTTGTGATGCGCGAGACTCACGACAAGCTTGAACCTTGAAGTGAGCGATGTATTTTCATCGGGTACCCACAGAAATCCTTTGGTTACCTCTTTTACAGACCCAATGATAATGTGGTCTTTATGTCAAGGAGAGGATTCTTTCGTAAGAGATAATTCATAAGCCAAGGAAACATTCGGAGGAAAATTGACCTTGAAGAACTTCAAGATTCAATTGGTGAATGAACCTTAAACCCCAGTGTTGAGTCTATTAGATAGCGTCATGGGCTCGGTAATTAGCGCAGTTAGAATGTCGGTATTGGGCCTGTGCAGCTGTGCTTAATTTTGTACTAGGGTTTAGTATATCAGTTGCATGCATGCAGTCTTAGTAAGGATAGCTTTCATTGTTTATTTGCTTCATAGTTTTTGTAAACCATAGATCGCCTCTACAGCAGAAGTTCTTCATCGAGCTCTGCTGAGGCGTGACTTAGTTTTGAATCATAAGCACATATTTGATTCTGTTCTGTGTTCATTCTCATATTGTTCTCAAACTGTTTGATTTCTTTTATCGTACTTGTAAAAGATCTAATCGATCTACGAGTTTTGAACTCATCAATTGGTATCAGAGCAGGAGACTGTGTAATTCATACACACCTCTTCTGTAGAAGAAGTTCTTAGGGTTTAAATTCCGCGTTGATTGATATTTATTGAGTCGTCACTCTTTATTCACGCATCTCATTAATTGTTAATCTAACCCTAACGATATATTACAAGTCTGATCTTTTACAGGTTATCGATCAAAAGCATTTATAATGTCCATCGATGATTCACAAACCAATCCAATCAATATCTCCAACAACATAGGGTCTACAACAAGAATACCAATCTTGTATACACAAGATTATGAAGTTTGGATGCATCACTTTGAAGACTACGTGATTGGATCGGAGGACAATGGGTATTTAATCTGGGAAGCCATTACTACAGGCCCATTTGCTCACTCAAGCACACCAAAGATTGTTAAAACATAGAAAGAATACAATCAACTTGTCAATGATGTCAAATATATTCCTCAGGATGAAAAGGAGAAGTTTCAATGTAACATCAAGGCCCTGAGGATGATAAGGTTTGCGCTGCAATCGGATACGTTTCGTTTAGTGAGTTCTTGTGCTACAGCTAAGGAGATCTGGGATAGACTGAAGGAATTATATTCCTCAGACGAAGACTTGGAACACTCTATCCAAACTCTCTTTCTATCTGAGTTTGGTGAATTTAAGCAGAAGCCTGAAGAAAAACTTGTTCAAACTTTTGATCGCTTCAATCATCTTTTAAGTAAGATGATAAAGCATGGGATTGAAAGAAGAGTTATTGAAAAAAAGGTTACTTTCATGAACGGCCTCACACCTGAATGGATGGCTGTTGTGTCAACAGTCAAAGCTCATGAACAGTTCAAGTCTTACTCTCTAGCGAAACTAGTGGGTATTTTAAAATCCCATGATAATGCTCTATCTAAGGAAACAAATGTGGTTTCTAGACTGGGTTCTTTAGCTCTTGTCTCCAAAGGAAAAATTTTGGTTGAAGAAGAAGAGGAATTAGATCTTGCAAATTATGCTTGCAAATTATGATCTAACGGGCAAAGAATACGCCATGATGGTGTCCAATCCCAGAAAATTCATTAAGAAGAAATTCCCAGCCAACAAGAACCGAAACTAGCAGGGTAGTTATAGCGCCGAAAGGATCAAGGAAGAACCGAAGATGGGATCAAAATCTGAAGAGTCAAAGAAGGAAGCCAAAGTTGGAGGAGACTCAGGATTCGACTGCCATTACTGTGGAGGCAAAATCATTTTGCTAAATATTGCATGTTGAGAAAGAAAGAAGAAAAGGCAAACGAAGAAGATGAGGAAGCGAGCCACCTGAGAAGATTGGAGGAAATAAAGAAAAGAAAGTCTGCTGCTAATAACTCTACAATGAATGCTTAAATTGTGCAGGATACTAAGAACAGTGATGAGTTTGGTGGTGTGGAGGTCTGGTCCACAGATTCTGAGGATGATGAAGTCAGGAAGCCCACTCATGGAAAGGCTATGCTGGCAAAAGCAGATCATGCAACGGGGAGATGCTTTGTAGTGAACGAGGGTGTGTCCCAGATGAGAGGATACACAACTTATGGGGGAGTTGAAGAGGAAAGAGAGTGAGAGGACAAATGCTTTGTTGCCAAACCTGTTAGTCCTCAGATCAACGAATGTGATGAGTTGATAAAAAATGTACAAAATATTCTTGCTTCTTTAAAAATACCTGTTACTAATTATGAAAAGGAATTAAATAACTTAAAGTCAAAATTCTTGAGCATAAGTAGCAGTCTCAGCCAAACCCATGTCACAAATTCTAACCTAACTAATCAAATCAGCAGGATTTCTTCAAAGAGTGAGGAATGAAGGATGTGGATTGAGCAAAAGGAAAAGGAGTTAATTAGATCTAAAGATGATTCTATTTATTTGCAAAGAGACAATCTTAAACTTCTTAAATAGCGAAATGTGTTTTGTTTAATTGCTAAGAGACTCTATTTTAACATCACTCATTTGCATCTTGATTGTGAAATAGGGAAGAAGATACATCGTATGATTTTACCCTTTCTTGAATTAAAGGAGGATGAAATCGACGTTGAAGCTTACAACTGTGAAAGTGTTGTATCTTCTGATGAAGTGTCTCCAGCATATAAAATAGGTCTGGACAAAATTGAATCCTACATAAAGTCCAAAGACCACAAGGACATGCTCAAAAATCTGTTAGACGAAAATGATAGATTGAAATTGAGAGTCGAAACTATACAAAAATTTGACTCGTTGAATGCCAACTTAAGTTCAGAAAATAAAATTGATGTTGAAAATATGTCTGAACTTAATGAGGATGATGATATGAGTAAAATATCTATAAAGGAGTGGGGGGACTGTTCTGAACTAGCCAAAAACGAACCTAAGACACATAAGAACCTAATTTCTGAAAACTCTGTTGAGTTTGCTCGTTCGTCTACCGACAAAACCAACGTTCTCAAAGCTAAAGTTGTTGTATACCAAAAGGTTCAAACTACCCCAAACCAAGTCTACATTGTACCGGGAGTCACTCCACAACAAACTGCAGAATTAACAGCTATGGTAGAAGAAGACAATGTTGGACGATGTGACGAATTCTTCTGGTCGGCCCCAATAGACAACGCAGATGAGACGAAGGGTCTTTCTCAGAAAACCTCTTGGAGAGTAAAAGGTAGATACATACCTGAACCACTAAATGAGCCTACAAAGTATGATGTGCCGAGCACAAGTGGAACTAAACCCCCCTTTAGACGAACCAATGCAAACCACAAGTGATACTTCTTCAGCAAAAAGTGAATGTTGTGCCCATACTTCGAAACGAAAGGCCAACATTCATAGAAATCCAAAACAGATGGCTGATCGAAAGCATCAAAGAAATCTGAGATATAAGAAGAATCTCTCAAAAAGAAAACGATTTTGGAATTCCCAAAATCCTAATTTTGTAAGGATAGAAAGGAAGAACAAATTAGAAGAACACTCAAGGAACCAAAAGAGCAGTTTCGGTCCTCATTACAACACCAACCAAAAGAATGGTTCGGTCCTTCAACAGGTAGGATCCGAAAGGATGGTTTCGGTCCCTCGCCCAATAGGAACCGAAAGGATGGTTTCGGTCCCTCGACCAACAGGAACCGAAAGGATGGTTTCGGTCCCTCGACCGATAGGAGCCGAAAGGGTAGTTTTGGTGCCTCGACCAATAGGAGCCGAAAGGGTAGTTTTGGTCCCTTGACTGAAAACAACCGAAAGGAGAGTTTCGGTCCATCACCCATTAACAAACGAAAGAACGGTTTTGGTCCCACGTCCTATAGCAACCGAAAGGAGAGTTTCAGTCCTTCATCCCATGCCAACCGAAATAGTAATTTTGGTCCCCAAGCTTACAAGTCCGATCAGCAAAACTGGAAATCTGATGTCTCTTCTAAATTCAATTTTCTAAATTCCAGTCCCTCAGTCAAAAACCCCAGTCCTCCTGAATCAACAAAAATTAAAGTTTTCACCATTAAAAGAACAGATGAAACAACTTTAATTAAACGCACATATATGGTTGATATTTCTCTTACTATTCCCTGTCCTGTAAAAGGCTCAGAAGGACCCAAGAAACTTTAGGTTATACGTGACGAGCAGTTTGACGAAGAATGGTACATCGATAGTGGTTGCTCGTGTCACATGACATGAAGGAAGGAGGAACTGAGAGAGTTTCGTTCTCTCAAAGATGGAGGCATTGTAAAGTATGGCAACAACTCTTTTGGAACTATCAAAGGCTATGGAATGATCACTAATGGCGAGTTCTCTATAAGGAAGGTAGCTTATGTTGAAGGAATCCAACACAATCTCATCAGCGTATCACAGCTGGTGGTTGGTACTGGATTAAAAGTATCATTCGACGATGAAGGCTCAGAAATTGTCGAGAAGTGATCAAACAACATTCTGTTGAAATCAAAGCGAAAGGGGGACATGTATCCTTTGAACCTCAACCCTATAATAGGTAAACCAGCAGTGTGCTTACTCACAAAGGCTCACTCTGATGAAAGCTGGTTATGGCATAGAAGGCTATCTCATTTGAACTTCAAGGATATCAACAAATTGGTCTTAGGTGATCACGTTCGAGGTCTTCCAGTTCTAAAATTCGATAAATACCATCTCTGTGCAACGTGTGAAATGGGAAAGCAGAGTCGAAAGAGTCATCCTTCTATTATCAACACTAAGGTGATAGAACCATTGGAGTTACTACATATTGATCTATGTGATCCATCGTCCATCGAAAGCATTGGGGGAAAAAAATACATTCTGGTTATTGTGGACGATTTCTCAAGGTTTACACGGATTTTCTTTCTGAAGCAAAACTCTGAAGCCACTCCAAAGCTCAAGCTCTTCATTAAACAGATAGAAACGCAACTAAGAAAGGTAGTTCATAATATAAGGAGTGACAATGGCCTGGAATTCAAGAACAAAGACTTTGAAGGTTTTCTTGCTAAAAAGGGGACGACTCACAATTTCTCAGCCCCCTATACTCCGCAGCGAAATGGCATTGTTGAAAGGAGAAATCGGTCACTATATGAAGCTGCTCACACTATGTTATGCTTCGCGTCCTTACCTTTGTATTTCTGGGCTGATGCAATTGCGGCTGCATGTTATACTCAGAATCGATCATACTTTAATAAGCGGTTCTCAATTACCCCTTACGAGATCCTGAACAATCGAAAACCAAACGTGAAATTCTTTCATGTGTTCGGTTCAAGATGTTTCATTTTCAACTCCAAAGAAAATCAAAACAAGTTTGATGTTAAGGCCGATGAAGGAATTTTCTTAGGCTACTCCCTGAACTCCAACGTGTATAGAGTTCTCAATAAACGCTCAAAGAAAATTGAAGAAACATATTATGTCACCTTTGACGATAGTTATGTTAAGAAATTGAAATCAACAGAAGATGCATCACAAGACATATTTCCAAAGAATGGTCAAGTTACTATCTCCATATCGAATCTTTTCGACCAATTCATGCTCCTGTTTGATGAGCCTCAAAAGGCGATTGAATCTGAATCAACTTAAACGACAACAGAGATGATAATCTGAAACAAGTTATAGATGATGCTGCTAAGAAGATGGATGATGATCAATCCAAAGAAACCGAAAGTGCAGACACAAGCGAACCTTCTGGTGACCATCCTACTGTCCAGGGGAGGGTTCCTCTTGTAACAACCTAAAGTTGTTCATCGCCGAAAACCCATTCTACCTGTATAACTCGTCGTATATCAATTCGTTCCGATGTCTTTTTTGGGTTAAATTAATTAAACTTATATGTTTAATTGATGCTAATGAGTGTCCAAACATGTTAGGACCTCACGAAATTAGCCCAAAATGCTTATTCCAAAAATTTTAGAAACATCCCCGCCGAGTTACGGAAACTTAATCGGGTGCGACCTAAAGCCCCGTTTAGTGCCGGTATCGGGTAGAATTCCATCGTGTCCAAGTTTTGGGACCTATTTAAATGTGCTCAAGCTTTCATTTGAAGCTTTTGCTTCATCTCTCTACTCTCTCTCTAACCTCTCTCCTAAATCCAAGTTTAAGGGTCCAAATCTCAAGTTTAAGGCTTCTAATCACCAAGATACCTTCCTTAACTCATTGTGTATCATATTTGACCTTCAAATTCGAGATTAAAGCATGAAATAGGACCTTGTATATGAGTTTACAGGCCTGGAAGGTGCCTAGGCCGTAAACACTAATTTAGAGGGTTTTTAAGCCCTTAAACCCTTCCAAGACACAAACAAGACTTAGATATGACTTCTAGAATATTGGTATTGGCCTTAGAACATCATAAACATAAATTTTGAGGAGTAAATGGGAGTTTACAGCCAAGGCATATTCTTGGGCCGTAAACCCCTCAAACATGGGGAGTAAACACCTTTTAACATGTTAGAATGCCTTGAAACTCAACCAATAGCCTTGTGGTAAATCCTAGGACCATCTAAAAATAGTTTGGGGGCATTAAACACAACAATATACATCATACAATAGTTTACGGCCATAGCTCATATCCTTAGGCCGTAAACTCCCAAATATGTGTTAAATGATGCTCTAAAATCACCCCAAGGCTTGGAAAAATTATTAGAATCACATGTGATTGTCCTAAGTGCCTTAAATCAATTATTCAAGACCATGGGAGAGTTTACGGCCGTAAACTCCAAGTTTACAGCCGTGAACTCCCTTAAACATGGTATAAGTCCCCTTAATTTAATCCAAGGCATTTTAGAAGTCCATTCCAATATTTCCCAAGTCCAAACAAGCCATTAAACACTCAAAATCACACCAACATGAGTTCACGGCCGTGAACTCATGTATGTAGGTGTCTTATGGTTGTAAACTTCCTAAATGTTTACTCTTGGGGAGTAAAGTCAAACCCAACTCCCTAGTACCATTTCACGTCCGTAGATGTCACCCGGGTCACTCCAAACACTCGTTTTGAGGTGTTTAATCTCATTGGAGTATAATGTTCCATATAATTAGTGATTGTAAATCTAATTAGATATATATGGACATTATTTCATTTTACATAGGGACATCGCGAGTAATCAGGCCCCGAACCGACGTTTAGTGTCCGAAATCGTCGCATTTCCGAGTCCGGTGAGTTCATACCCCTACCATTTTTCCGTATTTTCAATGGTTTTTCAATGTTTTCAGGGGGGAATGCAAGCAAAAAGTACAAGTGTATTTTGTAGTTAAACTGATTTTCAACTCAATGGTTTTACTTACTAAATGTCTTGATTTCCAAAGAATTGTGATAACTGACGTTTCGAATTGCAGGTTAAATATAGTTTTTTTTTTAAAAGCGTTATAACTATATTCTCTTTGAATAAGAAATCATACTAATCATATTTAAGATCAATACGAATACGAATGTAACCTAGTACGAATACGAATACGAATACGAATACGAATACGAATACGAATACGAATACGAATACAAATACGAACATGAATACGAATACGAATATGAATACGAATACGAATACGAATACGACTACGACTACGAATACGAGTACGCCTACGAATGCGAATACGACTACGAATGCGAAATGACGCCTTTGGTTGACACTAAGACTTCGAATATACAGTTAGTGTACCCCTTGAGTGTCACCAGAGTTTCGAATTGAATGCGAAAATACGCCTCTGTACCTCTACTGAGTTTCGAATATATCCGCCTCAGAATGTCGACAGAGCTTCGAATATACAACTAATGTACTCTTTTGGATCTCAAAAGAACTTCAAAAATACTGTAATGTACGCTTCTGTGTGATTCCGAATATTCAAAAATACAACTAAGTTAGTAGATAATAGTCATTCGAATGTATAATAACTAAGGTTTTAGAGCAAGTAACTAATACTACTCACATGGTAATTACTAGTACTTCAAAATCAGACCCAAGAACCAACCACCACACATAGGAAAATATGGGATTTTCCTAGGATAACATAACAGCTAGTAACGAACTTAGAAACGAATAGACAACTCAACATATAGGAAAATATGGGATTTTCCTGGGTAGCACATCAACTCATAAACGGATAAAGTAACAAACAAATAACTAAAACTATAAGGAAAATATGGGATTTTCCTGTAATGACATAACCAACCGTTTTCGAAATTGTAACAAAGGATAACCAAACTGTTTTCATAAGAAAATATGGGATTTTCTTGAACAACAACTTTTTCAGAAAGCAAAGGAAACTCGTTCTTTCAAAACTAAACCGCTTATGAACTCACCAGCTTTATGCTGATTTTCAAACCGCTTGTATTCTCAGGTCAGCAATAGACAGGTACATCGCAACCTTTTGGAGAAGACGGAGTGTCCCGAAGACTCGTCTTTACTTTTGTTCATATTACATATGTAAAGCACTTGTACAACTTTACTTTCAAACAGATGTAAACAATATTATGTAATGTAATGTTTTGTGATTACTGTTTTACTATGTGCATTGGATTTGATACTCATCGTGGAGTCAACCCCGGAAATGTTTCCGCCTTTGGTTTTCGGGGTGTGACAGATTGGTATCAGAGCCCTTGTTTATAGTGAAGTGGTATACTAAAGCATACATGGTATAAGACTATAAACATTAAAGGGCCTAAGTACTCTGAACTAAAAGTATACTCTACGAATATAAGTATTTTCTAAAGTATACAAGTATACCGACCGTCGAAATCCGTAACTACAAGTAGAACAAAATATAAGTAAATGGGTGTTGTACACTGCGGTTAAACCTGGGCATTTATGTAGTCGTGTCTAGGATTAATATAGCCTGGCCAACTATATTCATTCGAGACACGGCCAACATGTGCTTGGGATTGACTGTGGTACGCAGCATACCTAAAACTTACCTAATATCCCAAACAACAAGTCGTCGCTGCAGTGAACCATGAAATACTATGGGAGTATTTCTCGAGTCGATCCTTTGTAGAAATCCTCGTATACGTGTTGTTCCTTGATCATTCCTCTAGCGATAAAATTTTCTGCCTTGATCACTCTTTCCTGCTTTATTGCTTAATATGGTGCTATATATGTATTGATGAGATATCCCCTGATCCATATCTCTTGATTCAATTCAGAGGACTTATGATCCTCTCTTTCCTGATCTTTTTAGATCAAGATGCCTCCGAGGAAAAGACCTAGCTCAAAGACCAACAACCCTCCACCGCCACCACCTCCTATTCAAATCGATCTGAAAACACTTCAGGCAACCATTACTGCCACAATATCAGCCATCCTGCCTCAACTAAACCCTAGTGGTTCAGGGGGTGGTAACCAAACCCAAAACCCAGAAGGTAATCAAGGACACCGGAAGGAGTGTTCCTATAAAGACTTTATGAATGCAAAACCCACATTCTTCGATGGCATAGGGGGTGTCATTTCTCTAACTCGGTGGTTAGAGAAAATCGAATCTATCTTCGAGATTTGTGCCTGTTCGGAATCCGATAAGGTGAAATTTGCCGCCTGTACGCTCACCGATAAGGCTTTGACTTGGTGGAACGGCCGAGTCAAATCCCTGACTTTACCTGTAGCCAATGATATGGGATGGGAAGTTATGAAGGAACTACTACATGCGGAGTATTGCCCTCGGGGTGAAATCCAGAAGTTGGAACATGAGCTATGGAACCTGAAGATGAAAGGTTCTGATATCACCTCATACACTTCAAGGTTTGATGACTTGGCACTTCTTTGTCCGGGAATGGTTACCCCGGAAAGAAAAAAGGTAGAAAGGTTCATTTGGGGATTAAATCAGCCGACCAAAGGGAACGTTATAGCAACAAAGCCAGATACCTATGACAGCGCCAAGTTTCTGGCACAAACTTTGATCGATCACAATGATGACCAAGAAGAAGCAGACACCACTCCCGAGCCAACAGAAAAGAGTGGCGAGAAAAGAAAGTTTTGGAAAAAGAAGAAGAAGAGTCAGTCTTCCCCAGAACCCTCGAAGAAACAGCAAATAGTGGCAGTCCACACTGCCACTATTCCTGCTGTTGTTTCTGTTGTCAATTCCACATCCCAAGTACCTGTTACCGGATATGTCGGTACCCTCCTGTGGCGTGACCGATGTAACTACCACCATCGCATCCCTGGCCCTTGTCGTGCAAAGTTCTGTAGAAGCTGTGGCCAGGAAGGTCACCTCGCACGAACCTACGAAACCCCAACCCCATCAACTAGTCAAGCTTCCAGAGCTGGTATCGGTCAAACCTGCTACAGTTGTGGAGAGGTCGGGCACTATAAGCGAAACTGTCCAAAGACAGTAACATCTGGCAACACCGGGAGAGTCCTAAATGGGGCAAGAAAGGACAGCCGCCGATCCCACCGTTGCCACAAGTATGCTTCTTTTCGATAAATCTTGTGCCCATAATCCTTTTCGATTCTAATGATGAAAGGATTTGCTAACCATTCATTCAAATATCTTTCTAAATTAAATCCTTCGTTAATAATCGAAACGTGCACCGTCGAGATGACCAACCAGTGAGAAAGAATGCGTTAACGTCATACCCTTAGATCGTATCCTCAATTCGGATGGTTATCCCTTTCTATTTGATCTAAACGTAAACCTTTCATGGAAAGCTTTGATGCAAACTCGACATGGAATGACTTAGTCTCATTCATGCGGTTAGTCTTGTCTTCGAAAGGGTCGTCTGTTCGTATCTTTCCTTTGACCCAACTCTCATATTCTTCATGCATCAAAGCTTAGAAAGTTTTTCCATCCGTTCCCCGTCCGTATGATATTCGGGAAAACGGGAAGTCTGTAACTTTTTCTCTGATGCCTTTCCAAGAATCCTCGAGAATTCTTTTCCGAACATCTAGTCAAGTCTCGTATTAATCTAGTTCCTGGAGCTACCTCGTAGCCGAACCTCCGGAAGATGATGTATCCAATACAGCGACCAGGACCTGATGTGATAACCACGAGTTCGTAGTGGTACTCTTCAGTCAAATCATTTTCCTTGATCTTGTAGTAAACAAAGCAGCCATACCCGTGGGCCCATAACCCACAGGTCCTAGAATTCTCTTTCAGGATCATCAAACCCTTAGTTACTCTGCCACATAAGATGTACCTTCTTGTTGGAGTTTGTTTTCTGTTGGAAGCCTTATCCTAGGGAAAACATGGAATGCTTTGGAAAAGTGAAATACTTCCCTCATGGTACATTAGACCCTTCGTGACCCTTATGAAATCGATTCCGTAACCTTGAAACTTCGATTGCCCTTGGAACTTAGTAGCACCCATCTGATACTTCACGTCTCGGTCTTTGAGAAGTATCTACCTAACGAAATCAAGACGCGTCCCGATAGTGAGGGTTCGCTGAGACGTCAAGCAGAGACCCGATGTCACGTGGGAGCGCGAAAACCCATAGCAGCAAATCCATCCGTATCTCATTCAAATTCATGTCTTGTATCGTAATCATTGAATTTTGGGACGAAATTCCCTCTAACAGGGGGATAATGTAACAACCCAAAGTTGTTCATCGCCGAAAACCCATTCTACCTGTATAACTCGCCGTATATCAATTCGTTCCGATGTCGTTTTTGGGTTAAATTAATTAAACTTATATGTTTAATTGATGCTACTGAGTGTCCAAACCTGTTAGGAACTCATAAAATTAGCTCAAAATGCTTATTCCAAAAAATTTAGAAACATCCCTACCGAGTTACGGAAACTTAATCGGGTGCGACCTAAAGCCCCGTTTGGTGTCGGTATCGGGTAGAATTCCATCGTGTCCAAGTTTTGGGACCTACTTAAACGTGTTCAATCTTTCATTTGAAGCTTTTGATTCATCTCTCTACTCTCTCTCTAACCTCTCTCCTAAATCCAAGTTTAAGGGTCCAAATCTCAAGTTTAAGGCTTCTAATCACCAAGGTACCTTCCTTAACTCATTGTGTATCACATTTGACCTTCAAATTCGAGATTAAAGCATGAAATAGGACCTTGTATATGAGTTTACGGCCCTGGAAGGTGCCTAGGCCGTAAACACTAATTTAGAGGGTATTTAAGCCCTTAAACCCTTCCAAGACACAAACAAGACTTAGATATGACTTCTAGAATATTGGTATTGGCCTTAGAACATCATAAACATAAATTTATGGAGTAAATGGGAGTTTACAGCTAGGGCATATTCTTGGTCTGTAAACCCCTCAAACATGGGGAGTAAACAACTTTTAACATGTTAGAATGCCTTGAAACTCAACCAATAGCCTTGTGGTAAATCCTAGGACCATCTAAAAATAGTTTGGGGGCATTAAACACAACAATATACATCATACAAGAGTTTACGGCCATAGCTCATATCCTTAGGCCGTAAACTCCCAAATATGTGTTAAATGATGCTCTAAAATCACCCCAAGGCTTGGAAAAATTATTAGAATCACATGTGATTGTCCTAAGTGCCTTAAATCAATTATTCAAGACCATGGGAGAGTTTACGGCCGTAAACTCCAAGTTTACAGTCGTGAGCTCCCTTAAACATGGTATAAGTCCCCTTAATTTAATCCAAGGCATTTTAGAAGTCCATTCCAATATTTCCCAAGTCCAAACAAGCCATTAAACACTCAAAATCACACCAACATGAGTTCACGGCCGTGAACTCATGTATGTAGGTGTCTTATGGTTGTAAACTTCCTAAATGTTTACTCTTGGGGAGTAAAGTCAAACCCAACTCCCTAGTACCATTTCACGTCCGTAGATGTCACCTGGGTCACTCCAAACACTCGTTTTGAGGTGTTTAATCTCATTGGAGTATAATGTTCCATATAATTAGTGATTGTAAATCTAATTAGATATATATGGACATTATTTCATTTTACATAGGGACATCGCGAGTAATCAGGCCCCGAACCGACGTTTAGTGTCCGAAATCGTCGAATTTTCCGAGTCCCGTGAGTTCATACCCCTACCCTTTTTTCATGTTTTCAATGGTTTTTCAATGTTTTCAGGGGGGAATGAAAGCCAAAAGTACAAGTGTATTTTGTTGTTAAACTGATTTTCAACTCAATGGTTTTACTTACTAAATGTCTTGATTTCCAAAGATTTGTGATAACTGACGTTTTGAATTGCAGGTTAAATATAGATTTTTTTTTAAAAGTGTTATAACTATATTCTCTTTGAATAAGAAATCATACTAATCATATTTAAGATCAATATGAATACGAATGTAACCTAGTACGAATACGAATACGAATACGAATACGAATACGAATACGAATACGAATACGAATACGAATACAAATACGAATACGAATACGAATACAAATACGAATATGAATACGAATACGAATACGAAAATGAATACGAATATGAATACGAATACGAACATGAATACGAATACGAATACGAATACGAATAGGACTACGAATACGAGTACGACTACGAATGCGAATATGATTACGAATGCGAAATGATGCCTTTGGTTGACACTAAGACTTCGAATATACAGTTAGTGTACCCCTTGAGTGTCACCAGAGTTTCGAATTGAATGCGAAAATACGCCTCTGTACCTCTACTGAGTTTCGAATATATCCGCCTCAGAATGTCGACAGAGCTTCGAATATACAACTAATGTACTCTTTTGGATCTCAAAAGAACTTCAAAAATACTGTAATGTACGCTTCTGTGTGATTCCGAATATTCGAAAATACAACTAAGTTAGTAGATAATAGTCATTCGAATGTATAATAACTAAGGTTTTAGAGCACGTAACTAATACTACTCACAAGGTAATTACTAGTACTTTGAAATCAGACCTAAGAACCAACCACCACACATAGGAAAATATGGGATTTTCCTGGGATAACATAACAGCTAGTAACGAACTTAGAAACGAATAGACAACTCAACATATAGGAAAATATGGGATTTTCCTGGGTAGCACATCAACTCATAAACGGATAAAGTAACAAACGAATAACTAAAAGTATAAGGAAAATATGGGATTTTCCTGGAATGACATAACCAACCGTTTTCGAAATGGTAACAAAGGATAACCAAACTGTTTTCATAAGAAAATATGGGATTTCTTGAACAACAACTTTTTCAGAAAGCAAAGGAAACTCGTTCTTTCAAAACTAAACCGCTTATGAACTCACCAGCTTTATGCTGAATTTCAAACCGCTTGTATTCTCAGGTCAACGATAGACAGGTACATCGCAACCTTTTGGAGAAGACGGAGTGTCCCGAAGACTCATCTTTACTTTTGTTCATATTACATATGTAAAACACTTGTACAACTTTACTTTCAAACATATGTAAACAATATTATGTAATGTAATGTTTTGTGATTACTGTTTTACTATGTGCATTGGATTTGATACTCAACGTGGAGTCAACCCCGAAAATGTTTCCGCCTTTGGTTTTCGGGGTGTGACACCTCTCCTCATCATGATCAAGGTTCTTCATTCCAAGGGGAGAACTCATCGCCAAATACATCAAGCTCTACTGAAATTCCAGCCAATGAAGGGGATACAAATGCTGGTCCTGAACAGGAATCATTCTTCGAGGGGGAGAACACCAATGTTGGTGATGATGACATTTTGTCTGAACGAGAGGAAAAAATCAATGTTGAATTGGATCCTATCTATGATCCAAAGTTTCCTCCACTTATCAAATGGACCAAAGATCACCCTCAAACTCAAATTATTGGGGAATCCTCAGAAAAAGTGTTAACTCGCTCTCAAATCAAAGCGAAACAGGCTACACTATTTTCAAAAGTCTAGTTTTGTATGTTCAATTCATTCGTCTCCAAAATTGAACCAAAGACTGTTAACTCAGCTCTTGATCATTCAGATTGGGTTCAACCCATGCAGGATGAGTTCAATGAGTTTGAACGAAACAAGGTATGGCGTCTTATTCCAACTCCAAAGGATGCTTCGTTTGTCGGTCTCAAGTGGGTATTCAGAAACAAGATGGACAAAGAGGGGAATGTCATTCGTAACAAAGCGAGGCTGGTGGTCAGAGGATATTGTCAGGAAGAGGGAATTGATTATGAAGAAACCTTCGCTCGCGTTGCAAGATTGGAATATGTTCGCATCTTTCTTGCGTACGCTGCTCACAAGAAGTTTGAAGTTTATCAAATGGACGTCAAATGTGCTTTCCTCAACGGTGAACTTGAAGAAACCGTATATGTTCAACAACCGCCAGGCTTCGTGAATGAGAAGTATCCCAATCATTGTTACATCCTTGACAAAGTTGTCTATGGCCTCAAACAGGCTCCCAGAGCATGGTATGAAACTCTCACACGTTTCTTAAAATTGTCTAAATTCAAACAAGGTTCGTTTGACCCAACCTTCTTTTGTAAGCGAGAAGGTAACTACCTTATGATAGACCAAATTTATGTTGATAACATCATCTTTGGCTCCACGAATCATAGCTTAACAGCTAAATTCATAAAGTTGATGGAAACTAAATTTGAGATGAGCTCAATGGGTCCAATTAACTTTTTTCTTGGATTGAACATTAGATAGGGACCCGAAGGCATTTTTATTAATCAAGAAGCATATACCAAGACATTGATAACCAAGTTTAGAATGATGGGAGACTCCAAAGTGAAAGTGCCTATGGCTTTGGAACTAAAATCACACCATCATTGGAGAAACCCGCAGTTGATACAACACTTTATCGACAAATGATTGGGTGTCTGATGTATCTTACAGCCAGTAGACCTGATATCATGTTCTCTGTCTGTTACTGTACGCGATTTCAAGACAACCCACGAGAACCTCATCTTCAAGCCGTGAAGAACATCTTTCCCTATCTGAAGCGAACCTCCTCTCTCGGTCTATGGTATCCAGCCAACTCCGGATTCTTCGCTCAAGCATTTTCAGATGCTGATCTAGGTGGCTGTGGATTGGATCGTAAAAGCACCAAAGGAGGATGTCAATTTCTAGATGGTAAATTAGTCAGTTGGCAATCGAAGAAACAAACATGTGTTTCGTTATCCACTGCAAAAGCCGAATATATTGTTGCAGCATCCTGTACATCTCAAGTCGTATGGATACAAAGTCAACTCCGGGATTATGGGCTAAACATGAAGAAAACCCCGCTGTATTGTGATTCTGAAAGTGCAATCAGGATTTGTCACAACCCCGTGCAACACTCGAAGACTAAGCATATAGCACCGAGGTACCATTTCATCAAGGATCACGCTGAAGATGGTATTGTAGCAATTCACTTCATCAGAACGACTGATCAACTGGCAGACATATTCACAAAGGCCTTACCTGAAGCAAGCCTCAACAAGATTCTACAAGGCCTAGGAATGATGCAAGCCGAGTCAGTACCGAAATCGCCTTCGCTTCCATAAAGGTAACAAGCGAGATAGATCGAACCGAAATGAACCGAACGTTCGGTCTATTTCAGGTTCGGTCTATTTCGGGTGAAGTTCGACCATGAATCGAAATGAACCGAGCGTTCGGTCTATTTCGGGTTCGGTCCTTCTGAACTCGTTCGTTTGTTTAAGGCATTTCAACTGTTTTCTTTAGTACACCTTTTTCATTACTTCTTTTCTACTTTTAAAATCCCAAAAATATTTATTTTTTTTTGTAAAAATACTTATGAAATCCAAAAATATTTTCCTTTTTTCGTTCAATTGGTCTATTCTCATGAAAAACAAAAATAATTTTTTTATTATTTTTTATGTATAACGTTTTTTTTATTTTTGTCTAAGCATGATTCTCGATGGCAAAGCTAAGCATGATTCCCACTCCCATTTTCACAGATACAACTACTACCACTACTACCACAAAACTTGACTTTACTGTTCCCAATCCACCTGTAACCGAACCTTCTGTCACAACCGAACCTCCACCTTCTTCAAAACCCTTATCCCCCACACCATCTACTGAAACAACCCCTATTTTAGGCGGTGAGGAATTGTAATTCGATTCCACGTATTTCAGTCCTTATCGAGTACAGAGCGATGATGATGACGATGAGCCTGTTACAAAATGTCATATCAAGGCAGTAAACGACAAGATTGATCAACTGCTTTCATCCTCTTCATATGGTGCCTATTCAGAAGCTGCCTTAAAGGCCTTGTTCTCTTCGGTCGTTATCGAACACAGTGCTACTTTATCAGCTGCAGCCAAGGCTATCGAAGCCTCCACTTCCCAATGTAAACAGGCTTCTCTCGCTGTTGATGCCCCTACTAAGGAGTGCAAGGAAGCGATCACAAAAGTCAATAAACTAGTTTCAGAAGCTCACTTATTTCTAGACTCCTTGCAGGCTGCTGCAGCCAAAAATGCTCAAACTGTCAACGCTTCCGTAGAGAATCTTCAACGGTGTCTTCAAACTGAACGCTCGAACCTTGAAGCGGTATGCCAATCCATTAATGAAGCTAATGAAACACTTCAAGCTAATGTTAACGAACACTTAACTCAACTGGAAGCGGAATTAGCAGTGGAAAATCGGATTATGGATGAGCTCGACAGACATACAGCCCAGCTTAAATTGCAAACACACAAGCTGCGTACTACTAATGCTGAGATTAATGACCTCAAGTCAGAACGGGAGGTCATTAGGATCTCTACTGCAGATGTTCACTCCATCCTTCTTCATCTTATTGAAGCTAATGATCCGCTTATCACTATAACTGTCAGACGTCATTTGGCGGACAAGCTCAGACCGGCACTGGACGTTCTTAGTCGTATTGAGGGTGTTTCGGTGACCGGGGTCCAACCAAAACAAGGGGGAGAGAAAGTGTCAAAGCAACCTCCTCCTTCTGGATCAAAACCATTTGCTGAACCGAAGGGTAATGAAGCTTCGGTCAGTAACAAAGATAAAAAGAAGAAGAAAATTGGTGAAGACGACACAGACAATGAAGATTATGTCTATGTCGAGATTCCCAAGAAACCTGTCCAGAAGGTTAACACTTCTGAAAAATAAATGGAAGAAAACACCAAGAAACAGCAAGCTGAGCTAGAGCTGAAGCGAAAGGAGGCGGAGCTCTTAGAGAAGAAAAAGTCCATGTTTCCTGTGTGGACAAAAGACTCGCTTCAAATGTGTGCAATTGGTGAGCCAAGCATTCTCTGGCTTGAGCGAATCATGTCCTTTGGCCTTCACAATTCCAAGGATGCACAGTTCGATATGCCAATCACTCGAAAGGCATTTATCTTCCACTGCTTCAACTCAACTGTTGCTATGCCATCCCCAGACCCGAAAGTAGATAGGGATCTTCTGGAATTTTACTTGGAGTTTACTCAACCCCAATACCTAACTTGGAGCTTAAAGAAAATAACCACAGTCAACGTAATGAAGCCCTATTCAGCAGGGAAATTTATCAATGTCAAATTCAGGGTGACTCGAGGCACCGAAGGCTAGGTCTACCACGTTACCCTTGCTGATCTACCAAACCTTAATCCTCATGACTAAATACTCCTCATTAATATTCTTTTGTCGAATACTCTGGAGTATCAGCCAATAATCGATCATGTCAAGCGTATGCTTGTTTGCTACATACATGAGGTAGCGAAGATGGACCAGTAGATTGCCTCTGCCATACACAAGCGAACAACGATCAAGACTATGGGCAGAGCTGGCAATCTCAATACCATGATCAAGGGGAAAATCGACTCAAAGTATCACACAGTTATGTTCCTCAAGGGCGAAGGTCATAAATGTATGTTCGCTCTTGTTGACAAACACCTCTTCTCAACGTCTTTCCTTGAGCACATCTTGGAGATCATTCAGAGGTGCGATCAGAACAGTGCTGCTGACAAGAAATTATTCACTGACATGCTGAGGTGGTACATATAGTTTAGACAGACTCTTCTCGCCATAATTCCTCGCTTGTTTTAAGTTATAAAGAAGGTAAAGCCTACTCAGAGGAAATAATCTCTCGCCTCGTTTGACGCAAAGGAGGAGATTGTTGATTCTATTAGATTGCATCATGGGCTCGGTCCTTAGCCCAGTTAGAATGCCGGTATTAGGCCTGTCCATCCGTACTTAATTTTGTACTAGGGTTTAGTATATAAGTTGCATGCATGCAGTCTTAGTAAGGATAGCTTTCATTGTTTATTTGCTTCATAGTTTTTGTAAACCCTAGCTCGCCTCTACAGCGGAAGTTCTTCATCGAGCTCTGCTGAGGCGTGACTCGGTTTTGAATCATAAGCACATATTTGATTATGTTCTGTGTTCATTCTCATATTGTTCTTAAACTATTTGATTTCTTTTATCGTACTTGTGAAAGATCTAATTGATCTATGAGTTTTGAACTCATCACCTAGCAATCAACCTGAGGAGGAAACTCCTGTTGAACCAACTGACGGGTCTGTACCTCTGAGGCGTTCCACTAGAGTTAGGAATCCACTTGAGCATTACTATGGTTTCCATATTGATGGGATTAAAACAACTTTTAATCTAAGAAGATCGATTAGATCATGAACAAGTATATGAATATGAAACAGTTAAAAACGCAATAATAAGAACAAACAGATTGAATCAAACGTGTCGAATGATTGAATAAAATCCTTAGAAGAGCTCGATTAAGAACATCAACTGTAAAGGATTAGAAGATTACAAGAATGATTACAGAAAAATATAATACTCTTGATCAATCGCTGTATCAATCACCTCTAAAATCTTAACCTAATATGCATGCAAGCATTTAACTTATATACAATACATAAAAGGCTCTCGGTTGGACAGGCCCAAACCGGAGAATAAAAGGCTAATCTAACGAGCCCAAAAGACGCAACATCAAAACTCTTTTCAGCCCAACAATCTCCCCCTTTGCGTCAATTTGGAGCGAGACTTTCACTTCCTACTTGGGCCGGCGGCTGAAGCTGGTACCTTCTTCTTCACGGTACTAAACAGACACTTGGTTATGGAAAGGATGGTCTGTCTAAACCGGATGTACCAATTGATCATATCATTGAAGTATTTGATATCATCAGCCGAATTGTCTTTACACTGCTTGATGATGAATAAGATGTGCTCCAAGCAAGTTGTAGTGTAAAGATGTTTGTCAGCTAAAGCGAAGAGACATTTCTGTCCTTCGGCTCTAGTGAACATCACAGAGTTTCGCCTCGAATCTATCTTGCCCATTAGCATTTGATTCAGATCACTGGCCGATCCCACAGGCTTGACTTTCGGTTTCTTCTTAAAAACTATGGCAACCTCCTGATCCATTAGGGCCACCTCCATGATGTAGCATGCCAGCATCCTTTTGACATGGTCTAAGATGGGACCATATTCGGCTTCGTTTGTCAGCAGGATGTTGTACAAGACTATCCAATCATGAGGGTTCAGATTGGGCAGATCCGCCAGAGAGATCATGTGGGCAGTTCTTGCAGATCCTCGGATAAGCTTGAACTTGACGTTTGTAAATCTCCCCACGGCAAAAGGCTTCATCACCCGAACATTGACAATCTTCTGGGCGCTCCATGTAAGGAATTGAGGGCGAGCGGCCTCCAGGTAGAAGTCAATGAGCTCCCTGTCAAGCTCATCGTTCGGATGCGGGACTTCAGAAATGTTAGAGAAGGCGTGGAAGATGAACGCCTTTCGAGTCAGTGGCATATCGAACTGCGAATCAATGGTGTTGTTGCAGTCGAACGATATCACCGGCTCGAGCCATAGTATGCATGGAGTCTCTATGGCCTCTTTTATCAACCGATCCTTGGTCCAGGCAGGGAAGAGCAACTTTCGGCTCTCAAGGAGATCGTTGGCTTCTTTTTGTTTACGTTCGGCTTCTTCAGCTTCACGTGCCACACGACTGACATCGTCATCAGTATTGCGACTGTTCTTTCTCTTTAACATGTCCGCAATAGTCTCCTTGTCTTCATCTTCATCTTCATCGTCATCTCCATCCTCTGCTATGTGTTTGCCCTTGTTCTTCACACCCGAACCCGAGGCATGACCAGTTTGGGGTGGTTCGGTTGTGTGAGTAGCGTTGGAGGACGGAGGTGGTTTCGATCCTTTCTTCTCTTCTCCCCCTTGTTTCGGAATGGACACGAAACTCGGAAGGCCTTCAATTTTGCTTAAGAGGGCCATGGCCGGGGAGAGCTTTTCAGCGAGGGTGTGCCTCACCGAATGATTAAGGATGGGGTCGTGTGCTTCCAGGATGTTGGATAGAGCCGCGTGGACATCCGAAACACACGTCTTGATGACTTCCCTCTCGGATCGAAGAGCTTCCAATTGTTGTTCAGAGTTGGAAAGCTGCGTGCTCTTGACCTTTAGGGCAGTTGTTTTACTTGCCAGAACGTCCATCAGAGAGTTCTCTGCCGCAAGATCCTCTTGTAGTTTTGCCAGACGGGCATCGATGGAGGCACGGAGTGCCGAGTTGTCGTCGCTGAGGTTTTGGCGGAGGGTAGCGAACGAAGTCAACTCCGTCGAGACGAACTTGGCCAATTGTTGAACAATCGGTTCAAGAATCGTCGTTGTGGCATTGGCGCTTTCCTGCAGAGACTTTAGCAGGTCCGAAGCGTCGGCGAATAGTTTATCGACTTTTTCGGTCGCTGCCTCACAGGCTCGGGTGGAGGCGTCTATCGCACCAGTTGCTGAGGCTACTGAGTCATGTTGAGCCCTGGAGAAGGCATCAACGATCCTCTGAAGGGCAGCTTCAGATAAGGTGGACTGCTGGTTTGAAGAGGAGGCGAGAAGTTGATCAACCTTCTCGTTAAGATCGCGGAGATGCTTCTTTGTCACTGGAGCATCATCCTCCTCATCACTCTGAACTTGAAACGGACTATAGTAGACCGAATCAAAGTTCATGTGATCACCACCAAGGAATTGATCATCGCCATCGGAGGCGTCTTCTGGAGATTGAGGTGGTGGTGAAGCTGGGGGTGTTATGGGTTTAGTTGGTTCAGGTTGAGTAGGTGGGGGGTTAGTTTCGGGTGGTGGTTGTGTATGGGTTTCGGTTTGTGGAGGTTCGGTTACGGGAGGGGTTTCGGTTACAGGTGGTGTTTCGGTTGAGGTGGTGAATATGGGTGGAGGTATAGGGAATGAGGTTGGTGGTATAGTAGGGGTTATGGTGGGAATGGAAATAGGTATTGTGGGTGGAGGGGAAGGAACTGGGGATTGGTGAAGTTCCATCTCCGGGGTTAGGGACCGAGGGGGTGTGTTGCCTCGTAGAGGAGAGACATCGCCTTGTGATCCCTCAGCGTCCGAACTCTCAACTTCGGATTCACTTGATGAGGAGGAAAGGATTAGCTTTCGCTTTTGTTGGGTCTTCCTCCTTTTCGGTTGTGGTGACGAAGCAGCCTTCGGTTGTTTGCGCTTCTTGGGAGAAGGTTTTGGGGCTTTGGATGGTTTCTTCCCCTTGTCTGCCTTTTTACCCCTGGCCACCGGTTTGTCGGCATCATGAATTGATCGCAGCATGTCCGGTGTCAGGTCCCTCGGACCAGATGGCCCTAACTCCTTGATCGCCTTGATCATACTGCTGTCTGATGGCACACTACCATACATCGACTCCGGGATAGAGCCAATGAAGGAGAATTTCGATGCATCGGATACGATGATCTTCTTGGTATGGAAGGTACCAACAGAAGACATCGGGGCACCGTCAGCAGTTGGGACCTCAAACCTGTCCATGGCCCATCTTGTGATCAAGATCCAGAACCGGGCCAGCGACACTTCAGAGTGGCGAGAAGTGGAAGAAAGGCTCTGAATCAGTTGTTGCCAAAGGACAAAACCATAATCGAGGTTGATCCCGTTGTACACCCCGTACATGATTGACAGGAAAAGACGACTGGCTCCGTCCGATCCTGAGCTCCTCTCAGACAGTCCCTTGAAGAGAACTGTAAATAGCCCATTCCACAGGGGCGGTAGGCATGACTTCTTGAACCTGGCGACGGAGGTAAGAACTTCCGTGTAGCCCATATTGTAGAACATGTTGTAGAGCATACCAACCGGAATCGTCTCCGAGTGAACACGCGATGGGTCAGCAGCAAACCCAAGCATGGTGCAGAAGCGGGGACGAGAAATCGACGTTTTGTGTTCCGCCACTTCGAAAAATATCCTGTCGACGCCCTTGTCGTAGTAGGCAGTCGCATAGACTTGAGATAGAGCCACCATTGGCACCGTTGCAATTCTGGACAATGCCGGAGCAAGCTGGGAGTACTTGAGGCATTCGATAACCGGCGATATGTAGGGATCATAGGCTAGTGGGTTCAGATCAATCACGAGGCATTGCTGAGGCCGGATTGGAAGAATTTGAGAAGTAGCATGGACGGAAGAGGATTCAGCCATTGTTGCAGGTTGGAGAAGAAGATAACCGGGAGAGAGTTTGGAAGTATATTTGCTTTGGAAATTATGGGGCAGTAAAGAGGTAAAAGGTGGTCTGGATGGGTTTTTATAGTAGGTGATAGGAGAGAGAAAGATCGATTCAAATCTCTTATGGAAATACGGAAGGGTTTTTGAGTGACTGATTGGTGACAGTTGGGACGTGCGATGATCACGTAGGAGAGAGAGTGTCAGATTCCTAGGATCACGCCGCCCAATAAGCGCCGGTTCAGAGAGAGGAACCGTTTCCATTTCCACACGCGCCATTAATGCCAGATGGATGACGCTTCAATACTACACACGCGTCCAAAAGTGTCAGAAAAAGCGCGGCCGCTTCAAATTCACGCGCCCTCCTTTTTACCGTCGTTTGAATATCTATCCTTTGAACTTCCGCCGCGTCAGCAACTTTTTGTCTGTTTCCCCTTTTTAATCAGCTGTATTCAATTGAGGACCCACGTGGCTAATTTTTGGCCACAACTTCATTAGTAATCCCTCAATAATAAACTAGCCTGTAAAATAATTAGTAACGGAATTTTGAAAATCTAGGATTTTCGTACAAAGAGTGTAAAATATAAGGAAATAAAGCAACTCTTTTTGGGATAATTTGTGATGTCAATTATGACACGAAACTGATGATCCCGGGCACGAGTCTCTTCCTTCAAGATCAAGAAAGACCTCAAAGTGTTAGTGTGGAATCCCGTTGAATTACGATCAAACATTTATTAATAAATGTTGAAAGGCTTCTTTTAATAAGGCTAATTAAGGGTGGTTTCGCTTTGATTCAACAATTCAATTCTTGATATAAGAACGAAAGTGAACAAAGTACTTGTGAGACCGGTGTAGTCTGTTGAACAAGTAGGGTAGAGTTGAGTTTTAAGTGACTTGGTTAAGTATAAAATCTCAGAAAAAAAATTATAACAGGATACCATGGGAAGAAATGTTATGGTGTGTAACAATTTCATTGGAATCAAAAAAAATTGAGATTTCATGAAGGTACATTCGTCAATTCATTGGTGAAAACTTGATCAAGTTAATTGGTCACCGTCAATTCATTGGTGTTGAATTTTGGGTTTCACTCAGCTCGTAGTGGCACGAAGCTAAGATCATAAACACAGATGTTGTGTAACCATAAACCTCAGCGGTAGTTTCTGAGAGTCTCAGGGGTTACAGTGATGAAGCGAATGTTATGGAGAAGTGTAATGGGGATGGTGAAAGAAGACATAGTACCTCTGCTGCGAACAAAAGGACCAAGCAGGAGACTCTGAACTCATGTGAGAAAAGAGTGAGGTAGCTCACGATTAGAATAAATGAGTTAGCCTTATTGGGAAGACAAGGTTTGTGTATACCAGGTCATGAAGGCCATTATTCAAAATCTTATGAGGCTTGGGACACATACAGCAGCATGCTTCTAGGGACACTTAAGTAAGTCATCAAATATATCCCCATAAACGAATGAGCACACAAATAAATAAAAAAATAAAAAAATAAAAAAGTAAGAGTTAAAATAAAAATAAGACTAAAAAAAACTCTGGAAAGAAAAAAAATTGTAAAACCGAACCCGAACGTTCGGTTGGTTTCGGTTGGAAAAAGTTGAAAAACCGAACCCGAACCTTCGGTTGGTTTCGGTTGGAAAAAGTTGAAAAACCGAACCCGAACCTTCGGTTGGTTTCGGTTCAGGAAAATTTTGAAAAACCGAACCCGAACCTTTGGTTGGTTTCGGTTCTTGAAAATTTTGAAAAACCGAACCCGAACCTTCTTGAAGTTCCGGTCTTTGAAAATTTTTAAGAAACCAAGGAGTTTAGAGATAATAAAAAAAACTTGTTACGTAAAGAAAAATAAATTTTGCACAAGAAATATACAACACAGAAAAACTACCTTTGAAGTAATGAGCGAGTCAGATGGTTGAACCGAACCCGAACGTTCGGTTGGTTTCGCTTCTTACGGTTGAGATTGAGAGGTAGTGTGAGGAACTGACTCTGATTCCATCATACCGAGCCCTTGCAATATTTTATTGAATGATGCTTCAGGAAGAGCTTTGGTAAAGACATCAGCCAGTTGATCAGTGGTTCTTACGAAGTGAACTTCGACATTTCCATCTTCCACATGATCTTTGATGAAGTGATACCTCAGTGCTATGTGTTTGGTTTTAGAGTGTTGCACTGGGTTATGACAGATCCTAATTGCACTTTCAGAGTCACAATATAGTGGGATCTTCTTCATATTGAGTCCATAGTCTCGAAGTTGACTCTGGATCCAAATCACTTGTGATGTGCAGGATGCAGCGGCAATGTATTCCGCTTCAGCAGTAGACAGCGACACACATGTTTGTTTCTTGGATTGCCAGCTGACCAACTTCCCATCAAGAAATTGACAGCCACCAGTTGTGCTTTTGCGGTCGAGTCCACATCCTCCAAGGTCAGCATCAGAATAGGCTAGAACGAAAAAGCCTGAATTGGATGGATACCATAGACCTAAGGAGGCGGTTCGCTTGAGATAGCGTAGGATGTTCTTCACTGCCAGCATGTGAGGTTCGCGTGGGTTAGCCTGAAATCGAGCACAAAAACACACAGAAAACATGATATCAGGCCTGCTAGCAGTTAGATACATCAATGAGCCTATCATTTGACGATAGAGCGTGATGTCAATAGCCGGTTTATCTAGTGAAGGGGTCAGCTTGGTGCCGAATGCCATTAGGACTTTGACTTTTGAGTCTCCCATCATTCCAAACTTCGCTAGGAGAGTCTTCGTGTAAGCTTCCTGATTGATAAAGATGCCTTCAGGTCCCTGTCTTATGTTTAAACCAAGGAAAAAGTTAATAGGACCCATTGAGCTCATTTCAAACTTAGTCTCCATCAACTTTCTGAATTCAGCTGTTAAGCTGGGATTCGTGGAGCCAAAGATGATGTCATCGACATAAATTTGAACTATCATAAGGTGGTTACCTTCCTTTTTGCGAAAGAAGGTTGGGTCAACCGAACCTTGTTTGAATTTGGACATCTTCAAAAATTTTGTAAGCGTTTCATACCAGGCTCTCGGAGCTTGTTTGAGGCCGTACACAGCTTTATCCAGAATGTAGCAATGATTTGGATACTTTTCGTTCACGAACCCAGGAGGTTGCTCCACATACACAGTTTCTTCAAGTTCTCCATTGAGAAATGCACACTTGACGTCCATTTGGAAAACCTCAAAGTTTTTGTGAGCAGCATAGGCCAGAAATATTCTAACCGATTCTAGCCTAGCTACTGGAGCGAACGTCTCTTCGTAATCAATCCCTTCCTCCTGACAGTATCCCTTGACAACCAGACGAGCCTTGTTCCTTATGACATTACCTTCCTTGTCCATTTTGTTTCTAAAAACCCATTTAAGACCAACAACCGAAGCATCTGGAGGAGTTGGAATGAGGCGCCAGACTTTGTTCCTTTCAAACTCGTTCAGTTCGTCTTGCATCGCTTGAACCCAATCAGAGTGATCGAGGGCAGTGTTCACTGTCTTCGGTTCAACTTTTGATACGAATGAGTTAAACATACAAAACTCAACCTTTGAGAATAAGGATGTCTGTTTTGCCTTCAGTTGAGATCGGGTCAGAACCTTTTCAGATACATCACCAACTACTTGGGAGATAGGATGATCTTTGGTCCATTTTGTGAGAGGAGGGTAATTCGGATCGAAGGTTGGATCTAGTTCAGCATTGATCATCTCTTCGGGCTCAGATTGGCTATCGTCATCAAGCGTCATATCATCATGCTCCCCCTCAATTGATGAGTCTTGAGAAACATGAGTTTCAGGCATTGAAGCACCTTCGTTTGGAGGGGCACCTTCGGTTGGAGAAGTACCTTCGGGTGAGGTTGTAGAGCTTTGCTCCCCCTCGATATGAGAACTTGGCTCCCCCTCGACTGAAGCATTGTTGGTTGGAGAGTCATCAGTGGGCGATTCTCCTTCATGTATTCTTCTTGCAGTTTCTTCGACAATCTTCTTCATATGATCTATCTTGTTGTCAGCTGCACCTGCTTCGGAGAGAGAAGCTTTTTCCGGTTCGTCAAAGAGATCCAGAAAGTTCTCGTACATATTGGCGATTGAGACTGTGACTTGACCAGTTTGAGGAAAGATTTCCCTGGCAGTGTCATCTATGGCCTGTAGCTTCTTGACATAGCTATCGTCGAAGGTCACATAGTATGTCTCTTCAATCCTTCTTGATCGTTTGTTTAGGACCCTGTACGCCTTTGAAGTGAGTGAGTAACCCAGAAAGATGAAACACCTTGAGCCAAACACGTGGAAAAATTTCACGTTGGGTTTTCTGTTATTTATTATCTCATATGGTGTGAGCGTGAATCGCTTGTTGAGATAGGACCTGTTTTGTGTATAACACGCAGCAGAAATAGCGTCAGCCCAAAAATAAAGAGGTAAGGAAGCGAAACTTAACATAGTTCGGGCAGCTTCACACAACGATCGGTTTCGTCTTTCGACTATTCCGTTCTGCTGTGGTGTGTAGGGAGCTGAGAAATTATGACTGATTCCCTTTTCTGCAAGAAACTCTTCAAACTCTTTGTTCTTGAATTCGAGACCATTGTCGCTCCTTATGTTGCGAACGACCTTCTTGAGCTGGACTTCAATTTGCTTGATAAACACTTTCAGCTTGTGAGTCGCATCAGATTTGAGCTTTAGAAAGAACACCCATGTAAATCGAGAGAAGTCATCAACGATAACAAGAATGTACTTGCTACCACCGATGCTTTCAATTGATGAAGGACCACACAAATCGATATGAAGCAATTCGAGTGGTTCAACAACTTTTGTGTTAATTATGGATGGGTGACTTTGACGACTCTGCTTTCCCATTTCGCATGCAGCACACAAATGCTCTCTGTCAAACTTGAGCAATGGAAGACCCCTAACATGACCTCCAGTGACAAGTCGGTTGATATCTTTGAAATTGAGATGAGAGAGTCTTCGGTGCCACAACCAGCTTTCGTCGGATTGAGCTTTTGATAGCAGACATATAGCTGGGTTTCCTTTGATGGGTTTCATGTTCAGAGGAAACATTTCACCCTTTCGCTCTGACTTCAGAATCACTTTCTTTGTCTTTTTCTCTATGATTTCAGAACCTTCATCATCGAATGAAACTTTGAGACCAATACCTCCAACAAGCTGAGATACACTGATGAGGTTGTGTTGAAGTCCTTCCACATAGGCCACCTTTCTTATGGTAAAATCACCATTCGTTATCATCCCATATCCCTTTATGGTCCCGAAAGAGTTATTTCCAAACTTAACGTTGCCACCATTTGCAAGGGATCTGTATTCCCTAAGCTCCTCTTTCCTCCCTGTCATGTGACACGAGCAGCCACTGTCGATGTACCATTCTTCGTCAAACTGCTCATCACTTATAACCTGCAAAAAATTAAGCAGATTTAGGAACCCAAAGTTTCTTGGGTCCATGTGAGCTTTTCATGGGAACAGGAATAGTAAGAGAGATGTCAACTAGATATGTTCGTTTTATTAGAGTTGTTTCATCTTTCTTTTTAATGGTAAAGACTTTTATTTTATGAACATTAGGGATGTTCGTTTTGGACTCAGGTTTGGATTCATCGACCTTTTGCTTTCCCTTCTGTTCAGCTGAAGAATGAGGTTTTTGAGGGCAAGCGGGATTAGTTTTGGAACTAGATGGAGATGAATGAGTGGAAGTAAAAGAACGAGAAGAATTAGGAAGAGAGGATTTGGATTTGGATTGAGATGTTTTCCTTGCTGATGACTCTAGGTGACCCTTTTGCTTTTGATCGTTGGTGGGGTTAACCTTTGAGTCTTGTTCCTTTTTTATTTTGGAGCCGAACCTCTGTGTTCGGTTGGTGTTGTTCTTGGAACCGAACCTTTGGTTTCGGTCGAAGTCCTTTTCAGAACCGAACCTTGGCTTTCGGTTGGTATCTTCTTGTGAACCGAACCTTGGCTTTCGGTTAGTATCTTCTTGCGAACCGAACCTTGGCTTTCGGTTAGTATCTTCTTGCGAACCGAACCTTGGCTTTCGGTTAGTGGAACTTTCAGGCTTTCGTACAGGATTGTTTTCATACTTCAGATTCTTGTCCTTGTGTGTATAGTATGCGTTCTGGGAGTGCCATAATTGTTTCCTTTCAGAAAGATTTTTCCTGTATCTTTGGTTCCTCTCTATCTTCTTATCCCTCATCTGCTTAGGTTGATGATGAACGTTCGCTCTTGTTTTTGCTGTAACTTTGACTGATTCCTTTTGAACTTCAGGAGTTTTTCTTTGTGCAGAAGGAACAGATGGAATATCTGAAGAAGATTCAGTTTACCCTGAGGAAGTGGAAGGAGTATCTGATGAAGTTTCGCTTCGAGCTGTAGGTGTTGAAGGAATATCTTCTTTTGCTAAACAATCATCCTCTTGAGGAATTTCTTTGGTACCACTTGTACTTGGTTCACTGAAATTATCAGGCTTGTTCAAGGGTTCAGGTATGTACCTCCCTTTCTTCATCCAGGAGGTTCTTTCAGAAAGACCAACGGTTTCGTTTCCATTATCAATAGGAGCTTCCCAGAAATACTCATCACAACCATCAGCATTGTCTTCGTTAACAATAGCTGTGAGTTCAGCTGTTTGATGTTCGGTTACTCCAGTCACCTTGTATACTTGATTTGGAGTGGTCCTGACCTTTTGATACACAACAGCTTTTTGTACTAATTTCGGGGACTTTTGTTGGGACAATCTAGCGAATTCCACAGAATTTTCAGAAAAAAGGTTTTTGTGGTTTTCAGTTTCGCTTTTAACAAATTTTGAGCAGTCAACCGTATCCTCCACAGAAATTTCACTCATGTTTTCGTCCTCGTTAAGCTCAGATGAATTTTCAACATCGATTTTGTTTTCTGAGCTTACGTTGGCGTTAAGAGAGTCAAATTTTTGCATGGTTTCGGTTCTCAGTTTAAGTCGGTCATTTTCGTCCAAAAGGTTTTTGAGCATGTCCTTGTGGTCTTTGGAGTTAATGAAGGACTCAATTTTGTCCAGTCCATACATATAGGTTGGATTGACATCATCAGACGATATCACATTTTCACAATTGTAAGCTTCGGCATCGATTTCATCCTCCTTAAATTCTAGAAAGGGCAAAATCATGCGATGGATCTTTTGACCTATCTCACAGTCCAAGTGAAGTTGAGTAATATTGGAATATAAACGTTTAGCTATTAAACAAAAAACATTTCGTTGTTTTAACAATTTCAAGTTGTCTCTCTGCAAATAAATGTTTTCGTCTTTAACTTTAATTAATTCCGACTCTTTTAACTCAATCCACATTCGCCGCTCCTCACTCTTCGACGCCGCCCTGCTTAATTGATCAGTCAGGTTAGAATTGGTGACTCGAGTTTGAGTTAGACTACTATCTAAATGAGAAATTCTTGTATTGATATTTTTTAGTTCTTTCTCGTAAGAGGATGGTGGTACTTTAAATGAAATAAAAGCAGATTGTACCTTCTTTATCAGTTCATCGAGTTCATTGAACTGCTGGCTGAGTGGTTTAGCCGTAAAGCACATATCCTCCTGCACCTTCGGTCCATTGCTTCCTCCATCGGTGTTGTATCCCCTCATTTGAGACACCTCAGTCACCATGAAGCATTTTCCACCACTGCTTTCCTCCTTAGCCACATATGCCTTTCCATGAGTAGGCTTTCTCACTTCTTCGTCTTCTGAGTCAGTAGACCAAACTTCAGTGCTACCGAACTCATCGTCATTGACCGAACCCTGCACAATAAGAGCATTAATAGAAGGGTTAGCGGTAGACTTCTTCTTTCTTAACTCATCCAATCTCTTCTGCAGCACAGCTTCCTCATCATTTCCATTGTCCTTTTCAGCCATCTTCTTAAGAACACAGTCCTTAGCGTAGTGGTTCTTGCCACCACAATAGAAACAGCTTACTCCGGAATCGCCATCTACTTTCGGTTCCTTTTTGGGCTCCTCAGCTTTCGGTTCATTGTTTGCTTTTTCTGAGCTATAACTCCCCTGCCAGTTTCGGTTTTTGTTGCTGGGGAATCTCTTCTTTATGAACCTCTTAGGATTGGATACCATCATGGCATAATCCTCAGTTGAGAGGTCATATTCATCCAAGTTGAGCTCTTCATCCTCCACCACAGCTTTACTTTTAGATAGGAGGGCCAACGAACCAAGACTAGAGACAACATTCTTCTCTTGAACCACATTCTTCTCTTGGGACTTTAGAATACCTACCAGTTTTGCCAAAGAATATGATTTAAACTGTTCATGGGCTTTGACTGTGGAAACAACTGCTCTCCATTCAGATTGCAGTCCATTCAAGAAAGTAACCTTTTGTTCGATAAGCTTCCTTTCAATGTCGTGTTTGATCATCTTGCTGAGAAGATGATTGAAGCGATCAAACGTCTGGGTCACAGTTTCTTCGGCCCCTTGCCTGAATTCACCAAATTCAGATAGAAGTAAGGTTTGGATGGAATGTTCAAGATCTTCGTCTGTGGAATACAGTTCGCGAAGTCTATCCCACACTTCCTTTGCCGTAGTGCATGAGCTGACCAGCCTGAATGTGTCGGACTGAAGGGCGAATCTGATCAACCTAAGTGCCTTAATATTGCACTGGAGTTTGTCTTTTTCATCTTGCGCGATATTCGTCACGTCCTTGAGCAGATCATTGTACTCTTTTTGCGTCTTAATGATTCTGGAGGACGTAGAATGAGAAAACGGTCCACTGATGATGGCTTCCCATATGAGATAACCATTGTCCTCCGATCCAATCACATAATCTTCGAAATGATGCGCCCATACTTCATAGTCATGGGTGTACAAGATTGGAATCTTTGTCGTCGAACCGATGCTGTTGGAAATATTAATAGGGTTTGATTGCGTTGCGTACATGATGATCGTAAAAACCTGTTCAAAGATCAGACTTGTAATAAATCAGATTAGGGCAAAACAATAAATACTAAGATACGTCAATTAAGATGACGGCTCAATAAATATCGATGATTGCGGAAAACCCTAATGGAAATCTTTTTCACAGAAAAGATGTGTATCGATTACACAGCCTCCTGCTCTGATACCAATTGATGGGATTAAAACAACTTTTAATCTAAGAAGATCGATTAGATCATGAACAAGTATATGAATATGAAACAGTTAAAAACGCAATAATAAGAACAAACAGATTGAATCAAACGTGTCGAATGATTGAATAAAATCCTTAGAAGAGCTCGATTAAGAACATCAACTGTAAAGGATTAGAAGATTACAAGAATGATTACAGAAAAATATAATACTCTTGATCAATCGCTGTATCAATCACCTCTAAAATCTTAACCTAATATGCATGCAAGCATTTAACTTATATACAATACATAAAAGGCTCTCGGTTGGACAGGCCCAAACCGGAGAATAAAAGGCTAATCTAACGAGCCCAAAAGACGCAACATCAAAACTCTTTTCAGCCCAACACATATTACTGCGAAAGGTGATACATTTATCAGTGATAGTACACTAGTAAATTTGGATGAACCTAACAATTATAAGGAATCCATGGCAGGCCCCAAGTCTACTAAATGGAAAGAGGCAATGGACGGCGAGATACAGTCCATGTATGACAATCAATTTTTGAATTTGGTTGACAATGTACCGGGTCGTAAGACAGTCGGGTGCAAATTCATCTTCAAGACAAAGACCAAAAAAGATGGGAAAGTGCAGACCTATAAGGCGCGACTGGTTGCGAAGGGCTTCACCCAAACTCAGGGAGTTGACTATGATGAAACCATTTCACTAGTAGTGAAAATTAAGTCTATTAAGGTTATGCTAGCCATTGCTGCATTTCATGATTATGAAATATGGAAAATGGATGTAAAAAACGCTTTCCTTAATGGAAAGTTGGCTGAGGATGTTTACATGAGTCAGCCAGAGGGTTTTGTCAATGCAGAGTACCCTTTAGAGTGTGTAAGCTTGAGAAATCCATTTATGGATTAAAACAAGCATCTCGCAGCTAGAATCATTGTTTTGATGAGAAAGTCAAAGAGTTTGTTTTTTCGGGAAGCGAAGATGAGTCCTGTGTATCTGTTAGAGATAGTGAGAGTATAGTTAGCTTTTTGGTACTGTATGTGGATGACATACTACTTATAGGAAATGACATCCCAACCATGCAGGAGGTTAAGTCCTGGCTTGGGAAGTGTTTTGCTATGAAGGACCTTGGAGAACCTGCCTATATCCTAGGGATAAGGATATTGAGAGAATGGAGTAAAAGACTAATTGGACTTAGTTAGAGCACCTACTTGGATAAGGTGTTGAAGAGATTCAACATGTAGAATTCCAAGAAAGGTGATTTACCGATCCAAAGAAATGCCAAACTGAGCACAGCTCAGAGTCTGAGTATAGAGGCTGAGATAGCTAAGATGAGTCGATTACCATATGCTTCCGCTATTGGCTCAATCATGCATGCTATGACTTGTACCCGCCCTGATGTGGCCTTTGATTTGAGCATGGTCAGCAAATATCAGGGTAATCCTGGCAAGGCTCACTGGACTGCGGTGAAGAATATTCTCAAGTACCTGCGGAGGACTAAGGACTGGGTCCTCACCCTTGGTGGGAGTGATGACTTGAGCGTAATGGGGTATAGTGATGCTAGCTTTCAGACTGATAGGGATAATTTCCGCTCTCAATCGGGCTGAATCTTTTACCATGAATGGAGGAGCGATTACTTGGAAAAGTTCCAAGCAGGAGACGATAGTTGATTCAACATGTGAATCAGAGTACATAGCAGCGAGTGAAGTGGTGCAGGAGGCGATATGGCTGAGGAACTTCATCGGAGACCATGGAGTTGTACCAGCTATAAAGGAGCCTACGAAGATTTTCTATGAAAGCAATAGTGCGGTTGCCTTAGCCAAGGAACCGAAAGATCATGGCAGATCCAGACACATTGATAAAAAATATCACTTCACAAGACACAAGATAGAAGATGCATTCCTCGTGCAAAGAGGATATCATCAGAAGAGAACCCAACAAATCCCCTAACGAAGGGATGACTAGGGCTAGGCATTTGCAGCATGTGAGGCACATCTGGCTGAAGGACGATATTAGTTTTATAGATTAGATAGCTATTTCTAAAAGTTGTAAAATGTAATTGACTTTTGATGATTAAATAAAAGTTGTTGTTTACTTATAAGTAAGGTGTTGCTATCTTGTGTCAATCGTTTAATATTGTTTCAACTTTTCAAGTTTTGACTTCCAGAATAATTACTTTATTCAAACTCCCCATAGTCAGTCATACTTTAGAAGTAGGTATGAATCAAGACTGTCATGAATTAGGTTTGTAGATTTCTAAAGTGTTGGACATAGCAAAAGTTGCTACAACATTCATGAGTGCTCTTAAGTTCTAGGTATTGGATTGAACCCATGCTCACTTGTATCACTTCAAGGAATTTATCTCGAGTGATCGTGAGACGGAAATATCATATAAGTCTTCAAACCTAGAGATATGAGTTATTGACTATGAATTGGATGTGCATTGATTTCACGAAAACGCATCAGTAACTTGATGTTATAAAACGTGCCTTTGTGTATGATCCAACAAGTAGTTAGTACAAGCATATGATTCGAAGTTTATAGGTTCCTTTTAGTCCTAGGATGATTAAAAGCGATATCTGGGCGCGTCAATTATTTCATTTTGACCTATGTGGCGGGCCCGGTCAGAACAAAATTGATGTGTTTAGTTTAGTTCTATGTCAAACAAATCGAAAATCGGGAAACAAACTAATGGACAATAAGTACGACGTTGTTCCATGTATTTGTTCGACTGATATCTAGAACAGAGGATTATATGATCACTTATCTAAAATGGCACTTTATAGTTCAACAGAGTTTTAAGAGCTACGATTGCTGGTTGGTTCCTGAAGTTATACTTGCAACTATAGTTACCAGACTTATCCAAGTGGGAGACAGTTGGATAAGGTGTCTAAGTCCATAAATATATTTGGTATGTACTTGAGCCGACCCGTCATGGTCCATTTGGGTTGCACTTCACCAAAACAATTTATATGGATAATCTTTTGAGAATAGTATATTTATGATTTATTAATATATTATAAGTTATAATATATTAATATGAAACCATATTATTTAATTAGTATTGATCAAGAATTAATTTGGAATTAATTTACTGATCAAAAGAGACTAATTAAATATGGACTCTTATATATATAGAACGGGCCAAAGTTTATTTAGTATGGGCTAAGCTTGCATGGATAGTCCATGGTGTTTTCAACCCATGGATCCTTTGGAAATGAAAGGTCATGGGTATCAGGGTTTACATGGATGTAACCCTAATCCGCCACACTATATAAAGAGGTCTTTGGTACATAAAATGGAACTAGTGTGTGAGTGAAGAAGAGTGGGTCGATTTCTCTATTGCATACTATTCTCTCAAGTTTTCCAAGTTGATTTGGTGATTTACGATTCCACTTGAGGCATCCACATTATTGGTGCTAGGCTATCAAGACTCCAAGCAATCAACCACAAGAAAAGGTATGTTATTCTACTAAGGTTTTTATATTACAAGTACCCCATAACATGCTAGTTAGGTTGAGAACCTTGGAAATTACAATTTTCATGTATAATAGAGAAAACATCGATCCAAGGTTTCTAGGGTTGCATGTATACCATAGGAGTGTTAGATTGCTCAAAACCCTTCAGTCGATATTGCCCTGGATTTTGTATAATCTGAATGGCACTGGTGATGTCACAACATTTGGGTTTCTTCTAGAAGTTTTATACCATAATACAAGATTTTATTTTGAATCCATAGAATCTAAGCACAACACGTTCCAACATCAACATATTCATAGGCAGCAGTAGAACAAGCCACTGATGTCTTCTTTTTGGTTGACCATCTTACCAATCTATTTCCAAGCATTTGAGGTCCTCCTGAAGTGCTTTTACAATCAATGCGACACCCACCATGATCGGAGTAAGTGTATCCCACCAGCTTGAACTTAGATTCACAAGGATACCATAACCCAAGATTAGGTGTATGCTTTATGTACCGGAAAAATCCTTTTGACAGCGTAAAGATGAGATTCCTTAAGACTGGCTTGATAAAGAGCACAAAATATGGTGGAACACATTATGTTAGGGGGACTGGAAAAAAATAGAGTAGAGAGCCTATCATTCCTCGAAACATAGTTGCATTCATATCAGTGCCACTTGGATCAGTGCCAATAGACGTTGATGAAGACATCAGAGTCTTTGCTAGCTTGAAATAAGAGAATCCATACTTCTTCATCATATATGCAATATATTTAGCTTCTCAAATGAAAATACAATCAATTAGTTGTTTGACCTGCTATCACACCCCAAACCGGAACGGCGGAAACATTTGGGGGCCAAGGACATCATGTTTAGTATCACAACACATGTATCATAGCAATCATAGTAACAACAACCATTGTATTAACGTTAAAGTGTTTACAAGTAGTGATTGAAAAAGATTGGTTCCAAAAGTAATATAACAAAATAAGACATGAAGCCACTATACTTCATTTTCTGAATCCCAGCGTGCGTACCTGTCTGCTAGTTTCTTGAGAATACAAGTTATTTTGAAAAAGTAGATCAAAATTTATGCTGGTGAGTTCATAAGTATTTTAGTGATGTAAAGTAAGTTGAAAGCTCAGCTCTTTTAGAAAAGCTCACCAGTTCCACCAGAAGATCCTATATCTTCTGATATGACGAAAGTTAAATAAAAATGGCTCTACATCCCTCTCTATGAGTGCAAAATGGATACAAATAAAAAAACCCAGAGTAAACAAACAATCGGTTGTGTGAATCTTCCCTAAGCCCGCAACCAAACAAGGAACAGGAAATGAGGTGGAAGTCACACATCCCATTGTTTGTTAGATCTTCGTTGTATATAATCATGGCATATTCATTTGCTACTCACAGAGTTAACTATAATAGTTCCTTTATATATGAAGAAAACATTCTTTAAAAATAACTCTTATTTCCTTTAGTAAAAATGGTAACCACAATGGTTCCTTCTATAATCACTTAGTTTACACTAGCTATACATTTGCTGGATTATGAGCATAACATCATTCCTATGGTGTTCATGCAACCCTAATTGCTTTGATCTAGGTTTTTCTAATTAAACATATAACATTGATTACCAAAGCAATAACCCTAATCGACTAGCATACAAATCTAAAAATCTCATATGATTTGGGTTAGAACCATTACCTTGATTGTTATGTAGTAATAACAATTTCAATTCCACTTGATCTTGACGTTTGAAAGCTTAATGCCTCAAATGTTGCACCTCTAATGGAGTCAGAAACACCATGAGCAACAAGATGACCTAGGAGAAGGAGGAGGAGCACCAAAAAACGTCCAAGAACCCTTAAGGATTACTTCCACGCGTTTTTGGGGCCTTAGGGGTTCCTTATATAGTTAGGTTATTAGGGTTTTCAACCAGGAAACACTAATCTAACTACTTAGGCCCTAAGCAGCCCATGGAATCCCTCCTTAGAATCCTTGGATGAATTCTAATGGGTTTCCCCATAGATTTCGTCCACTCTAACTTCTATGGAGTCCATTAGCCCATTTATGCCACTATCTTATAATTACACAATCAGTCCCCTTATTTAATTAATCTCTCTTAGCCACAAAATTAATTCTTATTAATTCTTGACAAATATTAATTAAACAATATGATTTCTCTTTTAATATATTATTCACATAATATATTAATAAATCATAATTAATCCTCTTACTCCTTAGTCCATCCTATGAGTCACTATGGTGAAGGCAACCCAAAAGGACCATGCTTACAATCGGGTCAAGTACATACCAAAATAGTCATGGGCTTAGACACCTAATCCAACAGTCTCCCACACGGATAAGTCTAATAACTATATTCACTACTAGAAAAACAGCCTTTTATGATGCTCATCGCGCGTCGTAAAAGGCTCACACGACGCGCAAATGCGCGTCAAGGAAGGCCATGTCATAAAGAGAGACGGCGCGCATTTACGATGTGCGTTACCACACAATGCGTATCAAGGAAGGCCCTGTCATAACAGAAGACGACACGCATTCGCGTGTTGTAACCTTACGACGCGCGTGTTAATGACACGCGATGCGTATCAAGAAAGGCCATGTCATAAATGAAGATGACACACATTTTTGTGTATCATAATTTTAAATGTTTAAAAAAAATATTATTTATAGATTTACTTATTTTCAAATTAAATTTGTATTTAATGTTTCATAATAGAAAATAAAATATCATATAAAAAAAATAGAATCCATTGCATAAATTTAATGTCATACAAATAATCGTTCCATGGAAAGATAAAAACAAATCAATAGAAGTTGTAACAAAAATTTACAAATGAATTAGATACATAAAATACAATCCATTGCCCCTTTGCTTATTCAAGATCAACCTGCAAGTATCTAACTAATCTGTACAAATTCATCCTTGTTTCTAGTCATTTTCTTAAATACTTTATAAACATAATTCATCCATAGTACCTAAACTATAGTTGCAGCCTTGTTTCTTCTTCTTTTGAACTCATCTCTTGCAACCATTGCTTTAAGCCTAGTCTGAATAGATACAACAGTTCCTTGTCAATTATGTGAAAAATACAATACAAGATCCAATACAATACAAGATGATATGATAGAGAAAAGAGAAAAGTGAATACACACCTGAAAGTTTTCACCTTCAAAAACCGGATCAAGGGTACTAAGGTCAAGTAGCCAATCAATGAATTACTTGAAATACGGTCTGGGGTTGCATGATGTTTTCTTCTTCTCTGCATCCTTTTGAATGAATCTCATAGTCACTACTAACGCCTGTTGCAAAAAATGTCAAATAATACGCTAACACCCATTGCAAAAAATGTCAAATAATCTACTATCCAACATATACAACTAATCACAAGTCTTTATTGTAATTCGCGATTCTAACCTTTGATAGAAGAGACAACTTGCTTACTCCATGGTCAACATAGGAAAACTAGCCATACAAAGAAGAAGCAATTATGTTGACGAAATGCATATATATATATATATATATATATATATATATATATATATATATATAGCTTCAATTTGCTTATTATAGCATCTGACTTCTAAATCAATCTATTACAGCATTGTACTTATAATTTAGTGAATTTTCATATTATAATAAGAAGAAATGAAAGTGTAATGCTATAATGAACAATAAAAAGGGAAGTGTGTTGCTATTTGGCATTACCTGATCAGGTTAAAAAGATTCCAAAGCACTCAATTTATCCCTGCCAGCCACTGAAATCTTCACTTCAGCAAAATGCTATATGTTCATTAAAGAACTCCAAGAGTACTGTAATGATTGTTGAAAAAAAAACTATTAAGAATACCAATTAAACTGAGAAATAATGGTGATTTTTTTTATACTTACAATCCTCCATAGAGAACGCATATGCCAGCACTGAGAATATCTCAACCTTTGACTCCTTTTTCAATGATCAAAACGCCCCCGTACCAGCTCACAAGTGCACGCCCTTGAGGATCCTTCCACAATGACATGCAGATCTGGAGAAAACCAGAGCCATTCCTTACACAAATCTTCAAGTTAAATATCACATGTCTTGTTATAAAAAATAATTAAAAAAAGTAAAGTAAAAGTATGTTGCTATTTTTTGCAACTTACCCGGAATATAGTGGGCCATTACTGGTATTTGAACATTTCACGCTGCTTCTGCTGTCATACACTCTTCTATTTGTTTAAACAAGTTATCGGTGTATTAGTAATTATTCATGTCAAAGTTTTTATGTCTAAGAATCCAGAAAGTGGAAATAATTAAATATTCACCTATGAAATTTACTTGTTCTTTTTCGTACTGTGATCCTATATATGATGTATACCAGTTGAATTTGGATCTAGAGCTAGCTGTGATATCTCTAATCCTTTTTTTTCTAACAATATCCAAGTATCTGCAAATATACAAAACATTTTATACAATAATTTACTACCATTTTTTTCAATAAAAGCAATATCTTTAAAGTAAGAATTAAATGTAAGTGTGACAATATTCCTAATAGCTAAAATTGTTTTGATGATGTACATCCACTATCTATTTCGATTTTTCACCAACGTGCATGATTTGCTTTGGCAACCATGTCACCCTTAAAAGTCGGTGCTTTTTAAACATCAGTAAAAGTTGTAGATACTTAAAACAAAATAGTTTTTGCGATGCAGCTGAACCAATTCTCAAGAAACCTTGACACCATACACTCACCAACTAGATGGACTAATATTAGCAATTAGAAGAAAGACTATTTTTTTATAAACTCGAGATGTGCATAATAAGCCCGAATTAGAATTAATTAAATACCCTAAAGTTGAAAGTGATTTGTTTATATGGGTGGCTTCTTTAAGAAGTTCTCCTTCTGCACCAGAACTTTTTTTCCTGCATAGTAACAATATATAACAAAGATAAAGAATACTCGAAAGTTGAAGAAACAAAGGTAAAAGGTGTGTGTGTGTGTGTGTATGTATAAAGATTAGAGGAATAGAAAATAGAAAAAACCAGTAATTCGCTCATAGAAAACCCAACAAGTTGGCCAATAGAGAAACTAAACCACACAAACTCTGCATGTCGCCAGCAAGAGAAGGATGGCTTATGTTAATCTCTGTCACAGAGGCATCTATAGTCACATCTGTTATAGCAACCCCTGCACTTGCTGTCATAAAAGACAATATTGCCCCCAACAACAATTCAATTAACTTATATTTGCATTAGAAAAATGGGCTTAAATATATTATTATCAATCGATACCCCCAACAAGCAGCATCCCAAATTGTTAAAATGAATTAAAACTAAAAGGTAACTGAAAAACCCAAAGACCGGAACCGGACTAGATATTTTGACCATTTAGCTCGACCTTTTACAAGATATACAAAGAGTTGATTGATTCTAGAAAAAGAATTCAAATATGTCTGAAGTGACACCTGTTTAAGAATAATAGATAAGAAAACAAAGATATGTCTACCTCGCGTATTGTTACAGCGTCTATTTTCAAAGATTACACAGAAGCAACAACTTCCAAAGCATGTTGTAAGTCCAAGTTTCTATCTTTTTCTACTAACACTTGGACCTAAGACAAACATCCATCAATATTTATAAATTATAATCAATCAAAAGACAGAAGATAAGAGTTGACTAATTTAAATTCTAAGTTGACTTACAAGACCATATGAGATTCTTCGTAGACCAAAAGGGTCATTAGTTGAACTTGGTTGACATCTTGCTCCAAACAACCCAACTAGGATATCTAACCTACCAAATTCATGAACAAAAAAACAATTCAAAATCATCAATTAAAAAAATAAAAAATAAATAAAAACATTTTACCTGTCTGCAATTGGCAATACAGTCGCTGCATCAGTTTCCGGGAGAATATCACCAGAAAATCGAGGGAGTGTGATCTCAAATAACACCTCCGAGACCTAAAATATTAAAAAAAAAATAACAAATTAATGACATAAATAATGTTGAAGGAATCAGGAATGTTACATTTTAATGGAATTATTATTTTCAGGGTAACTTTCATAGCCTAGCAAATGTATACCAGATATACCCTTGGGGATTTTGTTGAAGGAATAGAAAGCCTGGATGTCAAGTTTATTAGAATTGCTGCTTGTTCTGGAAGAAGCTGAGATTTAAATAATAATAATAATAATAATAATAATAATAATAATTTAAGTTAGTTTTTATCAATTTAATTCATCAATTTCGTAACTTTTTATCAGTTTACCCCATGAATTGTCTCCCAAAGGACACGTATTATGCTCTCCCGTGATGAATAACCATGACTCTCCATGGATAAGTAGGATGGGCTTCTTAATCTTATTAGCAGACATGAAAGGACTCATCTTGATGTAAGTATCAGTGGCTTCCCAAAGGTTTCTATCCTCATTCTACTCAACAACATAATAAATTACAAATGAGCAAAAACCAACCAAAGATCAAATCAAAGTTTGTCTGACTTACGTGAAACCCAAAAGGTGTAAGTGTTCTATTATAAGCTCCTGAGCGAGCAATGCCACAACTGAAAAGATGAGGGGCATGCGCCAACAGATTTGCAGTCATAAATGCCCCGTAATAATGTCCCCCGATTGCAATTTTTCCTGGATAAGCCACTTGAACCACATACCATTTCCAGTTAATCAATCAAATATCTCCCTCACTGACTCACTGAGTCAGTCAGTAGCACACTACATCATCTGATATGGTGGTTCAGAATATGAATAGATTTGATTATATCGATTGCAATTTTACCTGTTGTAGCGAAGGAGATGCAAGCAGGGACCTGTTGACAGGCGGCGCGTAGGTCGGCGACGGTGGCGGAGAGGAGATATGGGTTGGAGGACAGCTACCGCTACCACCAGTCATGTCAGATGCGAATGCAACTTCTCCGCCATCGCGGTTGACAAAGCCGTCGTTGCTTCACAAACATAAATCATTATCTACGGACTATAATCGTGAAGAGGCATGGTTGAAGCTGAAGGACAACCACCAGCAGCGCCACCACCTCCATAGGCAAAGCAAGAGCTGGATGGTGGAGTTGAGGTAAGTGGCGAGGGCTCGTTCAGATTCTGGTGGAGGTTGTTTAGGGCTTAGGGCTTGAAAGATAAGGGAGGGAGAAAGAGAGGGGCGGGGGGGAGACGAGCTGCTATGGACTATAATCGTGAAGAGGCATGGCTGAAGCTGAAGGACAACCACCAGCAGCTCCACCGCCTCCATAGGCGGAGCAAGAGCTTGATGGTGCAGTACAAATACGTGTCCTCTATCAGCGTGTGTCATTGTTTGTGCGTCATTAAAGGGCTGCTTTCTAGTTGTGATTGCATATGACTTCAGAACCTGATAAGCAATCGTAGCTTTCAAAAGCCACTGTTGAATTCTGATCTCATCAGAAATGTGTCCTTTAGATAAGGGATCATATATTCCTCCATTCTAGATATCGTACCAGCTGAGACATGGATTTTAATCATACTCTCCGTTCATGTGTTGTTTCCCGATTTCCGATTTATGACGACTGACAATAGACTACAATTGAACACATCAACTTAGTCCCAGCTTGGCCTACCACTTAGGGTGTCATCACTAAATCATCGAGGGGCCCACAGATATCGCTTTTTTCCCACTTTGGGTAAAAGGAACAGATAAAATTTGACTCAATGCTCGGTTGTACCTACTCATCAAATCACACACAACAATATGTTTTATAACACCAAGTTACTGGTACGTATACATATAATCAATGTGCAACCGACTTGTAGAATACAACTCACATGTCTCGGTTTCAAGAATATAACATATTATCGTCTCAATAATCACCCATGATAAAATCCATGAAGTGATTCAAGTGAGTGTGGGTTTAATCCAATACTCTAATCTTATAGGAGCACTCATGAACCATGCAGTAAACTTTTGCTATGTCTAAAACGCTTTAGACAATCTACAGTCAGATTCATGACAGTCTTCTTTCATACTTACTCCAAAGTATGATCGACTGTGGATGGTTTGAATAATCTTATTATTCGGGAAGTCAAAACATGCAAAGCGAAACACAAGAATAATCGAATCCAATATGCCCCTAAACTTTTGAGTATAAATAAAATTCCTTTTATTTGGTCACCATATTGATTACACATTATTCATTGTATAATGTTTCGGTTAGTCAACTTATTAATTGAATTATAACAACAGTTGTCCCATGCTCCATGTATGCACACTATGTTTACCTATGGTTCATACTTGTAGTGACATAATAACATGGTTTGGCATGCGGAATTAAAGCTTGCACAATTGAACATGGTGATTTGGGTGTTTCAGAGATATATTGAATGTATATGGTGCTACACAAAAATGATCTAGATCTAGACTACATAAATAACACACACTTACACACTCACTTTTACATCTCTCAAGCACACCTCTACAAGTGGTATGAACCCACTATTTATAGAGGTGTTTACATGTCTCTCTCACTCTAACAATCAAATGGGTCTAAAGGCTAAAGCACCACATGCAAGTGGGTTTTACAAAAGTCAAACATTTACAAAGTCATGAATGAATAACTTTGCACCCCAACATTCTCCCCCTCAAAGTTAGGAATGAATGACCCACTTCAAATCTTCCAAAATCAGGCACTACGCGGTTCGAGCCTCAAAGGTGACACATGTCGAAACGAACTTCAATCTTCAATTCTTCCATGACTCTTCAATTTGGGCTCTAGGATGTGAGACCATACAAACCGAGCAACAACGAATGATCAAGAGTATTCCAAACTCCAAATAATCACCCAAAGTTGCGCATAAAAAGACACCCCAAAAATCTTCAATAATTCCAAACCCATTTCAAATACATCACTTCCGAACTTCCAATTGCATCATCTCGTAATCTTCAAAACTTCAAGATCACTTCGGTCTTCAAATCTGCGTAATATGAAAAATTCAAGTTCGAATTTCCATATAAAACTTCTCCCCCTTTTTATAATCGAAATTTGATTATAAAACCCCAAGGAAAAAGAACGTGCTCTATTCGGAATTTTTCATGTTAAAACTCCCCCTTAACATGTGGCATAAACTTTGTACTTCAGTCCGAAAAATCCAAAAAATAATCAATTTTTATTGTCGTTCACGGATTGCCTTTGACAAAATTTCTCAAAAATGGGTAGAAATTGTCAATTTCAAAATTCTGCAGTGACCCGTTGCGTCCAAAACAGCTTAATATGCGAAACTCTAGCCCATTTGCGAAACCGGGCATAAAGCGTAAATTCGCACAAACTGCAGGGACCAGATTTGAAAATTCGGCAATTTCATCATTTTATGACCCCATTTGCGAAGTTGGACCAATTGTGTCATTTCGTGAAAAGATCAGGGACCAAATGCGAACATATTTGTTTTCTTCTTCATTGAACGATTAACAGGGAATGCTTCCCATTTTCATTCCCACACTCTTCGCATCTTTCACCCAATTTATCAAAATATGCGAAATTGATTGAGACTCAATGCGAATATCTCCAACCCATAACAGAATTCCAATTTGCGAACCAAAATTAATATGCAAAATCAAGTGAACAACATAATCGATCCACAGATGCGAACTCATGTTTTGATCTTTAAACTGATTCTCCAAATGCGAATCTTGACCATCAACAATCGAAATCATCGAACAATTAGATCTTGATTTCAAACCAACAAACCAAATGCGAATCCAAAATCAAAACCAAATCGTCTTCTCAACTCCAAAATCCAGATTCAAACTTTCGCAATAGATTTCATCATCCTTCCCAAGTTTGTTCCTGTTCGACTTCCAAAATCATTAGTTTTTTTTTTCTTTAACGATTCATTGACACCGATCATGCGAACATTATTCTTGAGACCCAATCCTTGAAACATTCGAACATTTGTCCCAAATTCAAAATCAAATTCATTCGCAACGATCATCTGTCCAATATCTTCAATCGTTCTTAATCCCTTGAGCATTGAAATCAAATCCAAGCACATCTCGTTCAAATATGAACGAACACAGTGTTCGGTCATCATGAACACACTTCCATTTCGAAATTAAATCCCAAATCGGACTTGATTTTGACATTCATAACCTCAGAACAAGTTGTATTAACCAATTTGAATTACAAATTCATTGAATCATCTCTTAAATCTCGAGTTTGACTTTTTGAAGTCAAAGATAATAAAACACAAAATCGATGATTCCAATACCAAATTTTGGATCAAAAACTCGATAAAACATCTTTTCTTCACATGTTCTCCACGATGATTTCAAAGTTTTTGATCAATTTTATCCAAATAAAATAAAATGATTGTCAATCCCTTGTTCATCATCGGTTAGTTAATATAACAAATCAGATACTACCGATTCACAAGTTGAGATTCAGGAAGAAATTCCAATCAAATAAAATGATCGTTGAATCAACAACGAGACTCAAGAACTCTAAAATTAACTTTCGAAAGATGTACTGTAGAATACAAGATTCTTATCATTAGTGTAAGAATACAAGATTCTTGTCAACTATTAGAATATGTCAGATTCTAACATTTTATGCAATGATCCTTTTGTAATCTTATAGCACCAAAGTCACCAAGACTTTGCCAATGAAACTACAAAGTACTCTATTGGAGATTGCTACAAGGCAATTCCATAGATATGAAGTCTCACATTCAAAGTACATTCCTTTGAACATCCTTCTTGCATAAAAGTTTTTAATCTAGACATAAATTCATAACGTCCAACTCCCAATATGGAAACATTTCCATATTTTCCATATGACAACTTATTGTGAATAGAGTCCTATCTATTTATAATAATGTCGATATAGTCCATCCATTACTATACTTCCAACGGCTCACAAGTGACCAATCCTTAGCGAACCTTAGATTTTCGTTGAATAGTTGTTCAAATTATTTTAGTAACACTAGTTATAGTCCCTTTTCCCTCTTATTCCCTAGGCATTTGGAAAATTTTAGAAAGGTCGAATATTACAGCATATGCAATCGATCCTATATCTGAAGCGTATGGGACACGATTTACAATGAAAAACATGATATTGTACCAGTTCCTTGTTATAATATTGCCATATATAAAATCCTTTTAAGTTGAATCTTTTCAACATAACGTCCATATATGTCTTTGACTAAATTCAATTAAAAATTTCTCAATCCAAGATTTTAGATTTCGAAACACAGTATAATATTCTCTCCCTTAATTATAGAAAAACAACTATTCAACCTTTGTAAATTGAAACTTTGTTTTCTATAATTAATATTGCTAACTTGCAATGAAAATAATAATCATGCTCCCACTAACATGATAAATATCTCCATACCAACATAACATTTATGCTCCCACTAGCTTTGACACGTATTCAGAAAACATTTAGATTTCTAGAAAGCAATACTTATTGACTTCCAAAGTTCATATTTCTAATACGATATGCTTCGATAAACCTTTATCTAAGCTTCTCAACCTCATACACCTTTCCTTAGATAACATATATGTGTGTCTAAACAATTTCAGCACTTATAGCAATAAATCTTAAATGTTTAAACTAATTGCCAAATCTCACAATTCGAACTATTAAGAGGGATGTCGTAATCATAATCGAATTTGAGAATGCAATTTACACAAAAACTAACTCCTTAAAATCTTCCTAGTGAAAGCGTTTCCTCACAATCATTTTCATGAAGGAGAAAAACCTTATGACACATAGATTCTATGTTGTATGTGCTCTTATCCATGTGAATTTGTCATAACCATAATCATAATATATTGTTTGCGACAAATCCAAAATCTTATGGATAGAACTTGTTCATTTTTAATTGCTTGCCATCAAGGGTCCCACCATTGCTTCCAAGTTTTTGGCAGCTCACCTATACTAGTCAATGTACTTTCATTGATCAAGCTGCTTGCCTTTATGCACTCTATTGAGAACTCGTAGAACTCAAATGCATAAGTAACTTTACTAGAATGGCATAGAAAAAAAATTGTCAACACGATAGGTTATAGACCTCAAGTCATGTGCTAGTGTCTAATAGTTTTATTCTTGATTAGTTCTTGAACCTTTTCAAGATCATTTAGACTCCCACTGACCTCTTGACATATAAGATTCTTTGGTCAAGAAACATTTCTTGACAAACAGATATTCAAGAGTTAGTGCGGATTCTTATCATGACAACCCACTACACACAATTGGTCTTAGTTGGTCTTTGTCTTATCCAAGACATCCCATCTTACTAATTTCAAATGTGCAAGAGTAATAAAAACATCTTCTACTCTACATTTGATGAGTGTGTTTAAAACTTCTTAAGATATGTCACTCAAGCCACAATCTTGGAGTATGACTCTAAGACTTGATTTTTGAATGAACTATGATTTACCTATTGATTTAACCATTTCAACAATTTCCGATTCCTCTTCTTAGCCATACTAGTGCACTAAGATTTACTTAGAGGATCAATTGTGATATGGTTTCACAATCAATGAGACAATCATAAAACATGATACAAAAGTACTCTCCCTTCTTTCCAGATTGGAGATACTTTTATCTTTCTGCCTAATTGATTCATCTTATTCATTCTGCCATTCATTGAAACTTTTCAATGATTCAGAATTATACTTAATCTTGTAAGCATAACCACATTACTAGACTTTTAGTAAATCATGACGAATAATCTTATTGTTATTTGTGGCGGACTTGACCAGTGCACAACATTGTGTACCAGCTCATCTAGTCCTTCAATTAACTCTTTGTCAAGTAATTAGTCTTAATTTTCCAAATATGAAGGTTCTTATTCATCATACAATACAAGTTGTATGATTCCATGTTTCTGTCCAATTGAAACTCGGGTGACAAGAATCTTTCCTTATTTGGTAAATTCTCGACATTATCACAAATAACATAACTAAGAAACACATCCATTTCAATATTGCTAAAAATAGAAATACACAAACATCAATTTTCATTCATGCCATTGCAAGGAAATATAAATAAGACAAAAACCAAAATTTATTTTATTTATAAAAGGTGTGGAAAAACATGTCCTTACAATGCAATCCAAATGAAAACTATGCTATTACATATTCCTAAGCAAGCAACAACTCAAAACTCCAATCATCGAATCATGCAATCGAAATCCATTTTTTCGCGATCAGACTCAACTCACTTCTTCCTTTAAGCTTCCTCTCTTTTCTTTGATCCTACAAAACATTAAAATGCAATCTTATCACATCATGTATTAAGAATCTAAAATAGAAAACTTAATAGAGTTACATAGTGGATTTTACCTGAAGCAGAGTCATACATCTTGACTCTCCCATCTCTTAGATCTCTTAGGTAGTCAAGGCAGCTTCGTAACCAATGCCCTTTCTTTTGGCAGTAGAAACATATGGATTCTTCTGGAGTAGTACACCGGACTATCTCAGACTCAGCCTTTCCCTTGTATAGAGAAAACTTTTCTGGACTTCCAATGTTGTCATTTCCCATAAAAGGATGGGGCATTAATTTACCAGACAAATTTGCTTGACCAGTGCGCCAAATCCATGTTGATCAGCAGCAATAAGCAAATAAGTCAAATCAATGAGGGTTACGTCGTGGCCCATCACATAGTACTCTCTAATGAACTCACTATATGATTCGGGAAGTGACAGAAGAACTAGTCAACTTCCTTGAGACATCGACACCCAACATTACCAATCTATCAATATGCAACTTCATATCCAAGACATGGGCACATACAAACTTTCCATCTTTGTGTCTTTTTGCCAATAGGGCTTGAGTGACCTTGAACTTTTCAAGTCTTCGAACATGTGGGTCAGGGAGAATTATTGGAGGAGGTGGAGGAAGTGAAGCATTATGCCCATTTCCACAATCCAATCGTGGAATATCATCTTCACGTGGAAAATCTTTTCTAACGGATTCAGGAAGACCATAGTCGTCAGACTTTGACATCTACAAAACGGGAGAAATTCAAGTTAGTTTATTGGAATCCTTTATATAACACCCAAATGAAATATCAAGGCTAGGATCCAACACAATATCCTACAATATGGAAGAGGGATGTCGTAATCCAAATTGCAGAACATTTGAAGGTAGGTCAATGATAATTTACCAATTTCCACCATGAAAACGAAAATGGAAATTAAGTTTTAAATGAATTGAAACTCCTAGATCTTTTTGAGATTCATTGAACTTTTCAATGGCATGTTTAAATCTTGAGTGTACCCTTCCTTTGTGACTGGGATGCCAAGGATCACAAACAAGTTGTGGATAACCATGCAAATATACATGGTGCCCCCAATGTTACAGTCACCTAATCGACGTGCCGGTTAACCACACGCGCTCCATCTATCTATGACAAACATCGAGTCACCCTTTTCCACCTTTTCTTAGAGCCCAATTAGTGTGCCGGTTAACCACACATGCTCCAATAACGTATTAGCAAGGCTACAAAGTGTAATTTCATGGAATAGCACCCATTCCACATTTTCCTAAAGTAACTAAGATTTTTTCGAATTTATAAAACATTTAGTTACTTCGTATTTCATTATACTTATAATGGAAGGTTGTTTCCAATCCAACTCGTTCGGCTAACGACCCTCCACTAGTCAAGAGTGCGGTGGGTAAGAGTGGATACCCAATGGCGGTCATTTTACAGGCCGATTTCTTAAACACTCCTTATAGACCAGCTTCGTGAATGAGACCTACTAACGGTAAGACTGACATTTACTCATACATATATAACATTAAACTTTTAATTCTATATAGTATAAGGGTGTATTTTATACTTTTAAAATACTATGTGGTTTAATTTAATAAATTAAAATATTCAATTTGATTAACCTTAAACCACATAATCATGGATTTATTAATTATCCCCTTTAATTAAATTCTTAATTAAATCAATAAAACCATAAGTGTGTAATTTGAAGTTTTTAAAATACTAGGGTTCTAGAATTTAATATTTCAAAATTAATACCTTTTAATTAAATTTTAAAATATAAAACTTGAGGACAAATTTTGAAACCTTTCAAAATATTAGGGTTTAACTATTTAAATTTCAAAAACTAAAACTTTTATGTTCAAATTTAAACTATAAAACCTAAAGGGTGTAAGTTGAAACTTTTCAATCTTATAGGTCAAATATTTGACTAATAATAATCCTATATTATCCATATTTAACCAAATTCATTAATTTTGATAAGGATAACCATTCCAAACTTTGAAAATTGATTTTAGGCAATAAAAACGAGTTTTGGTAATTATCCTTAACAAAATCTGCTCAAAAAATCGAAAATCCCGTCAACAGCACCCTGGACTCACCGAGTTCTGCCTACTTGTCGAGTCCACTGATGGACTCGCCGAGTCGGCAGCGCAGACAGAAAAAAAAAATTCGACTTTTTTATCCTTTGGCAGTTCACTTTTGCATCTATTCAACTAGAAAAACGACCTACGCTCTGATACCACTGTTGGATTATGAGCATAACATCATTCATATGGTGTTCATGCAACCCTAATTAAACATACAACATTGATTACCAAAGCAATTAACCCTAATTGACCAGCATACAAATCTGAAAATCTCATATGATTAGGGTTAGAAACACTACCTTGATTATTATGTAGTATTAAAAATTTCAATTCCACTTGATCTTGACCTTTGAAAGCTTAGTGCCTCAAATGTTGCACCTCTAATGGAGTCACAAACACGATGAGCAATAAGATGACATAAGAGAAGAAGGAGGAGCACCAAAAAACGTCCAAGAACCCTTAAGAATTACTTCCACACATTTTTTGGGGCCTTAGGGGTTCCTTATATAGTTAGGCTATTAGGGTTTTCAACCAGGAAACCCTAATGTTACTGCTTAGGCCCAAAGCAGCCCATGGACTCCCTCCTTAGAAGCCTTGGACGAATTCTAATGGTTTTCCACATAGATTGTGTCCTCTCCAACTTCTATGGAGTCCATTAGCCCATTTATACGACTATCCTATAATTACACAATCAGTCCCCTTTATTTAATTAATCTATTTTAGCCACAAAATTAATTCCACTTAATTCTTGACTAATATTAATCAAAAAATATGATTTCTATTTTAATATATTATTCACATAATATATTAATAAATCATAATTAATCCTCTATCTCCTTAGTCCATCCTATCAGTTGCTATGGTGAAGCCAACCCAAAAGGACCATGCTCACAATCGGGTCTAGTACATACCAAAATAGTCATGGGCTTAGACACCTAATCCAACATACATAATCTAATATCGAACGGATAGTTAATTGTGTGAATTTGTGTTAAGCCCACAACCAAACAAGGAATAGGAAGTAAGGCGAAAATCACACATCCAAATACCTATCGAATATTAATCATGTATAACCCTTATGTATAAACTACGGTGTTATATAACTAACCACTTATGGTCCTTTAAGTTATAATGGTTTAATAAAATGGATTAAACCCTTTTTTGATAAGTTTCTAGTTTAGTTTACTCAATGTTCTACTGTTTGAACGACTACTAGAATTTATGAAATCTTGTACTCTTAACGACCTAGTCGATATTGTTGTGAATTTTGTATATATTGGTGTGTTTTATTTATTATTGTCAGGTACTTTGTAAATGTACCCTTTATAAATAATTTTGGTTCGATATGTTGCTATCACCTCGTGTTTGCTAACCCTGGCACGTTGTATTTGTACCTTGGTTAGTGCAAACTCGACAAGATATGTTATTACGTGATATCACCTCCTGCTTGCTAACCCTGGTACATTGTATTTGTACCTTTGTTAGTGCAAACCCGGTAAGATATGTTATTATATGATATCGCCTCATGCTTGCTAACCCTGGTACGTTGCATTTGTATCTTTGTTAGTGCAAACTCGATAAGATATACACTTTAATTTGTTACAAACAATGAGTTAAGGATACGATGTCTTCCTCGAGTATTAGGAATATCGTATAAGTGTGTAATTCATGATTTGTTCTTTTGTTCTTGTTATAGTATGTTCCTCCCTGTACTAATTGTAGTATGTTCCTCTCTATACTAGTTATAGTATGTTCCTCCCTATACTAGTTATAGTATATTCCTCCCTGTACTAGTTATAATATGAACTGAACTGATCTCCTAAATTATAGTTTACTAGCATGTTTACTTGAACTATTACTAATTTAAAGAAAAGACTCTTTTATCTACTGAGTTATGATTATATTTCAAAAACATAGTTTTATAAACAACAAGGTAACATAAATTTAAAGGAGTTTTGAACATGATTTGATACTTTATAAAAGCATAAGAAATCTTTTATCGTGACGGTTATCACAAATAACATTTACATAATTATCATTGTGTTCAACTTGTATCCACCCTCTAAAAGCATTTAAAATAGTTTAAAAGCTTGATTATAGGGGTATGAACTCACCTTATGTGGGTGATTCAGTTGCAGATTCGTGTAAGGATCAGGGACCAAATGCGAACATATTTGTTTTCTTCTTCATTGAACGATTAACAGGGAATGCTTCCCATTTTCATTCCCACACTCTTCGCATCTTTCACCCAATTTATCAAAATATGCGAAATTGATTGAGACTCAATGCGAATATCTCCAACCCATAACAGAATTCCAATTTGCGAACCAAAATTAATATGCAAAATCAAGTGAACAACATAATCGATCCACAGATGCGAACTCATGTTTTGATCTTTAAACTGATTCTCCAAATGCGAATCTTGACCATCAACAATCGAAATCATCGAACAATTAGATCTTGATTTCAAACCAACAAACCAAATGCGAATCCAAAATCAAAACCAAATCGTCTTCTCAACTCCAAAATCCAGATTCAAACTTTCGCAATAGATTTCATCATCCTTCCCAAGTTTGTTCCTGTTCGACTTCCAAAATCATTAGTTTTTTTTTTCTTTAACGATTCATTGACACCGATCATGCGAACATTATTCTTGAGACCCAATCCTTGAAACATTCGAACATTTGTCCCAAATTCAAAATCAAATTCATTCGCAACGATCATCTGTCCAATATCTTCAATCGTTCTTAATCCCTTGAGCATTGAAATCAAATCCAAGCACATCTCGTTCAAATATGAACGAACACAGTGTTCGGTCATCATGAACACACTTCCATTTCGAAATTAAATCCCAAATCGGACTTGATTTTGACATTCATAACCTCAGAACAAGTTGTATTAACCAATTTGAATTACAAATTCATTGAATCATCTCTTAAATCTCGAGTTTGACTTTTTGAAGTCAAAGATAATAAAACACAAAATCGATGATTCCAATACCAAATTTTGGATCAAAAACTCGATAAAACATCTTTTCTTCACATGTTCTCCACGATGATTTCAAAGTTTTTGATCAATTTTATCCAAATAAAATAAAATGATTGTCAATCCCTTGTTCATCATCGGTTAGTTAATATAACAAATCAGATACTACCGATTCACAAGTTGAGATTCAGGAAGAAATTCCAATCAAATAAAATGATCGTTGAATCAACAACGAGACTCAAGAACTCTAAAATTAACTTTCGAAAGATGTACTGTAGAATACAAGATTCTTATCATTAGTGTAAGAATACAAGATTCTTGTCAACTATTAGAATATGTCAGATTCTAACATTTTATGCAATGATCCTTTTGTAATCTTATAGCACCAAAGTCACCAAGACTTTGCCAATGAAACTACAAAGTACTCTATTGGAGATTGCTACAAGGCAATTCCATAGATATGAAGTCTCACATTCAAAGTACATTCCTTTGAACATCCTTCTTGCATAAAAGTTTTTAATCTAGACATAAATTCATAACGTCCAACTCCCAATATGGAAACATTTCCATATTTTCCATATGACAACTTATTGTGAATAGAGTCCTATCTATTTATAATAATGTCGATATAGTCCATCCATTACTATACTTCCAACGGCTCACAAGTGACCAATCCTTAGCGAACCTTAGATTTTCGTTGAATAGTTGTTCAAATTATTTTAGTAACACTAGTTATAGTCCCTTTTCCCTCTTATTCCCTAGGCATTTGGAAAATTTTAGAAAGGTCGAATATTACAGCATATGCAATCGATCCTATATCTGAAGCGTATGGGACACGATTTACAATGAAAAACATGATACTGTACCAGTTCCTTGTTATAATATTGCCATATATAAAATCCTTTTAAGTTGAATCTTTTCAACATAACGTCCATATATGTCTTTGACTAAATTCAATTAAAAATTTCTCAATCCAAGATTTTAGATTTCGAAACACAGTATAATATTCTCTCCCTTAATTATAGAAAAACAACTATTCAACCTTTGTAAATTGAAACTTTGTTTTCTATAATTAATATTGCTAACTTGCAATGAAAATAATAATCATGCTCCCACTAACATGATAAATATCTCCATACCAACATAACATTTATGCTCCCACTAGCTTTGACACGTATTCAGAAAACATTTAGATTTCTAGAAAGCAATACTTATTGACTTCCAAAGTTCATATTTCTAATACGATATGCTTCGATAAACCTTTATCTAAGCTTCTCAACCTCATACACCTTTCCTTAGATAACATATATGTGTGTCTAAACAATTTCAGCACTTATAGCAATAAATCTTAAATGTTTAAACTAATTGCCAAATCTCACAATTCGAACTATTAAGAGGGATGTCGTAATCATAATCGAATTTGAGAATGCAATTTACACAAAAACTAACTCCTTAAAATCTTCCTAGTGAAAGCGTTTCCTCACAATCATTTTCATGAAGGAGAAAAACCTTATGACACATAGATTCTATGTTGTATGTGCTCTTATCCATGTGAATTTGTCATAACCATAATCATAATATATTGTTTGCGACAAATCCAAAATCTTATGGATAGAACTTGTTCATTTTTAATTGCTTGCCATCAAGGGTCCCACCATTGCTTCCAAGTTTTTGGCAGCTCACCTATACTAGTCAATGTACTTTCATTGATCAAGCTGCTTGCCTTTATGCACTCTATTGAGAACTCGTAGAACTCAAATGCATAAGTAACTTTACTAGAATGGCATAGAAAAAAAATTGTCAACACGATAGGTTATAGACCTCAAGTCATGTGCTAGTGTCTAATAGTTTTATTCTTGATTAGTTCTTGAACCTTTTCAAGATCATTTAGACTCCCACTGACCTCTTGACATATAAGATTCTTTGGTCAAGAAACATTTCTTGACAAACAGATATTCAAGAGTTAGTGCGGATTCTTATCATGACAACCCACTACACACAATTGGTCTTAGTTGGTCTTTGTCTTATCCAAGACATCCCATCTTACTAATTTCAAATGTGCAAGAGTAATAAAAACATCTTCTACTCTACATTTGATGAGTGTGTTTAAAACTTCTTAAGATATGTCACTCAAGCCACAATCTTGGAGTATGACTCTAAGACTTGATTTTTGAATGAACTATGATTTACCTATTGATTTAACCATTTCAACAATTTCCGATTCCTCTTCTTAGCCATACTAGTGCACTAAGATTTACTTAGAGGATCAATTGTGATATGGTTTCACAATCAATGAGACAATCATAAAACATGATACAAAAGTACTCTCCCTTCTTTCCAGATTGGAGATACTTTTATCTTTCTGCCTAATTGATTCATCTTATTCATTCTGCCATTCATTGAAACTTTTCAATGATTCAGAATTATACTTAATCTTGTAAGCATAACCACATTACTAGACTTTTAGTAAATCATGACGAATAATCTTATTGTTATTTGTGGCGGACTTGACCAGTGCACAACATTGTGTACCAGCTCATCTAGTCCTTCAATTAACTCTTTGTCAAGTAATTAGTCTTAATTTTCCAAATATGAAGGTTCTTATTCATCATACAATACAAGTTGTATGATTCCATGTTTCTGTCCAATTGAAACTCGGGTGACAAGAATCTTTCCTTATTTGGTAAATTCTCGACATTATCACAAATAACATAACTAAGAAACACATCCATTTCAATATTGCTAAAAATAGAAATACACAAACATCAATTTTCATTCATGCCATTGCAAGGAAATATAAATAAGACAAAAACCAAAATTTATTTTATTTATAAAAGGTGTGGAAAAACATGTCCTTACAATGCAATCCAAATGAAAACTATGCTATTACATATTCCTAAGCAAGCAACAACTCAAAACTCCAATCATCGAATCATGCAATCGAAATCCATTTTTTCGCGATCAGACTCAACTCACTTCTTCCTTTAAGCTTCCTCTCTTTTCTTTGATCCTACAAAACATTAAAATGCAATCTTATCACATCATGTATTAAGAATTTAAAATAGAAAACTTAATAGAGTTACATAGTGGATTTTACCTGAAGCAGAGTCATACATCTTGACTCTCCCATCTCTTAGATCTCTTAGGTAGTCAAGGCAGCTTCGTAACCAATGCCCTTTCTTTTGGCAGTAGAAACATATGGATTCTTCTGGAGTAGTACACCGGACTATCTCAGACTCAGCCTTTCCCTTGTATAGAGAAAACTTTTCTGGACTTCCAATGTTGTCATTTCCCATAAAAGGATGGGGCATTAATTTACCAGACAAATTTGCTTGACCAGTGCGCCAAATCCATGTTGATCAGCAGCAATAAGCAAATAAGTCAAATCAATGAGGGTTACGTCGTGGCCCATCACATAGTACTCTCTAATGAACTCACTATATGATTCGGGAAGTGACAGAAGAACTAGTCAACTTCCTTGAGACATCGACACCCAACATTACCAATCTATCAATATGCAACTTCATATCCAAGACATGGGCACATACAAACTTTCCATCTTTGTGTCTTTTTGCCAATAGGGCTTGAGTGACCTTGAACTTTTCAAGTCTTCGAACATGTGGGTCAGGGAGAATTATTGGAGGAGGTGGAGGAAGTGAAGCATTATGCCCATTTCCACAATCCAATCGTGGAATATCATCTTCACGTGGAAAATCTTTTCTAACGGATTCAGGAAGACCATAGTCGTCAGACTTTGACATCTACAAAACGGGAGAAATTCAAGTTAGTTTATTGGAATCCTTTATATAACACCCAAATGAAATATCAAGGCTAGGATCCAACACAATATCCTACAATATGGAAGAGGGATGTCGTAATCCAAATTGCAGAACATTTGAAGGTAGGTCAATGATAATTTACCAATTTCCACCATGAAAACGAAAATGGAAATTAAGTTTTAAATGAATTGAAACTCCTAGATCTTTTTGAGATTCATTGAACTTTTCAATGGCATGTTTAAATCTTGAGTGTACCCTTCCTTTGTGACTGGGATGCCAAGGATCACAAACAAGTTGTGGATAACCATGCAAATATACATGGTGCCCCCAATGTTACAGTCACCTAATCGACGTGCCGGTTAACCACACGCGCTCCATCTATCTATGACAAACATCGAGTCACCCTTTTCCACCTTTTCTTAGAGCCCAATTAGTGTGCCGGTTAACCACACATGCTCCAATAACGTATTAGCAAGGCTACAAAGTGTAATTTCATGGAATAGCACCCATTCCACATTTTCCTAAAGTAACTAAGATTTTTTCGAATTTATAAAACATTTAGTTACTTCGTATTTCATTATACTTATAATGGAAGGTTGTTTCCAATCCAACTCGTTCGGCTAACGACCCTCCACTAGTCAAGAGTGCGGTGGGTAAGAGTGGATACCCAATGGCGGTCATTTTACAGGCCGATTTCTTAAACACTCCTTATAGACCAGCTTCGTGAATGAGACCTACTAACGGTAAGACTGACATTTACTCATACATATATAACATTAAACTTTTAATTCTATATAGTATAAGGGTGTATTTTATACTTTTAAAATACTATGTGGTTTAATTTAATAAATTAAAATATTCAATTTGATTAACCTTAAACCACATAATCATGGATTTATTAATTATCCCCTTTAATTAAATTCTTAATTAAATCAATAAAACCATAAGTGTGTAATTTGAAGTTTTTAAAATACTAGGGTTCTAGAATTTAATATTTCAAAATTAATACCTTTTAATTAAATTTTAAAATATAAAACTTGAGGACAAATTTTGAAACCTTTCAAAATATTAGGGTTTAACTATTTAAATTTCAAAAACTAAAACTTTTATGTTCAAATTTAAACTATAAAACCTAAAGGGTGTAAGTTGAAACTTTTCAATCTTATAGGTCAAATATTTGACTAATAATAATCCTATATTATCCATATTTAACCAAATTCATTAATTTTGATAAGGATAACCATTCCAAACTTTGAAAATTGATTTTAGGCAATAAAAACGAGTTTTGGTAATTATCCTTAACAAAATCTGCTCAAAAAATCGAAAATCCCGTCAACAGCACCCTGGACTCACCGAGTTCTGCCTACTTGTCGAGTCCACTGATGGACTCGCCGAGTCGGCAGCGCAGACAGAAAAAAAAAATTCGACTTTTTTATCCTTTGGCAGTTCACTTTTGCATCTATTCAACTAGAAAAACGACCTACGCTCTGATACCACTGTTGGATTATGAGCATAACATCATTCATATGGTGTTCATGCAACCCTAATTAAACATACAACATTGATTACCAAAGCAATTAACCCTAATTGACCAGCATACAAATCTGAAAATCTCATATGATTAGGGTTAGAAACACTACCTTGATTATTATGTAGTATTAAAAATTTCAATTCCACTTGATCTTGACCTTTGAAAGCTTAGTGCCTCAAATGTTGCACCTCTAATGGAGTCACAAACACGATGAGCAATAAGATGACATAAGAGAAGAAGGAGGAGCACCAAAAAACGTCCAAGAACCCTTAAGAATTACTTCCACACATTTTTTGGGGCCTTAGGGGTTCCTTATATAGTTAGGCTATTAGGGTTTTCAACCAGGAAACCCTAATGTTACTGCTTAGGCCCAAAGCAGCCCATGGACTCCCTCCTTAGAAGCCTTGGACGAATTCTAATGGTTTTCCACATAGATTGTGTCCTCTCCAACTTCTATGGAGTCCATTAGCCCATTTATACGACTATCCTATAATTACACAATCAGTCCCCTTTATTTAATTAATCTATTTTAGCCACAAAATTAATTCCACTTAATTCTTGACTAATATTAATCAAAAAATATGATTTCTATTTTAATATATTATTCACATAATATATTAATAAATCATAATTAATCCTCTATCTCCTTAGTCCATCCTATCAGTTGCTATGGTGAAGCCAACCCAAAAGGACCATGCTCACAATCGGGTCTAGTACATACCAAAATAGTCATGGGCTTAGACACCTAATCCAACATACATAATCTAATATCGAACGGATAGTTAATTGTGTGAATTTGTGTTAAGCCCACAACCAAACAAGGAATAGGAAGTAAGGCGAAAATCACACATCCAAATACCTATCGAATATTAATCATGTATAACCCTTATGTATAAACTACGGTGTTATATAACTAACCACTTATGGTCCTTTAAGTTATAATGGTTTAATAAAATGGATTAAACCCTTTTTTGATAAGTTTCTAGTTTAGTTTACTCAATGTTCTACTGTTTGAACGACTACTAGAATTTATGAAATCTTGTACTCTTAACGACCTAGTCGATATTGTTGTGAATTTTGTATATATTGGTGTGTTTTATTTATTATTGTCAGGTACTTTGTAGATGTACCCTTTATAAATAATTTTGGTTCGATATGTTGCTATCACCTCGTGTTTGCTAACCCTGGCACGTTGTATTTGTACCTTGGTTAGTGCAAACTCGACAAGATATGTTATTACGTGATATCACCTCCTGCTTGCTAACCCTGGTACATTGTATTTGTACCTTTGTTAGTGCAAACCCGGTAAGATATGTTATTATATGATATCGCCTCATGCTTGCTAACCCTGGTACGTTGCATTTGTATCTTTGTTAGTGCAAACTCGATAAGATATACACTTTAATTTGTTACAAACAATGAGTTAAGGATACGATGTCTTCCTCGAGTATTAGGAATATCGTATAAGTGTGTAATTCATGATTTGTTCTTTTGTTCTTGTTATAGTATGTTCCTCCCTGTACTAATTGTAGTATGTTCCTCTCTATACTAGTTATAGTATGTTCCTCCCTATACTAGTTATAGTATATTCCTCCCTGTACTAGTTATAATATGAACTGAACTGATCTCCTAAATTATAGTTTACTAGCATGTTTACTTGAACTATTACTAATTTAAAGAAAAGACTCTTTTATCTACTGAGTTATGATTATATTTCAAAAACATAGTTTTATAAACAACAAGGTAACATAAATTTAAAGGAGTTTTGAACATGATTTGATACTTTATAAAAGCATAAGAAATCTTTTATCGTGACGGTTATCACAAATAACATTTACATAATTATCATTGTGTTCAACTTGTATCCACCCTCTAAAAGCATTTAAAATAGTTTAAAAGATTGATTATAGGGGTATGAACTCACCTTATGTGGGTGATTCAGTTGCAGATTCGTGTAAGGATGAGAAGTTCCACGAATGAAGTCCTGAGACACAATCGAGTCCTACATGACATATAATGGCATATATTGGCATACATTTTGTGTTTAAAAGCAACTAACATGGAAGGAAACACCCTTAGGGACTAAGAAACACTTGGAATAAGCGTTAGAATCACATGTGATTCACTAAATGAGGTATACGGCCACACCATGGAGTGTACGGCCATGGAGTGTACAGACATACACTCATGGTAAAGCATGCATAAGAGGGTGTTTGAACCATGGGGAAGCTAGTGGGTCTGTTACTCAACAAGAATACGGACTAAGTTCTCATTTTTAAGGCCCTTTTGGAGTGTTTTGAGGTGTGTACGGCCATGCAAGGGTCTACGGTCGTACACTCCTATTGTTCTTGTAAAATGGTCATTTTTAGGGTGTTAAACAAGAGTTCCTAACATATAATAAGCATATGGAAAGGATACTTATGATTTGAAAGCTTGAAGAGGGTTCACGACCACCAAGAACAAGTGTGTGTTCTTTGTGTTCTTGGTGAAATAGATGAAAATTTGAAGATCTATCATAAAAGAGATGTTTTCATGGATGAATCATAAGATGATTAAAAGACTAGGAAGGATATCAAAAAAGATGGTAGAATCACTTACCACTTTTGAAGATCAAGATGAAAGGCTTGATGTTAATTAAGAGACAAACTGGTTTTCTTGAGTTGAAAATGGAAGAAATGAAGGAAAAATGAAGGGATGGCTTATATATCTGAGGTGGTGTATGGCCATGATGGGTGTACGGTCGTACACCCATGTGTACGGCTGTACACTCCTCTTGAAGGATTGTTTGGCCTGAATGAAATTTTATGAACTTAAAGTACTCCTCCCTAAACCCTAACCTTGATTGTACTTGGCTTACAACACTCGAACAAACCCCAAACAACACTGACAGATAACAAAAATGAGTCTGACTTGGATTTAATTGAATGTTGTACAAGATAGAAATTTTGGGTTGTCACATCATCCCCCCGTTAAAGGGAATTTCGTCCCGAAATTAGATTTTAAGCAGTATACATGGATGAGGTGGAAGGTACTGATTCTCATGATTAATTTTATTCACCCGATCTCTAGGGAAATCAAGTCCTCAAAATACGCGTTAGAAGACTTTCGCAAGGAGGTACGGTTTCATTTTCATTCGTTGGACTCCACTGACTAGGGTTTCCAAGGGTTTCCTTCACTGAAATGGATTTCTACAGATTACTTTACCAAGACGAGGCTTTTACTTACATCGATCTAATCGAATGGAATAATAAGAGTCCCGACGGACAACCGCTTTTTCAAATCTCTATAGAGGTGGAAGGATAGGGTGAAAGCTATTGAATTTCCTAAATAGACGGGACATGTAAGCTGCTAGGCCAATTCTGTTAAGAATCTCACATGGTCCTACGTACTTTGGATTTAGCATTCCATGTATCTAAAACACATGATGCCCTTCTAGGGTGAGATCCCCATTTGACGTGATCATCATTCTAGATTTCCAAAGTTTTTTCTCTTACGGAAGGCGTAGCTTTCCTGGTTGGTTCTAGAAGTCCTAGGTTGTTTTTGGATTCAGACATTCTGCATGGCAGTCTCCTTGAATGGTTTCTAGATCGGCGAATATGTTTCCTGACATTTATCATCTAACTAGTTGTGTGGCACCTACCTTAGTCCAGCGCAGAGAGGTTCCACGCTTGCGACCAATGAAGGCTTCTGAATGGAGCAACTCCAAAGGCCAGTATGGAAAAGGATTTGACTAGTTGGCAATTAGGTATCCCAAGCTTTACCAAGGACAATCAAATGCATTTTCCGCACAATCCCTAATGGTTGAATCCACTACTAGAAAAACAGCCTTTTACGACGCTCATTGCGCGTCGTAAAAGGCTCAGGCGACGCGCAAATGCGCGTCAAGGAAGGCCCTGTCATAAAGAAAGACGACGCGCATTGACGACGCTCATTTACGACGTGCAATTAGGATGCGCGTTTACGACACGCAATGCGTATCAAGGAAGGCCCAGTCATAAAGGAAGACGACACGCATTCGTGTGTCGTAACCTTACGACGCACATGTTAATGACATGCAATGCGTATCAAGAAAGCCCCTGTCAAGAAAGGTCATGTCATAAACGAAGATGACACACATTTTTGCGTATCATAATTTTAAATGTTTAAAAAAAAATTATTTATAGATTTACTAATTTTCAAATTAAATAATACAATAAAAATATCATAATACAAAATAAAATAACATAAATAAAAAACATAATTCATTTCACTAATATGTCAAATACAAATATTTATTCCAAAAGTCAGTAAATGTTATGAAAAAAATGAACTTATTTATATACAATTGCATCATCTAGCTTACTATGTGCCGACAAATCTCTGTGTGTTTACTTTTGCTTGAGTCTCGTTTCCTCCAAAGATTCTAGACAATCCAAAGTGCACCTCTAGCAAACATCACAGACGAATCACCTATTATAAAAAAATTCGTATTGTAATAATTTATTAATTGTTTAAATAATAAGTTATTATTACCTTTTAGCTGCGACAGCTTGGATGTTGTGAAAATCTTGATATTGGAATGCATCACCATTGGCAATGACAGGAATAGAAAAAGCATCTACAACATGTGCAATTTCACTCCAGTTTGCAGGATCTCTTGGTCTTTCTGAAACTTTTCTGTAATTCACTTAACAAAAAACATGCAATGTCTCTTAATTAATGTGGGAGATTAAAAATTAATTAATGTTGCATTGATTGTGGGAAAAAGGGTATTGTTGAATCAAACAGATCATAGGGCATTTTATTTTTTCCATTAAGTGTTGAATATGATTAATGATGTATGTCTGGAGTTAGTGTTGTATACATAAGACTATCTCTTTTTTAGACTGCATGAATTGCCTGAATGTGAGTAAATGACAATTTTACCCTTCTATGTAACACTTACCTACTGTCTGTTATTGTGTGTATATTCTAGGCCTTAGAATTTGATATTTGAATATAGGGCAAACAGTAAAGTGTGTATGTATTAAGTCAAAAAGAAACTCCCATATAAATCAATGACAAACAGACATAATTCAATCAATTTTTTATAAATTATTACCTTCCATGAACAGCAATAGCAGAAACCCCAGTTTTTTCAATTCGTCTGGCCAATTCTACAGTATCTCCAGTTGAGTTCAAGAGGCGTATTTTGGATGTTACTGGTATGCATAAATTCCTCTTTAATGTTGTCAAAATCTGCATTACAGTATACAAAATAATGTTTTTTTAATCTAAAAAAAATAATGAAATTCACGGAATTGCATGTCTTCTTATATACATCATGAATGAGGTCTGGTTTAGTCAATAAAGCAACTCCCATTCCCACACCAATAGAGAATGCCTTGGGGCAACCCATATTCATATCTATAGCTGCAACATCTTTACACATGATTCAAATTTCAAGACACACAAGATGATTTATATTCAATTGAAAGATTTAGCAAAGAATTTCTTATGATCCCACTTTTAGCATATTGCATTAGATCAAGAAACGTACACTAACTCTGCAGCCTTTAAAGCCCTAACTGCATCTAAAGTTCCCATTTGGAATACCACCTGATTCCTTTCTTGCTCACAGGTTCTAAAAAGAACATTCTTTATACTCTTGTCCACTATATCAGTGCTACCAATAAAATCTAGAGGTGTTAGATTCCCATCAGAGTCAAGGGCTTCAAGAGACTTTAAACAAACCTCTACTTCAACCAGTGATTTAGCTTCTGGGGGAGTAGGAAATGGGAACTTCGTAATCTGAAACAAGTCAAACAAAAAAAGAAACTCAATGCTACATATGAATACAATACAATCTCAGACAACTATCATATAAGAAGAAAAAAATCATACACATTATCACTAAGGCATATCATCAAACAATTGGTGTGCAATAAAGATCTACTTAAATTAGGATTCCTAAGTTTTTTGATTACGTCTAACAATTCATAAGTAGTAACATGTGGTTTGATCACGCAGCAACAAAGATTTTAGCACGCCAATTGATCAGGCTTAGACAACAAATAGCCAACCTACAAAGTAGTTGGGCTCAAATGAGGGGCATAGCAACACATACACAGGTAAAATGAGGGAAGTACCTCTATGAATTTTTGGAAGACTAACTGTTCTGATATATGGGAAAAACTTCATATTTCCGAAAATGCCCCTCCTCAGGCATCTCCTCCATCAGATGGAATAAGTTCCACTACTGAAATTCCTTCCTTGCCCCCGACATCAGATATAAATCCACTTGAAGATTGTACAGCAAGAAGAGGCAGGAATCGGTATAATCTGGGAACATATTGAATAAGAATAACTATTTGGAGAAGAAACTTTGCATAACCAGCCCCTGGTGATGAAAGCCCATTTGGTTGGATGAATAATACAATCATCTGTAGTAGTAGATAAGTTGTTATCTTATATGAGGAACAAACAGCAAAAACAGTGAATATGTAATTAAAAGTAATGTTAAGTAAATTGTTTGGAGGCAACACATTCAGTCTACTTAATCACATTTTAGAAGAAAGCAATCATCAGGTCTTTACATTCTTCAAATGAAATTGAACTTAGTTCATGATAAAAAGTGAAGCATATCCAGCAATTTAACTACAGAAAAAGAGAAAATCGTCAGAAGAAGCCAGAAGACATTAAGGCATATATGTTTAATGCCTCTGATTAGGCTCTATCAAACTAACAATGGGGGAAGTTATAAAAATGTGTGTTTAAATAAGAGGATGATAAGAAACAGCCAAATGAAAGGAGGAAACCAAGATTTGAGAAGGAAATGCATCGATTGAACGTAGATTTAGGGCATATGTATCAGGTTCGCTAACATATAGAACTAGAATTTGGAGTGAGAGTGACTAACCTAAAGCAAAATGACATGGTAAAGGCCTTCCAAGTCTTCTAAGAATTTTCATCTCATCATATGTTAATTTTGGTTGAGCTCCAAAGGGGAGAAGCCTGAAGTGTTTCATGTATCTAGGAACAATTGAGATTTTGAGTGAAGCATAGCCACATAGGGATCAAATTTGTAATTTACTCTTATTTTTATATAAGTAAAATGCTATAATCAAATTTGTATACCTATAAGGACTCCTTTTGAACTTTTCAGCAACTGATGGAAGAATCTCTATATACTTATTCCTTCCCTCAGCCTTAGAGTCCAAAATATCAGGGAGGAAGGAAATAAAACATATGGCAGTTGAACCACATTTCTCTTCCATCACATCCTAAAATGGAAAATTGATGATTTTACCAGGGGCAAAAAGGGAAATCCTGAAAAATTATAAAAGGGATTCGGAAAACTCACTGAGCTAGTCAACTCGATCACTTCAGGAGGAGCAACATTTGTTTCTAGTTGAACAAGGGCAAATGATTGGACTCTCTGTATCTACACCAAATACTAATATAGTTGGGAACCCTTGTACCTTAAAACTGCTCATTAAAGACTGAAAGAAAAAAAAAAACATAATCAGTTATAATAATAAAAAATAATAATATTGTTTTAGATAAAAAGAATAGAAATTCAAGAATACCTTTTCGTCATCATAGTTCACATGTCCAAGCTTCACCTTTCCTTGTAAATTCTTTGCAGCCTTCTTCCATTTAGGTGCAAGCATTTTACAATGTCCACACCTAAAAAAAATAACATATATATAAAAAGTTATAGTGCTAAAATATATACTACGTTGAAAGCTGCCTACAAAAATTTAAATCCAAAAAGTCAAATTAAAATTGTAAACACTAAATTAAAGGGGTTTGTAGTATGATTATGATTATCTGATTCTTTAATGTTAAGAATTAAGATAACTGGATTTAATTTAAACATCTTTACCTGAGCTATGATAGGGTTACCAGCATCATAAAATGGTGTGAATACAAACTCAAACAACTGCAAAACAAAAGCAAAGAAAAGGATGAAAAAATACGGTTAATTGGTTAAAGGTAAAATAGAGCAGAAACGTGAAATAGTCCCTGTATATATTAATAATTGGATACCTGATTCATGTGCTTGACAGATAGCTTCCCAAATAGCAGCTAGTTCTAAGCCAATAGCTATAAGTTGAAAGGGAAAAATCATAAGCCTTTTTCTTGATAGAGAAGATGAAGTCGAGATATGAATGAGAAATTGCGTGCCCTGTTATTTGTTGAACGACTGAAGAAATAGGGCAGGGTAGAAGCATCGTTTTCATACCTTAGTGCAATCACACCTTGGGCTTGTAAAATCGGGGTTCTTCCCTTGGAAACTTGATGAAAAAAAAGAGGAATACAATATCGGGTGAAAGGTAGGTGTCTTGAATACAGAAGGAAAAAAACCTAGAACAGATTGGCTAAGCAAGTAGAGAAACAAGATATCAGCGCATTTTTTTGGAGTAAAAGATAGTAGTTGGAGATCGAGATCTGGAAAGGGGAGGAAAGAGGAATGAGGGAACTGACCTAGAAATTGGTGAGGATGATGATGAGGAAGCAACGACTAACAGAACGAATCACAAATGAATCCACGATGACGAAGAGGACGACGATGTCGGAGAGGACAAATTCGAAGATAATGGTGACGAAGTGTGACTCCGTCGGAGTGCTCTCAATACATGATGTTTCTGTTGTGAGGTCAGCATCTTTCCTTTTTTCTAGTAAATTCTATATGTGAAGTAACTATATCTATAATCTATACAGTCTAGGGAATGCAATTAGAAATTTACGGTTCCGATTGATCTATTTCGATTAGGACGACAAATTGAAGTAATTGTAAATGATCTCTTCTTCTTTTACCAATTAGAGTAAACAAGGGTGGCGGCCACGGCGAGGCCACCATGACTGTCATGGCGATAGCTATTCCAACATTAGATTGGGAGCCAAAGCCACCACTAGAACCAATACCGCCACCGGTAATCCAGAAAATCGCACCAGAACCTCCATCGCTTTTTCCAACGGCGCCTTCAACAAAACTGTAACGTGTTCGACGACCATCACCACCGGAGAAGACGTCGAACATCAATGAGAAAATCAACACCAACAGGAATGAAATCAGATAATTAACCTTTTTCCTCCTCCTCATCCTTGTTGTTGTCCCCAAATTCCTCCTCACCATAACCTCGAATCAAAGAAAGCCCTAGCTTACGTTGTGCAGACTTGAAGAGTCGATGTAGGTTGGAGGTAGTGGAGGTGGGTGAGGGGAGGAGACGAAGGAGATGAGATAGATGTTAGAGAACAGATCGATACGAATGTAGGAGAAAAAGCTGGGTTCAAAATTTTTTGGGATTTCATTTTCCCTCTTAGAAGAAAAGAGAGACGCGCATTCCTTGAAAAAAAAATATAAAGCGACATTCACTCTCTAATTTTTTTACATGAGACACTAATTTAAGGGCACGCAATAATGCGTGACCTAAATCCTAAATTTTTTTGAAGAGATGACACATTTTTAATGTCACTCTCTTTTGCGTAACATAAAACAATGAGTGTCGTGGTTTGCGCGTCGTAAAAGGGACTTTTTCTTGTAGTGATTGCCCTATTATTATGTCTGTCGTTTCATGGATGGTAGGCTATGCTCATGACTAGCCTAGCCCTCAGGGATTTCTAAAGTGACTGCCAAATTCGGAAGCTGATTCTATTATCTCGATTAGAGATAACAGACATTTGAACACCGAGCAGTCTAACTAATTTCGCTGACACGCGTTGCATTAGGTTTTCTACTGTGTCCGTTTTCCTCAACTTGCAAGGAGAATGCGTATTAATCCGTCAACGGTCACTCAAAATGATATTGTGTATGCCTGTTGCCTTGGGAAGCTTGACATTGAATCCCAACGCAATCTGCTGTCGCTGATTGGCAGGATACCCACTCGTAGACCTGGAAACTTTGCCCTAATGTCCATGATAGGATTCTTACCTAGTTCATCTATCATTACCTCATGTATATAAGTCGTATATAATTAACATTAGTAAGACGTTCAGATGTGCGACTTTGCCCTAGGTCCACAACCAAACAAGGAACAGAAGGTAGGGCGGAGACACACATACTAAATCTGCATAATCTTAATTATATATCACTCTCGTGTATACCCTTATTAGTGATAGGTGGGTTGTATTCGGTCTTAGCCTCGGTGCTTAAACTTGATCATCTGGACGAGTGGTAGTTCGGGAAGGTCTACTGAATATATAGTGGTAAGGTTTCGGAGTGCAAGGTACTCCTCGCATTAGTACTTCGGGGTTTGGAATATGAGCGTGATGATTTTGAGGTCTAAGTCGGGTTGACGTTACGAATGAAGAGGGTTTCGTGAATTTGACGTTCAAGGCGTTGGAAACATATGAAATTAGTATGGTGAGGACCACGCCAACTCATGACGAATGACGATAACAGACTCTTTTACCGAAACAAAGGATAGGACGATTTGGAAGAAGTGTTTGCTATACGCCGGTGTATTCTGAGTGTACTCGAAAATGTACTCGGTGCAAATGTTCTAGTGCTTTCTATTTTCCCCCTGATGCTAACGTTGCCATAAATCATACTGCGATGATCGAGTACTAATAGTGCAGTGTTTTGATAACTATTGTTGATAATTTATATTATGATCCTTCTCGGTACTCCTATGATCGCTCTGCATATACAAGTTATGTATAATTAAGATGAATAAGATGGTCGAATGAGTGGCTCTACCCTAAATCCACAACCCAACAAGGAACAGGAAGTAGGGTGGAATCACTCACTCTAAGTCTGCAAAATCTTAGCTATGCACAACCCTTTTGTACATACTAAGCCATCATAGCTTCCCAGAACGGATCCTTAGTTCTCTTATGAATGTTGTGACTTGTTCGTTTGAGTGAGTTATTATAATTACTTTTGAAGTTTTCCCCAAGTTTTAATCTTATATAATTATAATTTAAGTTTTAAATCAATACTTAATTCGAAGACGTACCAAAATCTCAAAAGCGGGATTCCTCGCTGCTCCTTTATGTCTTGTTGTTAGTTTCCTCCTTCTCCTCCGTCACCTTACTCTGTTGGGCAATCTCTCTTGGCATGTCCCATTTCACCACATGCATGGCATACTTAAACTATACCTGCATTGGTGGTTGAAATGATGTCCTGAGTCGGAGTTTCAAAGAAATGAGCTTCTTCGTCTTCCCTCCCTGTTGGACAATTCCTCTTAAAGTGTCCAGATTTGCCACATTTGAAACAAGCCAGGTTTACTTGGGAAATTGGTCGTATCGGTGCCCTGCAGAAACGCGCAGTGTGCCCCTTCCGGCTGCAACTCGAACTCTGCATCTCTTGGCAAGCTCTGTTGTGGTGGTAAGTGCATATGTCGCACTTTGGGAGATTTCCAGTGTATCGTTTGACAGGGTTTGTAGTGGTAGATGAAGTGCCAGATGTTGTGACTACTGTTGTGACCATAGAGGTAGCCAAGGGCTGTCGTCTCTTGTTACAACCTTGAGCTGACCTTTTTGCCTTATTATCCCATAACTTTTGCTTGTTGTTCTTGGGTTTGTGGTATGGGGTGTCCTTATCAACCGACACTCGTTGGTTCCCTTGATTGCTATTACGATTAGCTTAACCGGCACCGCTGGCGTCATTAGCATTGAAATGTGCCATGACAGCTGTCACAGCAGCTGTGACCGCAGCCTGAAATGTAGCGGAGTCTATCTGCAAAATTGGTGTCTCGCCTATCGGTTGGTTTCTTCCTAGTGAAGACATGATTCTGTTGCATGGGGAAGAATGATCTCGTGAGTAATGTGGGTCATCATTTCGAATATACTAACTAGTTTCACGCTTTTCTGGACTGTTCTCAATGTTTCTGACAACATTCCTGAGATGTGCCCATGGTAGTGGATAGAAGTAGGTTTTGTACGTGTGATATTGAAACTAAGTTATCCCTGGTCTGAGTGTATCTGGTTTTGATGTTCGTAGGGATTTGGAAACAATTCATAACAAGAGTCTATCTAAAATAAACTCTATGAATCAGAAGTGGCTATCCTCGAATGAATTTCTGTGAACTGGATAACTGATATTGGTTGTATGAAAAGAAATAATTCTAACACATAGTGTGACTAGTGTAATCACTAGCTCACGAAGTCAAGTACGGTAATTATTTATTAGTCTAACGCGTAAGGCGTTTTAGTTTCTCTGGTTGATCACTTCTTGGAAATCTCTCCTTGTTTCTCGTTGTCTCCTCTACTAACTGTTATGATGGAGTGGTTACACCTATCTGGGTTTGTCGTGCGAGAATGGAAGTGTCTAAAGAATCTATGAGATTAAGGGTAACATTAGGGGGTGATCCTTACTGGGTCCTCCTATAATTGCGCAATGTATATAAGTTGTATATAATTTAAGATTAAATAGACCTTCGAATAAGTGATCCTACTCCAAATCACAACCAAACAAAGAACATGTAGTGAAGCATAGATCACAAATTCTAAATCTATAAAATCTCAATTATATAAAACCTTGGAAGTATACACTTCGGAATCATCAACCTACCAGAAGGGTCTTTTAAGTTCTCAAATAAGTTATTCATAGTGCCTAAAATAATCCTATATATAGTATTTTAATATAATGAACTTGGTATGTTTTAAATTTGCTGTTTGTTTTATAGAATCATAAAATACTCCTATAGTATTCTAACTTTTTGTTCAAATCTAGAAATCCCTTGAATAGAGTTAGGTACGTTTTAAGACTATTGCAACACCACATCACTCCCAAACACATGTTGGTCATATCTCAAATGAATTTAGTTGATCAGGCTATATTGATCCTAGATATGATTACATAAGTATCCAGGTTAGACCGCAGTGTTCAACCTTTAAATACTTCAGTTATGTTCTTCTTGTGATACTTGTTCAAGTATGTATATATGTATAAGCATGTATGTATACTTTTATAAAGTATTGTTATATTTTTAAAATATAATATTATTCAGAGCACTTAGGCCCCATGGTATTTATAGTTGTAGATCTTTAATCGGTTGATATACTTAGTTCACTATAAACAATGCTCTCATACCAATCTGTCACACCCCCAAACCGGAACGGTGGAAATGTTCGGGGACGAAGGATGTCATGTTTAGTATACAACACATGTATCATAGCAATCATAGTAACAACAACCATTGTATTAACATTAAAGTGTTTACAAGTAGTGATTCACAAAGATTGAATCCAAAAGTAATATAACAAAATAAGACATGAAGCTACTATACTTCATCTTCTGAATCCCAGTGCGCGTACCTGTCTGCTAGTTTCCTGAGAATACAAGTTATTTTGAAAGAGTATATCAGAATTTAAACTGGTGAGTTCATAAGTATTTTAGTGATGTAAAGTAATTTGAAAGTTCTTTTAGAAAAGTTCGTCGGTTCCTCCAGAAGATCTTATATCTTCTGATATGATGAAAGTTAAATAAAATGGCTCTACAATCCTATCTATGAGTGCTAAATGGATACAAGTTATATAAAATCCAAAGTAAACAAATAATGAGTTGTGTGAATATGCCCTAATCCCACAACCAAACAAGGAATAGTAAATGAGGCGAAAGTCACACATCCCGTTGTTTGTTACATCTTCATTGTATATAATCTTGGCATATTCATTTGGTAATAATGTAGTTAACTGTAATAGTTCCTTTATATATGAAGAAAACATTCTTTAAGAATAACTCTTATTTCCTTCAGTAAAAATGGTAACCACAATGGTTCCTTCTATAATCACTTAGTTTACACTAGCTATACATAATCTAATATCGAACGGATATTTAATTGTATGAATCTACGTTAAGCCCACAACCACACAAGGAACAAGAAGTAAGGCGAAAATCACACATCCAACTACCTATCGGATATTAATGATGTATAACCCTTATGTATAAAATACGGTTTTATATAACTAGCCACTTATGGTCCTTTAAGTTATACTAGTTTAATAAAATGGATTAAACCCTTTTCTGATAAGTTTCTAGTTTAGTTTACTCAATGTTCTACTGTGTGCATGACTACTAGAATTTATGAAATCTTGTACTCTGATCGCCCTAGTCGATATTTTTGTGAGTTTGGTATATATTGGTGTGTTTGATTTATTATTGTCAGGTACTTTAAAGATGTACCCTTTATAAATAATTTTGGTTCGATAGGTTGCTATCACCTCGTGTTTGCTAACCCTTGCATGTTGTATTTGTAGCTTGGTTACTGCAAACCAGTAAGATATGTTATTATGTGATATCACCTCATGCTTACTAACCCTGGTACATTGTATTTGTACCTTTGTTAGTGAAAACCCGGTAAGATATGTTATTATATGATATCACCTCGTGCTTGCTAACCCTGGTACGTTGGATTTGTACCTTTGTTAATGCAAACCCGGTAAGATATACACTTTAATTTGTTATAAACAATGAGTTAAGGATACGATGTCTTCCTAGAGTACTAGGAATGTCGTATAAGTGTGTAATTCATGATTTATTCTTCTGTTCTTGTTATAGTATGTTCCTCCCTGTACTAGCTATAGTATGTTCCTCCCTGTATTGGTTATAGTATGTTCCTCCCAGTACTAGTTATAGTATGAACTGAACTAATATATCCTAAACTATATGAATTATAGTTTACTAGCATTTTTACTTGAACAATTACTGATTTAAAGAAAATACTCTTTTATCTACTGAGTTATGATTGTATTTCAAAAACAGAGTTTTATAAACAACACGGTAACATAACTTTAAAAGAGTTTTGAAAATGATTTGATATCTTATAAAAGCATAAGAAATCTTTTATCGTGATGGTTATCACAAATAACATTTATACAATTATCATTGTGTTCAACTTGTATTCCCCTCCCCCCCCCCTTAAAAGCATTTAAAATAGTTTAAAAGATTGATTATATGGGTATGAACTCAGCTTATGTGGGTGATTCAATTGCAGATTCGTGTAAGGATGAGAAGTTCCACGAATGAAGTCCTGAGACACAAATGATTCCTAAACGACATATAATGGCATATATTGGCATGAATTTAGTGTTTAAAAGAAACTAACATGCAAGGAAACACCCTTAGGGACTAGGAAACACTTGGACTAAGTGTTAGAATCACATGTGATTCACTAAATAGGGTATACGGCCACACCATGGAGTATATGGCCAAGGGGTGTACGGCCATGGAGTGTACCGCCGTACACTCATGGTAAAGCATGCATAAGAGGGTGTTTGAACCATGGGAAAGCTAGTGGGTCTATTGCTCAACAAGAATACGAACTAAGTTTTCATTTTTTAGGCCGTTTAGGAGTGTTTTGAGGTGTTTACGGCCATGCAAGGGTGTACGGCCATACACTCCTTTTGTTCTTGTAAAATGGTCATTTCTAGGGTATTAAACAAGAGTTACTAACATATACTAAGCATATGGAAAGGATACTTACGATTTGGAAGCTTGAAGAGGGTTCACGGACACCAAGAACAAGTGTGTGTTCATTGTGTTCTTGTTGATATAGATGAAAATTTGAAGATTTATCATAAAAGAGATGTTTTCATGGATGAATCATGAGACGATTACAAGACTAGGAAGGATATCAAGAAAGATGGAAGAATCACTTACCACTTTTGAATATCAAGATGAAAGGCTTGATGATAGTTGAGAGAGAAACTCGTTTTCTTGACATGGAAATGGAAGAAATGAAGGGATGGCTTATATATGAGAGGTGGTGTACAACCATGATGGGTGTACAGCCGTACACCCATGTGTATGGTCGTACACTCCTCTTGAAGGAGTGTTTGGCCCGAAGGAAATGCTATGAACTTAAAGTACTCCTCCCTAAACCCTTACCTTGACTGTACTTGGCTTACAACACTCGAACAGACCCCAAACAAAGCTGAAAGATAGCAGAAATGAGTCTTACTTAGATTGAATTGAATGTTGTACAAGATAGAAATTTTAGGTTGTCACATCTACAAACCCGAAAAATAAAGTTAGCTCACCCATCATGCTCATATCGACCTTTCTGTACATAATCTCTACGAATTCTAAACTAAGCTTTTGATTAGTGGATCCGAAGATGATCTCATCCACATACACTTAAGCAAGAATGATATGAGATTCTGATTGCATTATGAAAAAGGTGTTCTCAATCTTACCTCATTTTATCCAGTTGAGAGAAGATAGCTTGCAAACGTGTCATACCATGCTCTACGACCTTACTTTAAGCCATAGACAACTTTATCAAGACGATACACATGATCTGCAAACTCTTCATTTTCAAACCCTGATGGTTGTTTTAAAAAGGCTTCTTCTTGAAGATTTCCATGTAGAAAGGAAGTCTTTTCTTGAGGTTTGGGAACAAGAGTCCACACACGATGCCGTTCAAATTCATTCATCTCATCCTGCATGGATTTAACCTAGTAAGCTTCTTCCTAGGCATCAGTGGAATTTTTTGGTTCAAGCACTGAGACGAAGTTTAAAAACATGCAAAAGTTTCTGCTAACTCTACTATGAGTGAAAATACCAGGATGGTCTCGAAGCATTCTTGGATAAGAACTTTCATTTTCATTGATTTTAGTAGAGTCTTGTTAAGTCTATGGCTCAGTTTCATCAGGGATAGCAAGATGATCTTCAGAGATAGGTTTTGAATTTATTAATTAATCAACATTGGGAACAATGGGATCAGCGTCATTTGACAAGATCTCAGGAACAATTTCTGAAGGACTGTAAGTAAGTTCATTTAGAATTGACGAATGATGATCAACTCGATCATGAATGAATGAAACCTCATCAAAAGTGACAAGAACTGTTTCTTCAACAATTTTCCTTGAAATATTAACTACTCTGAAAGCCTTGGATATGCTAGAGTGTCCTAAGAACACTCATTCATCAGCTTTAGCTTCAAACTTCGAACACTAATATTTTTTATTCAAGATGTAACAAACGCATCCAAACAAATGAAAATAAGAGATTTCCGGTTTCCTTCCCTTCAATAGTTCATAAGCAGTTTTTGCAAGACACTTAACAATAATAGACTGGTTTTTTGTATAACACGTTGTATTGACAACTTCAGCCCAAAATAACAAAGAAAGACCATCTTCAACAACCATAGTTCTTCCAGCTTCAATGACAGTTATGTTACTTCTTTCTAAAATACCATTTTGCTGAGGAGATCTCACTACATAAAAATTCTGAGAAATTCTTGAGATTAAGCAAAAGTCCTCTAGAAAAGAGTCTCTGAATTCGGTTACATGATCACTAAATAATTTCCTTACCTTGTGATCATATAGAACTTCCCATTGTTTGATGAGAGCAATGATTTCATCAGCGACATGAATTTTCTTCCTTAAGAAGACTACCCATGTAAACCTTGAAAATTCATCCACAATGACGAGAGTGTATTTATTCCTAACTCTTTACTTAACTGGAACAGGTCCAAACAGATCCATGTGAAGGAGATGAAGAGGTTTGATAATAGAGGAGCATCATATTGGCATGAAGGAAGAATTGTTTTGCTTCCCTTTTTCACATGATGAGCATAGCTTATCCTTGACAAACCTAATTTTAAGAACTCCTCTTATAAGCTGATTCCCTACAATCTTTGAAATGTTCTTGAAGTTCAGAAGCGACAGCCTCTTGTGCCACAACCAATTTAGATGAAACTGAACACGAGAGAAGATACAACGATGAAGATGGATATCAGTAGAAAACATATCTAGAACATAAATATTGTTTTGTCGATTTGCAATAAGAAAAGTGACATTCTTTTGATCAACAACCTTTCCTTCTATCTTGTTAAAAAAAACTTCATAATCAGTGTCATATAGTTGGCTGATAGAAATGAGATTATGATGAAGACCTTTCACGTAAGAGGCATTCGTGAAAACAAAAGAATTGCACTTAATAGATCCAATTTCATTTATATCTTATTTTCTATTATCTCTATATATAACAGTCGAACCATCCTTCTTTATGAAATCTTCCAAAAGAGACATGAATCCTGTCATATGAATTGAATAGTCGTTGTCTAAATACCAAATATGCACTTTTCCCTGATACGCTGAGGTATCGTCCCATTCTAACTTGAGATCCTTATTAGCGTGAGGAAGATCAACATCAAGGGTTCCAACGATGTCATGTGAATTGTCAGCGTAAGATTCAACAATCTTAGCCATGAGACACTTACCTTTATCGTCTGAAGAGCTTTCCTTTTCAAAAGTTGATGATAAAATGATCATCGCCTCTTGAGCTGATGATAAAAGTGAGTTTCCAATGGTAGTTCTCGCCTTTACATCAAGATTTAGCATCCTTTTCTCTTCCTTGTTGTATCCGGGAACATATTTCCCTTTCATCTTACAACCAAAAGCCCCATCATTGGTTGATTTGTGTATACCGGCAATAAGACCCTTATTGATGACATCGAGCATGTCAAATTCCATGAACTCGAGAGCTTCGATGACCTTTGATTTCCATGTAGAAAAATTTTGTTGATCAAATGGAAGAATCTTGTTGCAAACAGTTGATTTTAGAGTAAAATAGGTTGACATGATTACTTGAGTATATCATAAACCTGTTCCGATACCAGTTGAAGGTTTGTGTCAATCAGGTACATTTCAAGTATAAAGACTAAAAAGAAACTTTAACAACAAAAAGTAAAGAAAAAAAAATTTAAAAGACATAGAAAATTCTCCAAATTGTTCTTTCACCAAGAAACAGGTTTTGTCCTCATGAAGAAGACAGGTTTTTCACAAAGACAATTGGCACAAAGCTACGATCACAACATTATGGTTTTACCTAATGTTGTTTATATACTAATCTATACATGTATATCCCATGATTCATGGGATTGTGTCTAATCTATATTCTCACACCCCAGCCGTCGGCGGAAACACCGGGCGGTGTAACGTCATTTCTCGTATCATAGTTATCAACTTTCTGAAAAACACATGCAATTTAAAATACGTCAACATAAAGTTGGTGAGTCCAATGGTTTTGACTCCATATAAAAATAATACATTTTCTAAGTTCAAAAGTATAGTTTTGAAAGTATCATTTTGACTCTCAAAAATTTAGTGTGTGTATATATATATCCTAGGTATAAAAGTTTAATTATCAAATAAGTAGTTTACCTATAAGTCTCATATACTATGAATATAAGTGTTTGTAATCCCATACAAACAAAAATTTCTACGTATAAATCTTATTTCAATTCTATATGAGTAAAACCGCTACGTATAAATCTATTTCAATTCTATACGAGTATGTGTGTTATGTATAATTATCTACTTAATATACAAGTAGTACCTAGGGTATAAGTAGGGGGAAACTTATACTTAACATTAGTACTTGTATATGACAAAGTATAATGTTTCTAACAAGTTGCTACCATGAGTCTGTAACCGCTACTTGACAACAAAACCTCTGAGAAAACAATACACTCATCATTTACCATGAGAAACAAACACTGCACGCTTCATCGACGCCGGAATAAAAATAAAAGGAACAAATTGTCACTCGCTTGTCTTGGGTTGCAATTAACAACCACGAGTGGGTTCGTCAACCCGTATTTTATTCATACACGACTTCCTCGCTCACACGGGATTAACGGTTATAGGTCAGAGAACTTCCACTAAGATCCCCAATCTTAGTTGATGAATGAGGTAGCTCATGTAGACTTTGACAGCTTCCTACAGCTCTAACAACCAAAGCATTTTCATGTCTAAAACCTTAAGTTGCTCGACTATGCTTTTAAACATTACTCCTAACTTCATAATATTTAGGCAGTATAACAATTATATCTTGAAGTAAAACCAGGTTTTATCTTGATCTAAAACCAATAATAACAACATTTAACGTTTCTAGTTTTATCTTGACATAAAACTATCAATAACAATTCCAAGTTTTATCTTGACATAAAACTAACAATAACAACATATAACATGTCCAGTTTTATCTTGACATAAAACCAATAATAGCAACATACTTTATAACTTAACATATAGAACTTCCGAGTATAATTTCAGGACTATATCACACACAAAATATATATAGAATCCTAAGTATAACTCAAGATCTACATTACTAAATTAAGATATCGATAATTTGATAATAGTTGTATATATTCAAAATATTATATTTAGAACAACTATAACCCGGCTATTATAACTATATAGTATCATATAGACATAATAATAACATATATATATATATATATATATAATAACTAGAATGTGTTTTCCCCCAAAATATTAAAAAGTGGGGCCGTGAAACTCACCTTAGCAGGGTGATTTTATGTAATCTAAGCAGAAACGGTCAGCGGTACGAGGTCGTCGGGGCTCGGGAAGCGAAACGGCTTCAACAAACGAGAGAGAGAGAGAGAGAGAGAGAGAGAGAGAGAGAGAAAAGAAATGGTGTAAGGAGAGAGGAGGCCGGACTTGCTATTTATAGGCTGATTTTTGGCCTCTCACGACGTGATAATGATATATTCACGTCGTGAGTTATGGCAAGAGTCATCCCGTAGCTTTAACGCGTGTTTTCTAGCCTTGAATAGTGTCCTGCAGCGTGCTCACGTCGTGATCTGTGACAACGCGGAATTTTCATTCGGTCAAACCCTAAAAGTCAATCACTTCATATTATAAGTCAAGTTCACTTTTACTTGTTTTTGGGAAAAATAAGTTCATTTGATTATTTTAATAATTAATCTTTAAATGAACGGGTGAACGAATGTGCCGTCTCGGGTTTTGAAATTTAAAAACCGCAAACACCTCGTGTCTTAGAAGTTCACGACCAAACTTTTATGTTTGGGTCGAAAAATCATCCAAAAATCGTAAACTCATGCATAAACATGAGTTTACTCCCTAAGACTAGTCATTCTTGTGTTTACTCCCCAAACACCAAAAGAGTAAACTCCAAAATATCCTCTCAAGTATCATCCAAGTTTTTATTCAAAATCTTCAATCTAGTAAGTGTTTCTAGCCCTTTCAAGTTAGTATATCACTTAATCTAGTGATTTTACATCCTTTAATCCATCCATTTTTGTGTTTTGATTAGTTTTCCAAAAGCACCAAGAACACACACTAAGTGTTCTTGGACTTTTAGCTCAATTCAAGCTTCCTTATGTAAGTACTTCTATCCTAGAGTCATTTAAAGCTAGCTATGCATGTTTATACCCAGGAAAAGTCCCAAGAACACCAAGATAAAGGTGTTCACGGTTTTGGGAGGTCCCAAAACCGTAAACACCAAAAATAGGGCCAAAATGGTGTGTTAAGGTGCCTAGATGCTTCACAATGCCTTAGGGACTTGTCTAAATTCATCTTTGCAGAGTTTATCACACAAAAAGCACCAATACTTTCCAATTTTGTGTGTTTACGGTTTGGGGATGTCCCAAAACCGTAAACACCCCAAAAAGTGTTTAAAAGTCCCATAAATGTCCCATAGTTGTTCCTTATGTCTAAAACCAACCTAGACTAGTGCCATGATTGAGCTAAGGACTTGAAAACCCCCAAAATACCAAACTTATGAGTTTAAGGTAGTAAACTCATGAGTTTAAGGTAGTAAACTCATGAGTTTAAGATAGTAAACTCATGGAGAAATGGTACTTAGACCGTAAACTCCATTTAGGAGTGTTTTGATGCCACACAACACTTCCTAAGGCTTAAACATGAAGTAGGAATGTTTGGAATAGCTTAGAAGACTTCAAAACAGAAAGTGGTCAAAAGGTTAGGAGTTTATGACCGTAAACTCATGGGGTGTTGGTCTTTAGGGAGTAAATTCATTTTAGGAGTGTTCCTTGAACCCCAAACACACTAGCCTTTCCCTACAGCACTTAGATGCACTCCTTAGCACTTATAACACATATACAAGGTGTTTGTCATGTCCTAGAGTGTCTTAACTTGTTTATTAGTTGTTTAAAGACTAATTGTTTATATACATATGTCCTCATATGTAATTAGGATCTTTGTGCGTGTCTAAGTCTTCACTTGAAACCAAGCACTTATCCGACACTTCCATCCGATCCACTCGCAACAGGTGAGTTCATACCCCTTAATCAATGTTTTAAATGTTTTTAAATACTTTATGGGGGGATACAAGTAGAATCATGCTACTTATTATGTCAATCACATGTGATTAATAAGCAGCATTCAAATGATTGGCTACTCATTAGCCGTTTTACCAAACAGTTTCCTTCAAATGTTTTTCATAAACACTTTATATGTTTAAAACTCCTTATTAAACTGTACATTTTACTCTGTATGTTTCATTTCAAACTCATTTACCAATGTGTTTCAAACAAATGTTTCTTTATACTTAAACTGTTTTATCAAACCCATGCTTTCAACCCGTTTTATAGATTGACATCAAGTCAATCTTTTCTTAGATAATAATTATGTTCCAAGGTTTTACAAAACTTATTTTATGCTTTTATATTATCAATTCGATGCCTATATATGTATAGTTATATAAGAAATGTTTAAAAGACTTAGGAAGGCTATCCACCCTATTTCCTTTTCGCGCTTGAGATGTGGTCTGGTGGGACATCGGGTATCCGTCCGAAGGTTGTTTAAATATTAGTTATATATCATATTTACATATATAGTCATAAAGGTCCTTCCAGTTCATCCAATGCCCTTGGGTAGCAAGGGTATACATCCATGTTCATACGTACCGGTTAAATTACTAGTAAGCTACCATATGGGTAGTTTAGGAAGATACTAGAACTATTACTAGAACGCGATATCATACAATAAGTCAGTTCATTCATGAGTCAATACTTGCTAGATAGAGAGAACATACATTACAGCTAGTACACACAGTACATTATTATACATGCTAGATAGAGAGAGAACACACATTACAGCTAGCACACGTAGAACATTACAGTACATTACTATGCATGCCAGATAGAGAGAGAACACACATTACAGCTAGCACATGTAGAACATTACACTACATTACTATACTATTACATAGATATGTTTCCATGATTACACTTACATGAGTACGTTTACATACACGATGATAGGACAGACATCACTAGGTGCTATAGCACAGAACGAGTTCAGGATCTAACTATACCGATGAATCGCAACGCATTGTGATAGTTATATTGGATATACATGATCATAGTAATGTGGATGTTCACGGCGTGCATATATGCATGGGCGTGTAAAGGTCTCAAAATCCCTTTGACAGGGGAGCGTCTAGCCTTTGATCTAGCCATCACATTATACCTTATCCCTCAAATAAGGCAATAGGAGTACAGAAGTAGTTATTTATTACAAATACTACATTACTTAGAAGAATTACCCTAGAATTAAGGTAATTGGTACGGTTGTAGTTCGACACTACACCATAGTACTATTTCATTTTCCTATTACACTCACTTCGTGAACATTCACACGACGCACGGTAATGTAGAAACTATATTTTTGGTTAATGATAGTCAGATTTGGGAAAACACACACTCTTAGAAGAGACACACACAGACACTAGATGCCTTGGTAGAAGGATACGATTAGTAGGAAACATAGGGCTTCCTAGGATCATTCAAAACATCTTCATACTTACAGTTCATATACATTTTCAATACTTACAGTTCATATACATACAAATACTTAGATACAAATTAAGACACTAAAATACTTATGATCTCACCAGCTTTAAAGTTGATACTCTCTTTCAAAATAACTTGTATCCTTAGGTCAACAGTAGACAGGTACCGATGCAAGGTTTAGAGAAGATGGAGCTCATTCAAGACTCTTCTTTCATTTGATTTATATTTTAGTGTTTATCATAATTTTTCAGAAAACACTTGTATTAAAATTATATTATTAATGCAATGCATGATGTTGTTGCTTGTTTACTACTTTTCATTATTATGATACTGTACATGATGTCCTCCGCCCTAGAACGTTTCCGCCGTTCATAGTTTTGGGGTGTGATATGATCTTTTAGGTTATCGTTCCATAGACTTCTAGCTTCGAAATGTGGCATTTTGACTCCTCACGTCGTGAGTCCAGTCAGATTAGGGTTTCTGACACGTGTCGTGCTCTCAGACAGCTATAACTTCGGAAGGTCGTAACTTTTGCATACGAACTCTGTTTTTGACGTTCTTTATATCCACGCGTAGGTATTTACGAGCACTAAAACTCTCTTTTAGACTAAAATAGCTAAATCCAAGCCTATATTTAAATTCCTTATGTTATAGAGATGTTATAGTGTTCGGTTTATCATAACTTCTTCATGCGAAGTCAGATCTAGACGTTCTCTATATTTTTTGAATCGTATGGATGTATACTTTGAGTTGTATCATAAAATATGTATGAAATTTCATACTTTAACATTAATTAAATAGTATGTTTATCGCATTACTAGTTTAAAAAAATCACATTACACGATTGGCATAATCACATGTGATTGTTATTGACGTAATTTTGACGGGTGTTACATTCTCCCCCCGTTAGAATAATTTCATCCTGAAATTTATCTTGTGGATGGGGTTTTGTTAAATAGTTGGGGGTATTTTTGTTTCATTTAATATTCACATTCCCAACTATATTCAGGTCCTCGTAAAGAGTTCCATCGAACTTTCACTATGGGAATACGACTTTGTTTTAATCGTTTGGTTTATCGATCCATGATTTCGACAGGTTCTTCTACAAAGTTGAGTTTGGTATTGACTTGTATCTCGTCGAGAGGTACAACAAGAGTGTCATCCGAAAAACATCTTTTGAGATTTGATACGTGAAAAACATCGCGTACATTGCTTAGCTCTTGAGGTAACCTGAGTTGGTATGAGACATAACCAATTCTTGCTAGAAAAAGGTCCTATATACCGTTGGTTTAGTTTGCCTCGTTTCCTGAATCTAATTTCGTCTTTCCAAGGAGATACCTTTAACATTACTCTATCTCAAACTTGTAATTCTAAAGGCTTACGTCTTACGTCAGCATATGTCACACCCCGCAAACCAAAGGCGGAAACATTTTCGGGGTTGACTCCACGTTGAGTATCAAATCCAATGCACATAGTAACACAGTAATCACAAAACATTACATTACATAATATTGTTTACATCTGTTTGAAAGTAAAGTTTTACAAGTGTTTTACATATGTAATATGAACAAAAGTAAAGATGAGTCTTCGGGAAACTCTGTCTTCTCCAAAAGGTTGCAATCTACATGTCTATCGCTGACCTGAGAGTACAAGCGGTTTGAAAATCAGCATAAAGCTGGTGAGTTCATAAGCGGTTTCGTTTTGAAAGAACGAGTTTCCTTTGCTTTCTGAAAAAGTTGTTGTTCAAGAAAATCCCATATTTTCTTATGAAAACAGTTTGGTTATCCTTTGTTACAATTTCGAAAACGGTTGGTTATGTTATTCCAGGAAAATCCCATATTTTCCTTATAGTTTTAGTTATTCGTTTGTTACTTTATCCGTTTATGAGTTGATGTGCTACCCAGAAAAATCTCATATTTTCCTATGTGTTGATTTGCCTATTTGTATCTAACTTCGTTACTGGTTGTTATGTTATCCCAGGAAAATCCCATATTTTCCTATGTGTGGTGGTTGGTTCTTAGGTCTGATTTCGAAGTGCTAGTAATTACCATGTGAGTAGTATTAGTTACGTGTTCTAAACCCTTAGTTATTCTACATTCGAATGACTATTATCTACTAACTTAGTTGTATTTTTGAAGTTCTGTTGAGTTCCAAAAGAGTACATTAGTTGTATATTCGAAGCTCTGTCGACATTTTGAGGCGGATATATTCGAAACTCAGTAGAGGTCCAGAGGCGTATTTTCGCATTCAAATCGAAACTCTGGTGACACTCAAGGGGTACACTAACTGTATATTTGAAGTCTTAGTGTCAACCAAAGGCGTCATTTCACATTCGTAGTCGTATTCATATTCGTATTCGTATTCGTATTTGTATTCGTATTCGTATTCGTATTCGTATTTGTACTAGGTTACATTTGTATTCGTATTCGTACTAGGTTACATTTGTATTCGTATTCGTATTAGGTTACATTCGTATTCGTATTCGTATTCGTATTCGTATTCGTATTGATCTTAAATATGATTAGTATGATTTCTTATTCAAAGAGAATATAGTTATAACACTTTTAAAATAAATCTATATTTAACCTGCAATTCGAAACGTCAGTTATCACAAATCTTTGGAAATCAAGACATTTAGTAAGTAAAACCATTGAGTTGAAAATCAGTTTAAGTACAAAATACACTTGTACTTTTTTCTTGTATTCCCCCCTGAAAACATTGAAAAACCATTGAAAACACGGAAAAAAGGTAGGGATATGAACTCACCGGACTCGGAAATGCGACGATTTCGGACACTAAACGTCGGTTCGGGGCCTGATTACTCACGATGTCCCTATGTAAAATGAAATAATGTCCATATATATCTAATTATATTTACAATCACTAATTATATGGAACATTATACTCCAATGAGATTAAACACCTCAAAACGAGTGTTTGGAGTGACCCGGGTGACATCTACGGACGTGAAATGGTACTAGGGACTTGGGATTTGAGTTTACTCCCCAAGGGTAAACATTTTAAGGAGTTTACAACCATAAAACACATACATACATGAGTTCACGGCCGTGAACTCATGTTGGTGCGATTTTGAGTGTTTAATGGCTTGTTTGGACTTGGGAAATGTTGGAATGGACTTCTAAAATGCCTTGGATTAATTTAAGGGGACTTATACCATGTTTAAGGGAGTTCACGGCTGTAAACTTGGAGTTTATGGCCGTAAACTCTCCCATTGTCTTGAATAATTGATTTAAGGCACTTAGGACAATCACATGTGATTCTAATAATTTTTCCAAGCCTTGGGGTGATTTTAGGGCATCATTTGGCACATATTTAGGAGTTTACGACCTAAGGATATGAGCTATGGCCGTAAACTCTTGTATGATGTATTTTGTTGTGTTTAATGCCCCCAAACTATTTTTAGATGGTCCTAGGATTTACCACAAGGCTATTGGTTGAGTTTCAAGGCATTTTGACATGTTAAAAGGAGTTTACTCTCTATATTTGAGGGGTTAACGGCCTAAGCATGAGCCTTGTCCATAAACTCCTATTTACTCCTCAAAAATTATGTTCATGATGTTCTAAGGCAAATACCATTATTTTAAAAGTCATATCTAAGCCTTGTTTGAGTCTAGGAAGGGTTTAAGGGCTTAAAACCCTCTAAATTAGTGTTTACAGCCTAGGCACCTTCCAGGGCCGTAAACTCATATACAAGGTCCTATTTCATACTTTAATCTCGAATTTGAAGGCCAAACATGATACACAATGAGTTAAGGAAGGTACCTTGGTGATTGGAAGCCTTAAACATGAGATTTGGACCTTTAAACTTGGATTTAGGAGAGAGGTTAGAGAGAGAGTAGAGAGATGAAGCAAAAGCTTCAAATGAAAGCTTGAACACGTTTAAATAGGTCCCAAAACTTGGACACGATGGAATTCTACCCGATACCAGCATTAAATGGGGCTTTTGGTCGCACCCGATTAAGTTTCCGTAACTCGGCGGGGACGTTTCTAAAATTTTTGGAATAAGCATTTTGGGCTAATAGTGAGTTCCTAACAGGTTTGGACACTCATTAGCATCAATTAGACATATAAGTTTAATTAATTTAACCCAAAAACGACATCGGAACGAATTGATATACGGCGAGTTATACAGGTAGAATGGATTTTCGGCGATGAACAACTTTGGGTTGTTACATTATCCCCCCGTTAGAGGGAATTTCGTCCCGAAATTCAATGATTACGATACAAGACATGAATTGGAATGAGATCCGAATGGATTTGCTGCTTCGGGTTTTCGCGCTCCCACGTGACATCGGGTCTCCGCTTGACGTCTCAGCGAACCCTCACTATCGGGACGCGTCTTGATTTTGTTAGGTAGATACTTCTCTAAGACCGAGACGTGAAGTATCAGATGGGTGCTACTAAGTTCCGAGGGCAATCAAAGTTTGAAGGTTACGGAATCGATTTCACAAGGGTCGCGAAGGGTCTAATGTACCATGAGGGAAGTATTTCGCCTTTCCAAAGCATTCCATGTTTTCCCTAGGAAAAGGCTTCCAACAGAAAACAAACTCCAACAAGAAGGTACATCTTCATGTGGCAGAGTAACTAAGGGTTTGATGATCCTGAAAGAGAATTCTGGGACCTGTGGGTTATGGGCCCACGGGTATGGCTACTTTGTTTACTACAAGATCAAGGAAAATGATTTGACTGAAGGGTACCACTACGAACTCGTGGTGATCACATCAGGTCCTGGTCGCTGTATTGGATACATCATCTTCCGGAGGTTCGGCTACGAGGTAGCTCCAGGAACTAGATTAATACGAGACTTGACTAGACGTTCGGAAAAGAATTCTCGAGGATTCTTCGAAAGGCATCAGGGAAAAAGTTACAGACTTCCCGTTTTCCCGAATATCATATGGACGGGGAACGGATGGAAAAACTTTCTAAGCTTTGATGCATGAAGAATATGAGAGTTGGGTCAAAGGAAAGATACGAACAGACGACCCTTTCGAAGACAAGACTAACCGCATGAATGAGACTAAGTCATTCCATGTCGAGTTTGCATCAAAGCTTTCCATGAAAGGTTTACCTTTAGATCAAATAGAAAGGGATAACCATCCGAATTGAGGATACGATCTAAGGGTATGACGTTATCGCATTCTTTCTCACTGGTTGGTCATCTCGACAGTGCACGTTTCGATTATTAACGAAGGATTTAATTTAGAAAGATATTTGAATGAATGGTTAGCAAATCCTTTCATCATTAGAATCGAAAAGGATTACGGGCACAAGATTTATAGAAAAGAAGTATACCTGTGGCAACGGTGGGATCGGCGGCTGTCCTTTCTTGCCCCATAGTTAGGACTCTCCCGGTGTTGCCAGATGTTACTGTCTTTGGACAGTTTCGCTTATAGTGCCTGACCTCTCCACAACTGTAGCAGGTTTGACCGATACCAGCTCCGAAAGCTTGACTAGTTGATGGGGTTGGGGTTTCGCAGGTTCGTGCGAGGTGACCTTCCTGGCCACAGCTTCTACAGAACTTTGCACGACAAGGGCCAGGGATGCGATGGTGGTAGTTACATCGGTCACACCACGGGAGGGTACCGACATATCCGGTAACAGGTACTTGGGATGTGGAATTGACAACAGAAACAGCAGCAAGAATAGTGGCAGCGTGGACTGCCACTATTTGCTGTTTCTTTGAGGGTTCTGGGGAAGACTGACTCTTCTTCTTCTTTTTCCAAAACATTCTTTTCTCGCCACTCTTTTCTGTTGGCTCGGGAGTGGTGTCTGCTTCTTCTTGGTCATCATTGTGATCGATCAAAGTTTGTGCCAGACACTTGGCGTTGTCATAGGTGTCTGGATTTGCTGCTATAACGTTCCTTTTGGTCGGCTGAGTTAATCCCCAAATGAACCTTTCTACCTTTTTGCTTTCCGGGGTAACCATTCTCGGACAAAGAAGTGCCAAGTCATCAAACCTTGAAGTGTAAGAGGTGATATCGGAACCTTTCATCTTCAGGTTCCATAGCTCATGTTCCAGCTTCTGGATTTCACCCCGAGGGCAATACTCCGCACGTAGTAGTTCCTTCATAACTTCCCATCCCATAGCATTGGCTACAGGTAAAGTCAGGGATTTGACTCGGCCGTTCCACCAAGTCAAAGCCTTATCGGTGAGCGTACAGGCGGCAAATTTCACCTTATCGGATTCCGAACAGGCACAAATCTCGAAGATAGATTCTATTTTCTATAACCACCGAGTTAGAGAAATGACACCCCCTGTGCCATCGAAGAATGTGGGTTTTGCATTCATAAAGTCTTTATAGGAACACTCCTTCCGGTGTCCTTGATTACCTTCCGGGTTTTGGGTTTGGGTACCACCCCCTGAACCACTAGGGTTTAGTTGAGGCAGGATGGCTGATATTGTGGCAGTAATGGTTGCCTGAAGTGTTTCCAGATCGATTTGAATAGGAGGTGGTGGCGGTGGAGGGTTGTTGGTCTTTGAGCTGGGTCTTTTCCTCGGAGGCATCTTGATCTAAAAAGATTAGGAAAGAGAGGATCATAAGTCCTCTGAATTGAATCAAGAGATATGGATCAGGGGATATCTCATCAATACAGATATAGCACCATATTAAGCGATAAAGCAGGAAAGAGTGATCAAGGCAGAAAATTTTATCGCTAGAGGAATGATCAAGGAACAACACGTATACGAGGATTTCTACAAATGATCGGCTCGAGAAATACTCCCATAGTATTTCATGGTTCGCTGCAGCGACGACTCGTTGTTTGGGATATTAGGTAAGTTTTAGGTATGTTGCGTACCACAGTCACTCCCAATCACATGTTGGCCGTGTCTCGAATGAATATAGTTGTCCAGGCTATATTGATCCTAGACACGACTACATAACTGCATAGGTTTAACCGCAGTGTACAACACCCATTTACTTATATTTTGTTCTACTTGTAGTTATGGATTTCGACGGTCGGTATACTTGTATACTTTAGAAAATACTTATATTCGTAGAGTATACTTTTAGTTCAGAGTACTTAGGCCCTTTAATGTTTATAGTCTTATACCATGTATGCTTTGGTATACCAGTTCACTATAAACAAGGGCTCTGATACCAATCTGTCACACCCCGAAAACCGAAGGCGGAAACATTTCCGGGGTTGACTCCACGTTGAGTATCAAATCCAATGCACATAGTAAAACAGTAATCACAAAACATTACATTACATAATATTGTTTACATCTGTTTGAAAGTAAAGTTGTACAAGTGTTTTACATATGTAATATGAACAAAAGTAAAGACGAGTCTTCGGGACACTCCGTCTTCTCCAAAAGGTTGCGATGTACCTGTCTATTGCTGACCTGAGAATACAAGCGGTTTGAAAATCAGCATAAAGCTGGTGAGTTCATAAGCGGTTTAGTTTTGAAAGAACGAGTTTCCTTTGCTTTCTGAAAAAGTTGTTGTTCAAGAAAATCCCATATTTTCTTATGAAAACAGTTTGGTTATCCTTTGTTACAATTTCGAAAACGGTTGGTTATGTCATTACAGGAAAATCCCATATGTAAAATGAAATAATGTCCATATATATCTAATTAGATTTACAATCACTAATTATATGGAACATTATACTCCAATGAGATTAAACACCTCAAAACGAGTGTTTGGAGTGAGCCGGGTGACATCTACGGACGTGAAATGGTACTAGGTACTTGGGATTTGAGTTTACTCCCCAAGGGTAAACATTTTAAGGAGTTTACAACCATAAAACACATACATACATGAGTTCACGGCCGTGAACTCATGTTGGTGCGATTTTGAGTGTTTAATGGCTTGTTTGGACTTGGGAAATGTTGGAATGGACTTCTAAAATGCCTTGGATTAATTTAAGGGGACTTATACCATGTTTAAGGGAGCTCACGGCTGTAAACTTGGAGTTTATGGCCGTAAACTCTCCCATGGTCTTGAATAATTGATTTAATGCACTTAGGACAATCACATGTGATTCTAATAATTTTTCCAAGCCTTGGGGTGATTTTAGGGCATCATTTGGCACATATTTAGGAGTTTACGGCCTAACGATATGAGCTATGGCCGTAAACTCTTGTATGATGTATTTTTTGTGTTTAATGTCCCCAAACTATTTTTAGATGGTCCTAGGATTTACCACAAGGCTATTGGTTGAGTTTCAAGGCATTTTGACATGTTAAAAGGAGTTTACTCTCTATATTTGAGGGGTTTACGGCCTAAGCATGAGCCTTGGCCATAAACTCCTATTTACTCCTCAAAAATTATGTTCATGATGTTCTAAGGCAAATACCATTATTTCAAAAGTCATATCTAAGCCTTGTTTGAGTCTAGGAAGGGTTTAAGGGCTTAAAACCCTCTAAATTAGTGTTTACGGCCTAGGCACCTTCCAGGGCCGTAAACTCATATACAAGGTCCTATTTCATGCTTTAATCTCGAATTTGAAGGCCAAACATGATACACAATGAGTTAAGGAAGGTACCTTGGTGATTGGAAGCCTTAAACTTGAGATTTGGACCCTTAAACTTGGATTTAAGAGAGAGGTTAGAGAGAGTAGAGAGATGAAGCAAAAGCTTCAAATGAAAGCTTGAACACGTTTAAATAGGTCCCAAAACTTGGACACGATGGAATTCTACCCGATACCGACACTAAACGGGGCTTTTGGTCGCACCCGATTAAGTTTCCGTAACTCGGCGGGGACGTTTCTAAAATTTTTGGAATAAGCATTTTGGGCTAATAGTGAGTTCCTAACAGGTTTGGATACTCATTAGCATCAATTAGACATATAAGTTTAATTAATTTAACCCAAAAACGACATCGGAACGAATTGATATACGGCGAGTTATACAGGTAGAATGGGTTTTCGGCGATGAACAACTTTGGGTTGTTACATTATCCCCCCGTTAGAGGGAATTTCGTCCCGAAATTCAATGATTACGATACAAGACATGAATTTGAATGAGATCCGAATGGATTTGCTGCTTCGGGTTTTCGCGCTCCCACGTGACATCGGGTCTCCGCTTGACGTCTCAGCGAACCCTCACTATCGGGTTTGTCTCGTGGATTATTTTTGGCTCGGCACATAACGTATCACCTATATGGTCTCTGGCCAATTGTGTGTCTCCAACTTCTGCCCAACACACTGGGGAACGACATTTTCATCCATAAAGAGCCTCAAATGGTGTAGTCTTGATGCTGGTGTGATGACTATTGTTGTAGGAAAACTCAATTAACAGTAAATGAGTATTCCATGCATTTCCAAAGTCAATAACACAGGCTCGGAGCATATATTCTAAAGTCTGAATGGTTCTCACTCTGACCATCAGTCTGTGGATGGTAAGCTATACTCATATCTAGACGTGTTCCTAAGGATTTTTGTAGAGATTGCCAAAATCGTGAAGTGAATCTACTATCTCGGTAAGAAATAACAGAATTTGGAACTCCATGCAATCTGACAATTTCCTTAAGATAATTTCTAGTTAGCTTTTCCATCTTTTCGTTCTCCTTAATTGGTAAGAAATGGGCGGACTTAGTCAATCTATCGACTATTACCCAAATAGTGTCAAACCCACAAGGGGTTTAGGTAACTTAGTGATGAAGTCCATTGATATCTGCTCCCATTTCCATTCAGGTATTTTCGGTTGTTGAAGTAAACCTGAAGGCTTTTGATGTTTAGCCTTTACTCTAGAACAAGTCAAGCATTTGTTCACATAAGTAGCAATTTCAGCCTTCATGTTTGGCCACCAATAATGTACTTTTAAATCTAAGTACATTTTTTTCAGAGCCTGGTTGCACGTAATATCTAGACTTGTGGGCCTCTTCTAAGACCAAGTCCCTGACTCCACCGTACTTAGGCGTCCAAATGCGGTTCATAAAGTTCCGTGTTCCATCATCTTTTTGTACATGTTGCTTTTCCATTCTTTGCAAAGCTTCGTTCTTGATGTTTTCTTCTTTTAAAGCCTCAAGTTGAGCTTCTCTAATATGTGCGGTAAAGTTAGAATGGATAGTTATGGTTAATGCTTGTACCCGACAGGGTTTAATATATTATTTCCGGCACAAGGCATCTGCTACCACGTTTGCCTTTCCGGGATGATAACGAATCTCACATTCGTAGTCATTCAACAATCCAACCCATCTTCGTTGTCTCATATTAAGGTCTTTTTGGTTGAAGATGTGCAGGAGACTCTTGTGGTCGGTTAAAATAGTACACTTAGTACTGTATAATGTCTCCAGAATTTTAGTGCAAAAATTAGAGCTCCCAATTCGAGTTCATGGGTAGTGTAATTATTCTCATGCACCTTAAGTTGTCGTGATGCGTAGGCAATAACCTTTCCTCTTTGCATCAACACACATCCCAATCCTTGATTTGATGCGTCGCAGTATACGATGAAATTATCTGTCCCCTCTGGAAGGGATAGGATTGGTGCGCTACACAACATTTGCTTCAGTTTCTAAAAACCAGCTTCTTGTTTGTCTTCCCAGTTGAAATTCGTATCCTTCTGGGTTTGTGTTGTAAGCGGCTTGGCTATTTTTGGAGAAATTCTGTATGAATCTACGGTAATAGCCAGCAATTCCTAAGAATTGACATACTTCTGTTGGCGTCTTTGGTGCTTCCAATTCTTAATTGTTTCAATCTTGGAGGGTTCGACATGAATCACTTTATTACTAACTACATGTTCTAAAATTTTGTATTTCTCTAATCCAAAATTCACATTCGGAGAACTTTGCGTACAACTTTTCTTTCTTAGTAGTTCTAAGATTATTTGCAAGTGTTGACCGTGTTCTTTCTTGGTTTATGAATATATCAATACATCATTGATAACTACTATCACAAATTTATCCAAGTACGGTTTGCAAATGCTATTCATGAGGTCCTTGAACATTGTTGGAGCATTGGTCAATCCAAAGGCATATCAAAGAACTCTAAATGACCACACCGAGTCCTAAATGTTGTTTTCGGAATATCGTCTTCTTGTACTCCGAGTTGATGGTATCCTCATCCGAGATCTATCTTTAATCTTCTAGAATCTTCATGTGTTTTAGTCTATCAAAGACCATATCCAATTTTAGTTATGCATCGGTCTGACCAAAATTAAACATAGGTGATCAGTCTATGTTTAGTTGTGGTTCAGCCCATGTACAATAAAACTTGACTAAGTAGTTTGACCTAAAACATTGTGTTGAATTCTTAACGAGGGTTTGGGTTTTCTTTATTTTTAGGTTATATACATGTGTTCTCATCGTGGGACTGAGTTCATACATAACTCTATATCTCTGTGTTCGTTGTGTTCACGAGTATTATTAATTATTGTTTGTTACTTCAGGTCTAGCTGATAAGGCACCGGCCAGTCAAGACAGTCGGTGGGCAGGATCATTTTAGCATATAGCCGTTCTAAAATCCAGTAACCCAAATTGACATGTCTATCCTTGTCACCGCTCCCATAAGTAGTCCTTCAGTAGTATAACTACTAATACTTTTTATTTGTAGGTTAAGGGATATACCTAAACCTAACAAAGTAAGCCCTAAACTATAGTCGTGCTTTCCTAAGAAAGTACTAATTCCCTATAGTTAATAGCTCTGATACCAATCTGTCACACCCCGACCGTTGGCGGAAACATCGGGCGGTGTGACATCATTTCTCGTATTATAGTTATCAACTTCCTGAAAAACACATGCAATTTAAAATACGTCAACATAAAGTTGGTGAGTCCATAGGTTTTGACTCCATATAAAAAAATACATTCTCCAAGTTCAAAAGTATAGTTTTGAAAGTATCATTTTGACTCTCACAAAATTTAGTATATATATATCCTAGGTATAAAAGTTTAATTACCAAATAAGTAGTTTACCTATAAGTCTCATATACTATGCATATAAGTGTTTGTAATGCCACACAAATGAAAATTGCTACGTATAAATCTTATTTCAATTCTATACGAGTAAAACTGCTACATATAAATCTATTTCAATACTATACGAGTATGTGTGTTAGGTATAATTATCTACTTAATATACAAGTAGTACCTAGGGTATAAGTAGGGGAAACCTATACTTAACATTAATACTTGTATACGACAAATTATAATGTTTCTAACAAGTTGCTACCATGAGCCTGTAACCGCTGCTTGACAACAAAACCTCTGAAAAAACAATACACTCATCATTTACCATGAGAAACAAACACCGCACACTTCATCAACGCCGGAATAAAAATAAATGGAACGAATCATCACTCGCTTGTCTTGGGTTGTAATCAATCACGAGTGGGGTCGTCAACCTGTATCTTATTCATACACGACTTCCTCGCTCACACGGGATTAACGGTTACAGGTCAGAGAACTTCCACTAAGATCCCCAATCTTAGTTGATGAATGAGGTAGCTCATGTAGACTTTGACGGCTTCCTATAGCTCTAACAACAAAAGCATCTTCATGTCTAAAACCTTAAGTTCCTAGACTATGCTTTTAAACATTACTCCTAACTTCATAATATTTAGGCAGTATAACAGCTATATCTTGAAGTAAAACCAGGTTTTATCTTGATCTAAAACCTATAATAACAACATATAACGTTTCTAGTTTTATCTTGACATAAAACTATCAATAACAATACCAAGTTTTATCTTGACATAAAACTAACAATAACAACATATAACATATCCAATTTTATCTTGACATAAAACCAATAATAGCAACATACTTTATAACTTAACATATAGAACTTCCGAATATAATTTCGGGACTATATCACACACAAAATATATATAGAATCCTAAGTATAAATCAAGATCTACATTAGTAAATTAACATACTGATAAGTTGATAATAGTTGTATATATTCAAAATATTATATTTAGAACAACTATACCCCGAGTATTATAACTATATACTATCATATAGACATAATAATAGCATATATATAATAACTAGCATGTGTTTTCCCCCGAAATATTAGAAAGTGGTGCCGTGAAACTCACCTTAGCAGGGTGATTTTATGTAATCTAAGCAGAAACGGTCAGCGGTACGAGGTCGTCGGGGCTTGGGAAGCGAAACGGCTTCGACAAACGAGAGAGAGAGAAAAGAAATAGTGTAAGGAGAGAGGAGGCCGGACTTGCTATTTATAGGCTGATTTTTGGCCTCTCACGACGTGAGAATCATATATTCACGTCGTGAGCTATGGCAAGAGTCATCTCGTAGCTTTAACGCGTGTTTTCTAGCCTTGAATAGTGTCCTGCAGCGTACTCACGTCGTGAGCATTTGGGTTATCATTCCATAGACTTCTAGCTTCAAAATGTGGCATTTTGACTCCTCATGTCGTGAGTTTTGATGCTCACGTCGTGAGTCCAGTCAGATTAGGGTTTCTGACACGTGTTGTGCTCTCAGACAACTGTAACTTCGGAAGGTCGTAACTTTTGCATACGAACTCCGTTTTTGACGTTCTTTATAACCACGCGTAGGTATTTACGAGCACTACAACTCTCTTTTAGATTCCAATAGCTAAATCTAAGCCTATTTTAAATTCCTTATGTTATAGAGATTTTATAGTGTTCGGTTTATCATAACTTCTTCATGTGAAGTCAGATTTAGACGTTCTCTATATTTTTGGAATTGTATGGACGTATACTTTGAGTTGTATCATAAAATATGTATGAAAGTTCATACTTTAACATGAATTACATAGTAAGTTTATTGCATTACTAGTTTAAAAAAATCACATTACACGATTGGCATAATCACATGTGAATGTTATTGACCTAATTTTGACGGGTGTTACATATACTAAGAACTAATCTTATGAAAAAAGATATATCGGATCTGTGATCTATTCTATGCTTATCTATATCATTACCTAATATACAAAAGATTACAATCGGATAACTATACTATAATCTAATGCTGATATGCTTGATATGATGGTGATGTAGATGTGGTAGATGCTGACGTGGATCTATCTATTTTCGTGTGTTTGACTTATCAGATCATATTGTGTGACCTTAAAAACCAAAAATCAAGTTTGAATATGGTTTGGTGTGAAATAATTTTTGGTTCGATTTGTTTTTCCAGTTTTTCAATTCCAAACGAAATGTACCCCATCGCTAGTCAAGAATGATTAGTGGAAACAACAAGTAGAGAAGGAGTGGAGATTGCCTTAGACCCTTTATCTGCATGATTCCTGGTATGAGTTTCTTTAGAAATCATCTCATGAACAACATAATCCACTAATGGGGGGGGGGATGATGAAGAATCGTTCCATGTAAACCTTTAAAATCAGGACACAACTCCATCAAAAACTAAACCAAACGTTGCTATTCTATCCTAGCATTATAAGGCTCAAAATGTTTTAACTTTTTAGATTCAGTAAGATCCTACTGATCCCACAAATCGGACATAGCAAGATGGAAATATTGAATACTTATATCATTTTGTTGAAGGGCTCGAATGTCATATTCTAAGTGATATTTTTTAGTAGAGTTGGACTGAGTATGCAGTCTCTCCAAATGATTCCAAACTTCCTTTGATGTGTCATATTTAGCCAATTGCAAACCAATAGACGGTGTAACAGAATTGTTAATCCAAGTAATTACCATGAAGTTACCAGTCTTTTACGTATCAACCAAACGAGTAGCAAGAAATCGAACAAAAAACACTAGAATTCGAACATTAACAACAAACTAACAACAACGGAAAATGAACAAGCACTAACAAGCAAACAAACATCAGTAATAAACAAACATCAAACAAATCAGCTACAACAAATGAACACTAACAAGTAAACGAACCACAGACAGGTGCACAAAGCCCCCTAAACCCCCCCCCCCCCCCCAGCGATCCGCACCACAGATCTGGGACACAGATGATTGCTACAAAACCTTTTAACAACATATCAAACCTTCATTTTGATACCATGATAATTGAGCCATATGATTAATGAACGAGATAAAATACATGGTTCTTGATGAAAGCATAAAACCAAAAACACAAGAAGGGGAATATAAAAGCTAGGTAACCCTAAAGTGCTAAAGAAGCCCAAAACAAGTGAGCTTATAATAAACTTAAGCTAACATATATATATATATATATATATATATATATATATATATATATATATATATATATATATATTATAGAGGGGATAAAAATCAGCTAACGATTATCCCTAGTAATTTTCGAATTTCATTATTTATGAAAGGATGGAGAAACTAATTTGATTTGAATTAAATAAGGATTTAAATTTGGTATTTATCCTCATCAAGTTTCTTTTCTACCAAGTCACCTTTAGCTATAAATACCCTTTCCCATCTTCCTACAAATCTCTCCCCAATGCTCTCACCTTGTGGCTAGCATTTTTCTCTTCTTTCTTCTTGAAATATAGTGGGCTACTCTTAGGACAATTAGTTTCAACGTCTATCATTTAACTTTTTATTGTGACTCTTTAGAGGCATTCCACTTTGGGAGTTAGACCTTTCTCAAGCTTCAAGGAATCGACATACAAAAGGGATCTTCAAGCAAATCACTTTTGCTAAAGGTTAGTATTTCTTAACTGTCTTTGTTTTTCATATTATTAGACTAGTCATCCTTGTAGTGTTTAGATCTTAAATTTCCTTAGAATAAATTTTGTATGTTTCTACTGCCTTGAATTTATTCTTTGTTAGGATTAGTAAAACCTATCACATATTTTTATTCAATTCATCCTAGTAAAATTGATGATTTCTATTATGTGCGATGGATATAGGTATGTCTTTAACTTATTCCTAAATTGATTACATCGAATGGTCAATTCACTAGTCCTATGATTCTATTTTGTCTACCAGCAAGGATAACTCCTCTAGAATTTGTCTATTCATTCATATGTAATGAATCAATTGGTATGATCAGTCCCAGGGTTAGTGGCAACTTCTTATATTGTCCAAGTTATTGGATCAATAACGAATATTAACATAACTTTCTTACGTTTAACCTAGGACGACTCCACCAATCATATCTATCTACACCTTAATGGATTAAATTTTGATCTCCTAACTATTAACCAAACAGTTGATTCAAGATACATAATCTGAACATAATCATAAATCAAGCACTTCGTTACATAAGCATAACAAAATATATATTAATACTTATGGGTATTTAATTGATCAAAAAAATTAAACAGCTCTCAATAAGCAAATATCAATCAATCATTAAAACTAGGGTTTCATAAATAACAAAAAATCATAAAGGGTTTATTCCGAGATCTTGAAAAGAACATGTTGGAAATCAAAAGGTTGACTAGGTATAGAAAAAAAAGTAAACAAATTAATAAGCTGATGATTTCTCCTCTTGATCTTTACATTTCTACTACTATATCGGCATGTCGACTAGTATAGCCTTGTATACCCTCAAAATGGCCTCTTCCTGTCTTGAACTTCTGTATTATTCTTATTTATGTTGTGTTGATGCTTTGGAAAAATATAGGGGTCTAATTATAGTTTTTCAGAGCAAACGCAAATTGCGCCGACATTTGAAATCTCGAAGAGAAATAATAAATCCATAAAACATCTTTAGAATCTTCATAATCTTTTTAATATTAACTGTAAGAACTTGAAATTTAGAGAGATTTAACTTTTAGTCAAATATTGACCAAAATGGAAAAACGATCATTTAGATGGATTTTGTAAGTTTATAAAGTTTGATTTCATGAAAATGGACAAGATAAGTTTAAGTCACTAAGATGAGATTAGAAAAGTGAGTTCATGAGAAGAAATACATGAGAAGAAGCATTTTGGCCAAAAAGAGAAAATGGGAAATTTTATTCTTTTGGGGCCAAGCTTGTGACTTCAAAGATTAAGACCCATAATAAGTCAGTTGGAAGTGACTTCATAGAGTTTTATAACTTATCCTCACCATCTTGTAGATATAAGATTTGTGGAAAACGGAGATAAGATGAAGAAGATATGCATCTTTGAAGATACATTAGAAAATTGGACAAAATTGGCATTTTAAGATTTTTTTTCATGGCTTAATGGATGAATTAAGCCAAAAGTGATTAGATAGAAATGTAGAGCTTGTCGATACCTCCACGTAGATACAAAGATCTATAAAAACGTGTTGAAAATGCAGAAGTTATGACTGCTAAAGATTGGAAGAAAATGTCCCAAAGCTTGAATCTCTGAAATGGTGTCACCATAACATGTCAAGAAGGGCACCACGACATGGTGAAGTTGGAAAAATAGATTTTTAAACCTGTTAAAGATTCATTTAGAACCAAAACACCCCATAGTCAGGGAGAGCAGATGGGAGGCAATTTTGAGGGTGAGAAAGAGATTGGATGAGGTAGAGATGCATCCTAACTAGGATTTAACATCCTTACACTCCGAAGGCCTAAGAGCAAAGAAGATGCAACAAAGATGCACCAATGGAAGAATTAAAGGAAAAAGGTAGTTACTCTTCAATAACTAATAAGGTGAGTTATCTTTCTCTCTCTCTCTTGATTGTGTGTGTGTATATATATATATATATATATATATATATATATATATATATATATGTTGGATCTTAAGGTACTAAGTAAATACCCTCAGGTTATTAGATGAAGAGTCAGTAAAGTATGAATATGCGTTTGAAATCATGTATTTGAGCATGTATATATAAATAGAATATGTATAGATGTGTAATGAAATGTTAAGGGCGTTATGAGCAATACCCATCAAATAGAGTTGAAGAAAGAATAGGATTATATATGTTATAATCCCATGTATGAGTATGTACGTATGTTAGATATTAAAGTTATTATGAAGAATACCTATATGTTATGAGATAAGGATAGAGATTAAGTACTTAATGAGTTAAGTACAAGTTGAGAAGTAGAAGATATCTTGATGAGACAAAGAGGTATATTGTCCTTAGGACATGTTTCATGTGATGAGCCACATGAAAGATTAAGACAAGTGTAAAAAGATGATTCCTTTAGGAATGAGATTATGTGATTATGAGGAAATAGATGATCATTCTTTCAGGAATGTAGAAAGATGATGCTCGTGGGAATGAGATGTGTATGATTAGAGAAGGTAGAGGAAAGGTTCCATGTGTGGAATAAGATAAGAGTGTTCTTTAAGAGAACTTAGATGTGATCCATGAGGGATTAAGTGTAAGGAGCCCAGGAGTGATTTAAGAGAATAATAATAGTTAAGGATTCGCAAGAGATCTCAAGAGAAGGGACTAAGACTGAATAAGTGTAGCTGGTAATATTAGTGTGATTTTGTTTCCCTTAGATGATAACTGGGGCTAATGTATGATATTGGACTTTTAGATCTAGTTGAGAGTAGACGAAGCTAAGGCATAAGAAGTTAAGAATATATGAGTAAGTGTAAGTAAAGTATGAGAAAGGCATGTCAATATTAAGAGATGAGAAAGGAGCAAAGCGTGAAGAAAGAAAAGACAGAGCATTTAGGGAGTATGATACGGGCCTGAGAAAAGGCTAAGAAAAAGTATGAGGTGAGGAAAAGAGTAGAGAAGAAGAGTATAAGATAGAGTAAGAGACAAATTAGATGACAAAACATGAGAAAAGAGAAAAATAGATAAATGGAAAGAGAAAGAATAACAATGTATGTTATGAGAAGCCGTGATTAGATTATAGAGTATGGGAAAGAAGTAAATAAGAAATAAAGAGAATGTAAAGATGGAAAGATTAGAAGATGAGTAGGTTAACTGTGGCAATTGAGCAAACTAGGTCACCGACCGCTATTAAAAATTTGTATAAACGAGAGAATGTAATAGGACACAAATGAAATATTTATAGTATATTAATAAAAAAAATGTAACTACATCCGTACGTTGTCATAAAATTATGAGAAGTTAGACCAAGAGGCTAGAAAATAAGTGTGCGAAAAGTTGTGTCGACATAAGAACATTTTTACATAATCAGAAAATACACAATGACACGATTCCAAAAATATAAAATTCATGAAATTCCGACTTCGGATAAAGGAGATATGAATTTTATAAATTATAAATATCAACCGCATATAAAAAGTTACAACATAAAAAGACTTTGATGAGATTGATAGATTTTTAGCTATGGTCATAAAAAGGAAAGTCTTAGTATTCGTTAAGTTAATATTATTGAGACAAACATAATCAAAAATGGGATCCATATGGGGAAGTTATGATTTTAGTAAAATCATTTTAGTATACCCTAACTTCCAAATCTAAGGGCTGAAAATAAAAGTTGGAATTAGCCGAAATGACCAAAAGGAAAGTTGTAGTGCCCATCGATATCTATGCATGGATGTAGAGAATGTCAAAATCGAAGCATGTATAAGAGAGTTACAAAATTGAGAAAATCATTTTTGTCTGTACATGCGATACGCATGCATTTCCCGACACGCACTTAGAGGTCAGATTCTCTGAGTTACGGTGTTTTAGTCGACCATAAAAAAGACATTTATTAGCACCCAGTTAAGCCACCGTGCACATGACTAGCGTACGCCTCAAAATCAAGCTATAAATAGAGGGATCCGCGGACCCCATTATGCATCTTCTCATATCATCTCTCTGACTCTTTGATCGTGCTCTCTGGTCCCAATGTTTCCAATTCTCAAGACAATACTACTTTCTCGATTCATGCTACTAGGGTAAGTTCACAACGCCACTTTTACGAGTTACAAATGTTTTATCGGGAGGGGGGGGGGGGGTACAGGCTATAATACCACACTATTGATTTTACAAAATACTATTATTTGTAATATATATGTAGTTTACAAAATGAATGAAACCCAAGGATGACATTATGCCTAGTAGTAATCCTGCTAAAATTTTAGAAATAATAGTATGCCTAGTCGTTATGCTCTACAAAACCATAGAACAATATTAAACCTGGTAGAAACTATTCCCAAAATCTATGTAATAATATTATACCTAGTTGTTATACTACTGCAAATACTCTATGGGAACATAGCACCTAGTTGTTATGTTGGCCAAGCCATAAGCATAAGCATGGTAGTTAGTTGTTACTCTTCCATAACATCATATCAAGAACATCAAAAACTATGATAATTATAATATATATATATATATATATATATATATATATATATATATATATATATATATTAGTACAATTATGAAAGAAAGTAAGATCAAATGAAAACTAAAGATAACAAGATCATTAAACATACTATAAGATTAAAAAAAAAGTAATTTTAAATGAGAACGCGAATTCATTTTTTAGATGATTAGTTTTCAGCTAACCCCGACCTATAATCGTTAAATCTTAAGTGAGCGGGAAAGATATGTATGGATATATACGAGATTGACACCTCTACATGCGGTTGCTGGCTAGCAACAACCCTGACGGTAAAGTCATAGCAGACATAACTTTCTAAACTATATTACAACGTCCGATGAAGTATCGTGCGGGGTAAATGTCTAGTCAAAAACTCGATTATAGGAACTCATTGTAACAAATGCTCGACCAACCTAAATAAAATAAACTACCTGGATAAGAATGCCTTGAAGTAGTAATAGTGTGTATTAACAAAGTAAAGTAGGTGTGAAACCTTAAGAGAAACGAAATAGAATGATAAATCTTAAAAAATAGTTATAAAACTACAATAAGGTATATTAATAAACAAATATAATGATAGGTATTTTCCTAAGTATCTTATCAAATACCTACTCGAAACTAATGGAGTGTACAAATAAAAACTTTCCTAAAGAAGGAAGAGATGAAATAAAATGGGAATTGCAAAGAAAAGATAACAAATTACAAATCAAATATAATGAAAGAAAACACTCCTTAGAATCTTAGTATAAAAGGAATTACGAAAGTCTATATATTTATAAACAAAGATCCTATATTGGAAACCATTATTAAGAGTATTTTCAATAAACTATATAACTTGTGAACTCATCAACCTTATGTTGACTATTTTCAAAATCATTTGAATTGCAAGGGAGCTGAAAAAGAGAAGATAATTCCAAGGAAGTACAAGACGCAATTAATAGTGTGTGACATGTAAAGTAATGAATTATTTTAAATAAATATTATATAATATTCACTTTTTGTCTTATGGTTATGATATTTAACTAACGTCGCACAACTCGGCGTTTCCATCGCCGTCCAAGGGTGTGAGATTAACATGAAAACAAGCTAGTATATATAATTCACCAGACCTATGGTATGATGTAGTAGATATATTTCATGTTTTGCAGGTGCATGGTGCAGCTGTATTACATGAGAATACTTGAGCACAAGGACCTAGATTAAGAGTAATTTATTTCTATGTATATTCATTGTTGTTTATTTTATAGATAAATTTTATTGTAAACCCGTGATTACACCTGAAATTTAAAGTGTTTTATTTTTTATAGAAATCCACATTTTTTATATATCTATGATCTATCGTTTTAGATGTATGAATAGAAAATCTAGGTCATTACATTAACGCCGCCTTTATTGGTCCGACTTCAAGGCCAATTTTGGACAAAATAAAAGTAGAATTAGCAAAAACACACTCAAACATAAGCCATAGGAAATTTTTCTATTTTACGGAAAATATTTAAATTCGTTAATTGGAGTTACAAATCCTAAAATATGACCAAAACACTATAGATGGATCCATTAACCAATTTATAATTTAGCAAACATTTTAATGTTTTGCTTCAACTCATCGATTTAGCTCAATTTTAGTCATTTTATGTTCATTTTCGTAAACATAGACTCTTTACCTACAAAATATAAATATTAAAGAATTCAACATATTTTATCTTATTTTAATTATAAAAATGAGTCTCAAATGTCCATTAAAATATATATAATAGAACATATTAATATATTTACATTCTTAATGTTTGTTTATAAATGATTGTTTATGTTTGTTTGCTTATGAATTTGAGAAACATAAAAGAACCACTATAAAAATGTAATATCTTAAACAAAATATAACAAAAAAAAGTTTTATTCATTCATCAATTTGTAGCGGTTTATTTGTTCAGTTAATTTAAATGAACAAAAACAAATTTTTGTGACATTTACAACCCATAAACATCGATGCGTAATTTTTAAACTTATGTTAAGCATTAAACCCGATTTAAGTGTGTCGTCTTTCATTAACTATCATTCAAGTTAAGATAGGAGATGTTGCGCTCTTGACACGTGTGTAAATGTTTAAGGTTTTTAGTGAGAAAAGTGATCGTACGGTGCTTACCCGTTTGGGAGATGATGATGGTTATGACAGGGAGAGGTCAAGGTCATTGGTCAACATCAACATTTTTGCCTGTGAATTGTCCCATCAATTTTGCGATAATTGGAATCCCACAAGACTTCATCAAAGTCTTTTGTAGGGCATGCAGTCGTTCGTTTGTAGGGTGAAAATTCATCTACTACCATTTTGTACCAAGATTTAATGGATTTTGTTCCTACATTTATTACCCAGCATGACCAGGCACCCTATTGGTCTATTTCATTTCTATCCTTTACTAGTTCTTGTTTATTTAAATAAAAAATCATATGTTAAATGTCATCTGTCGACCTCCCTAGCAATTGGTTATACACTTATACTATCTATGTTTAAAAAGTGAATATCAAGATGTAATTATTTTACATATCTAAAGTATATAATAAACCTACTGGTTCTTTTGCTCAACTATATTACTTAATAATTATGGCTTCGAGCTTTAAAACCAAAAGAGATTATGTGAAGGCCATTTTCCACTATAGAGATTATTTAACTTTTAGACTTTTAGTAGCTTTTATGTTTTGATGTGATTTCTTGAAATGGATATGCATCCACTCGTTTGAATAGGTTGGTTTTTACCTGATAAGAAAATCCATTTGATTCAACATAAAAAAACCACATTTTTAGAAACCATTTTATTCAATAAAATGACTGAAAATAGAAATTATATATTACCAAATTATCAAATTTTAGTTTATATCACAAAGCAATCACTTGATTCATGAATATAATTTTATGGATTAGCGACAGTTTTTCTGAGAGTAGAGAGAGTCTATCTATTCCACCATTCTCAATCCACTTGTCACCTCATATTTACATGTAAAAATATCATGGAGCTCACCAACAATGTCTTTTTGTCCTAATACGAGACGTGGAAGCATGTTGTTATTTTTGAAGCAGAGTAACATAGAATATGAACCAAAACCGCAATTTACTAACTTTTTGTTATGATATTGGTTAGATTAGTTTCAATGTGAGATATGGAAGTATGTTGTCGCATCTAAAATTAAGTAACATATGACCAAAACACAAACTATTTATGGTTGTTGATATTTGTTTGGTTATTCATATATATATATATATATATATATATATATATATATATATATATATATATATATATATATATATATATATATATATATATATATATATATAGATTGTTCATTACAAAGAATTGGGAATATATATTATATTATGGTATTGAAAGAGCTTTTTTGTGTGTAAATGACATAAATACCTTTTGAAAACCTAAATTTTCAAAAGTATTATCATTCTTATTTTTAGTTAATTTTGTATTCCAGCTTGAGTTGGCAAAACACAAACAAGTTATGATTGTTGTTCTTCGTCTAGGGTATTCAATCCTGTTCGGTGGCTTCAACAATAGATTAGTGTCAGAGCAATTTTGAGGACACCCTGAAACCTCTCCGGTGAGAGAATGGGTAGATTGTGGGATGAAGGTTTCAAACTAATAAAAAAATAATGTAACTAAAGTGTGTACTAATCAGGAAAAATGGCATACCTTCCTCCATGCTCTGGCTCACTCTTTTATAGGCTTTAAAGGAATCGATACTCATTGGTTAAAGGAAGACGGTACATCTGAAGTGATACATTAGCAGTAGCAGGCGAGCCTTTCCGGTCCGACCCCAGGTTAAAGGTGTACTCGGTGTGAATCGAACTGTAATCAGAGGTCGGTCCTGATGACGACTTCCTTTTATACTTGGGGAAGTTGGTTGGCTCTTTTAGGCGCTTAAAATTATTTTTTAATTAAAGTTATAATCACACACGTTATGCCACCAGTAGCCTTTTCTTCTAGACCATCATTACTTCTAACTCCGACATTTATGAGATGTCTTCTCCCTGACGATTCATTTCCTAGGCCATCTTTTCTATTCCATTCTTCACATAAAAGTTGTATCTTAATTTTCTGGTTTTAATTCCCCTCATCCCTGGTCATTTTCGTATTTATCTCTGTCTCTCTTCTTCCACCAAAGTGAAAGTATGGGAAAAGCTATGGTGGAATCAATCCATTCTCATATTAACAAAGACTTCCTAAAGCAGGTGGTCAAGATGTACAAGGTTTCCGACAAGTGCTCACTGACAACCCTGTCTCATGAGTCTTCTATTCATAATGTGGGTGATAATCAGGTAGGGTTTATCTGCAATTTCAACAAGTCGGGTTGTGATTTTCGGCATGCTCCTTCATCAGGTAGGGGTTTATCTTTCGTAAGGTCATGTGTTTTCTTCTACTCTGCAAAGCCTTGTACATTGTTCCTGATGTGACAATTTTCCACTATTTCTACTAGACCACTTCCATTGGCGACTGGATTACCTTTTCCAGCAAGCAAGGAGTCACGGATATATGTCTTGGTCTTTCGGATTCCATCAAATTATAGATAAATAGATTCTTTTTTGTGGATTCTTCAGCCCTTCCATTCCACATGGCCAATGGCAAGGCTTCTTGTCGTCCGTTTGACCCCAAACCATGTCTTTCTCCAGAGAAAGAATGTAATTACCAAGTCTTGTCCAGCTTGTGATCAAATGGTTTGATCCCAAGGAAGGGATTAAGCCGTTAGTGGGATCACAGGGGTGAAAAACATGTCCTGACCTTTAAGAGTCGAGATGTAACACCTGCAAATTCGGGCTAGACAATTAAGATATAATAAGTAGTAATTATAATCCTTGATTAGGCTAATCTATAGTCATGTGTGTTGTAGACTACATATATATTACTATATAAGAAAGATAGGAAAAAAAATCAACTGAATTGTCTATACATTGTAAAAAATAAGTGCGTCAAAACATATATATTGTTATATATTTAGAAAGTACATGTCCTCCCGACCCCAAAATTATAATTTTTTTAAAAATCCGACTCCGTATGAATCATATATGATTTTTTTATAAAGATATTAAAGTTAGTTGCGCACAAGGAATGTGTGACGTTAAAAGGTACGATGAGAATGGTAGAGTTTTGGGTAATGTCACCACAAAGAAAGTCTTAGTACTCTTGAAAAAAGGAATTTTGGTAAAAGTAACACGAAAATCGGAATTCGTACAAGAGAGTTATGATTTTTGAAAATCATTAAATTATATAAAAATAAGGGCTAAAAATAAACTCAGAGTTAGCCGATGGAGCCTAAAGGATAGTTGAAGTACTCGTTAAGAGCTACACGTGGAAAAAAAGAACGTGGAAAATGGAGTCAGTATGAAGAGGTTATGGAATTTACTAAAATCTATGATTTGTGCCTCGTGCAGTGCGAGCTAGGTGCACACCACATGCTTCTAAAAGGTGAAACGTGGACCACAAAGAATCTGATACATGGCACAAAGTGACTGGAGAGACGTAGCCTTAAAATAAACGGTGTGCACCCATTTTGCACGCCTTGCATCCCAAATTTAGCTATAAATAGAGCTTCAGCCCCTATTAAATTCCTCACACTATCCCATTATATTTCTCTTGATTCCTGTCGACTTTTAGCCTGTTTTCCGTTAGTTTTAGTCTTCGGCGAAGCCCTGCGACCCCTGAAGTAGTAGTAGCTAGAGAGTAGAAACTCTGGTAGTGCAATTTTCGGACTTTTTTAGTGTGACTTATATTTATAGTCATAATCGTTATTATGAACCTATAAAAAATATTTATTAGTAACATTCTTTCGGTGTAAGTTAAGCTACACTCTCACTCTACTTACCAGGATGATGTCTAGGTCGGATTTAGTGAGGTGTTTAAAGTGGGATTTCCAAACAGTATACTTTGCCTAGGTCGGATTTACCAAACGGACCCTACCTCCAATATGATCCAACCTGGTTATCCATAATCAACTATAGTTCAGTAGACTTTAGAATTAATGATGGATCTTGGCTATCTCTATACATAAGGAATATGTCACCCACCGACTGTCGGCGGAAACACCGGGCGGTGTAACGTCATTTCTTGTATCATAGTTATCAACATCCTGAAAACACATGAATTTTAAAAAAACGTCAACATAAAGTTGGTGAGTCCACAGGTTTTGACTCCATATAAAAATAATACATTTTCCATGTTCAAAAGTATAGTTTTGAAAGTATCATTTTGACTCTCTAACGTTTAGCATATATATCCTAGATATAAAAGTTTACTTACCAAATAAGTAGTTTACCTATAAGTCTCATATACTATGAATATAAGTATTTGTAATTCCATACAAGCAAAAGTTGCTACGTATAAATCTTATTTCAATTATATACGAGTAAAATCGCTACGTATAAATCTATTTCAATTCTATACAAGTAAAACCGCTACGTATAAATCTATTTCAATTCTATAGGAGTATGTGTGTTATGTATAATTATCTACTTAATATACAAGTACTATACCACCAGTTTCTTGTACCTAGAGTATACGTGTTTGGGAAACTTATATTGAACATTAATACTTGTATAACGACAAAGTATAATGCTTCTAACAATTTGCTACCATGAGTCCGTAACCGCGGCTATATGACTAGTTTCAAACCTCTTCTTGATGCTACAAGTTTCGCATCTTAAGATAAGTTCCACACGCTTCATCAACGTCGGAATAATAAACTAACAAAAGGACAGTTCGTCGCTCGCACACCGTTGTGTTGTAGCTAGCAACCACGAGTGGGGTTGTCAACCCGTATCTTATTCATACACGACTTCCTCGCTCACATGGGATTAACGGTTACAGGTCTGAGGATTTTCCTTAAGATTTCCAATCTTAGTTGATGAACACAATAACTCATGCAGACTTGTCGAGTTTCGTTAGTTCTAGTAGTAAAAACATATGCGTGTCTACAACCCTAATTTATTAGACTATGTTTTAAGCATTAATCCTAATATTTATAATACTTAGGTAGTACAATAGCTATAATTAGAACTAAAACCAGGTTTTATCTTAACATAAAACCAATAACAACAACATATAACGTTCCTAGTTTTATCTTGACATAAAACCAACATTAACAACGTACCTATCAATTAACATATAGAACTTCCGAGTACAACTCTGGAACTATATCGCACATGAAATATATATAGAATCCTAAGTATAACTTAAGATCTACATTAGTACAAGAACATGCTAACAAGTTGATAATAATTGTATATATTCCAAATATTATATTTAGAACAATATATCCCGGTTATTATAACTATCTACGTTGACACTAATATATTATCATATAGACATAATAGTAATGTATATACAATATTGAGCATGCGTTTTCCCCTGAAAATATTACAAAGTGGGGTTGTGAAACTCACCCTATTAGCGTGATCTATAGAATCTAAACGGTCAGAGGCTTGTCGTTGTCAGGCTCGGGAAGGAAAATGGCCTTCGGAAACGAGAGACAGTGAAAGGAAAAGGTGTAAGGAATGAATGAACTTTGATCGCTATTTATAGGCGGTTCTGGGCCATTTCACGTCGTGACATACCTAGGGTCATGTCGTGAACATCCATGAGTCACCCCGAAGCATTAACACGTCTTTTCTAGCCCCGACTAGTGTCTGTAACGCCTGTGTTTCTGGGCTTGTCATTAATGTGGATATAATAGTCTAGGTTAACATTTGTAACCCGTTTTGAAATAATAAAAGTGTCTTATTTGAGTATTATGTGTTTTTGTGTTTAATTGTGTGTCATAATGTAATTAAGAATAAAAATAAGCGTCAAAATAAAATGTTAGATAAAGCTGATATCTATGGATAATGTTGTAGTAGTTGAAACGAGGTTTCCGAATATATAAAGAATGTCGAAATCCGAGTTATAACGAAGAAGTTATGACATGTCAAAGTTTCGCGACAGAACCGACAACGTTGAATGACGTAAAAAGTGAAGTTTACATTAGAGCGATATTTAGCCTTAGTGATCTAAATGAATGTCGTAGATTTCATTAAACCGAGAGCGTGCATAAAAAGAACGCCCAAATCTGACTTCGCATGAGGAAGTTATGATTTTTCGAAGTTTCGACTTAGCAGTATGCAGCCCGAATACTCGATTCGAGATCGAGTGATTGTTGATCTAAACAATCTAAACGAGAATCAAGGATCTCGTTAATAGTAGTAAAGCGATAAAAAAGATAGGCGAAAACGGACGTCGGATGAAGAAGTTATGAATTTATAACGGAGTTTTCCTGTCCCGGACTACTAAAAATAAATAATAAAAATAAAATCAAAATTAGCCGATGGAGTCTAAAAGAAAGTTGTAGAGCATAGTCTCACCTACGCGTGGATATAAAGAACGTCGAAAACGGAGTTCGTATGGCGAAGATATGAATTTTTGAAGTTTATTAAATAATTAATATATATATTTAATTATTAAATCCGATATTATCCGAAGGGGAGTCGCCGGACTTATCCGAAGTACGCCTAGCGTACAGCGATGCATGACGACCCTCGCACTCGAGTTTTCGGATGATGCATGCAGTGACGATTTCGTAGGAGTACGCCCCGCGTAAGGTAGTACGCCCAGCGTACTACTAGGCTTCAGCCTCCTATAAAAGGGCATGCGAGGGTACCCTAATTCTTTTGCCAATTTCTTACCTTCTCTCTAGTTTTTGCCTCGATTTGCGTGCCAGTTATACCCCGAAGCCCCGGTATTATTCCCGAGCCCCGAAGCAAGTTCCGAAGCCCCGAAGATCCCGAGAACTGTGATTCCCGAGCCGAAGCTCTGCTCGCGAGAAGCCCGGTTTTTGTTAAGATCTTCCAAATCTACTGAAGAATACTACTTTTGCAAGTCGTAGTGCTATCCGATCATCTTCTGATCAGGTGAGTGTGTAGTTACTTTCTTTTGACGCATAATTATGAAGTATTTTATACGAAATACTTGTTGTGTGTATAATTTTGTTGTTATGTGTGAGAATGTATATTCACTTTCTTCTATCTCATAGATCTGATTTATTCTCTATGAAATACGTGTTATGTGGGTGTGCCTCATCTGTTATGTGGAATATGTATTGAATGAGAATGCTATACAGGTTTTAAACTATGTATAAAAATATATATTTTTATCTACTAATATGTTGGGTAGAACATGGGTAGATAGTTGATGTGTGATAAACAGATGAGAGGCCTCGATGTTGTTATTGTTGATCAAGTTATTCAGCGTAGTATGGATAACGACCACATACTCTTTCTAGACAGTCCTGTGGAACGCTAGTAGGTTCATAACCTGTAGGTGTTGTGAAGGATGTGTTCATCGGTGTACTCTATCCCCATCATGGTTGCCTTTAGGATATCTATTGTTGAGGAAACCCCTTAGCAGTAATGTCCGTCTCAATGAAAATCCTAGATTACGTCCCTTGAGATAGATGTTGTTTTAGGGACGTAAATTCAGGATAACGGGAATGGGTAATCGGGATATTCTTGGTTGGTGAAATTAAATATAATTATTTATTGTGGGTTGAAAACCCTATATGCTCACCAGGCTCCCAAGCCTGACCCACTCAGTTTTATTTGTATTACAGGAAGTGGCACAAGGGCATAAGATGGATGAATCATTGAGTTGTTTTGTTTACAATTCTATATATGTATATATTTGTTGAATGACTTGTAATGTTATCGTTTATGCTTTATGGTCTGTATCGGAACATGACATCCCGAGTTTTGATTATATAATGAAAATGCATATCTTGATGAAATGCTTTGATAAATATTATTTTATCATATTTTGTTTTGGGAAAAAATTCCGCAACACTTTTAAATCAAAAGGATTTACTCTGAAATTATTTTAAAAAGCATAAATGAAATCGGTCTTTTCTGGCCGTGATTTTTGGGATGTCACAGTTGGTATCAGAGCATTAGTTTAAGAGAACTAGAAATTTGTAGGATTTCTAGACTTAAACTTAGAATGCTAAGTAGAGATTGTGAGATATGTGTCTGTTAAATTTTAGACACGAGCACTAGTTTATTTTAGGAAAGTTGCCTAAAATGCTTTTATGTGCTAAATGTTATATGTTGCCATATATGATATTAATTGTTCGGATCTATGGTCTGTTGCCGACCGAATCTGGAAACCTTATGTGTGTAGGATTCTAAGTGTACGTCTACGGTATTAGAACTAACATGTAAACGTTTCGGAGTAATAAGGATGATTTGAATATCTATCGTGAATGAGGATCTAATTTTACCTTATTCGGTATGTAGATCAAAAATGGTGAGAACAAGGAGTGGCGTTGGAAACGCGGATGAAAACAGGAATCAACCACTAGTGATTGAGCAAATACCTGTTGTAGCAGCAGCACCAGAACCAATAACGATGACTGGGGTGCAAGCCATGATTCGGGCTATGTTAGCCGAACAAAGGGATGAAATGCGACAGATGTTGCATGATAATAGGGACGAACCAATCATACCTATTGAGGAACCCGAATTGATTCCCGAGCAATCGAAGGAAGGGAACAATAGTTGCATGGTGAGTCAAGTTGGGACTCAAGGAGAACGAAGGAACAATCCGGAAAGGAGAAACAACAAGGATGGGTGAATGTACAAGAATTTCTTGGGCGCCAAGCCGCCAAGTCTTTCTGGAAGCCCGAAGCCTGTTGAGATTATGGATTGGATCTCCGAAATGGAGATAGTATTTGAAAGTTGCGAATGTAGCAACAAACAGAAGACTGTCTTTGCAGTTAGACAACTAAAGATTGGAGTCTTGAGTTGGTAGAAGTTGTTGGCAAATACTATGCCACGAGGAGAAGCCCTGAAAATGTCATGGGAGGAGTTCTTGGAATAGTTAAGGGTGCAGTATTATTCAGAGATAGATCTGAACAATGAGTTCCAAAACTTAAAGAAGGGGAGGATGAGCATAGACGACTATGCTACTGCATTCACTGAGAAAATGAAGTTATTTCCGTACCTAGTGCCAATGGAACTCTCCAAGATTGAGAGGTTTGCTAATGGACTGTCTGCTGACTTTGGTCCGACAGTCAAGATGGCAACCACTCTGAAAACAGTTGTTCGAGCAGCTAAGAATGTGGAGGCCCAACAGAAGGAAAAAGGTCTAGAAAGGATAGATGTTGGTGAGAAAAGGAAGTTCGATGGACCTTCAGGGTCCAACAAGAAAAACAAGTTCTTGAAGTCTGGTTCGAGGGGAAGTGGAGGCGAAGCCAAGTGGTGCGACAAATGTAAGAAGAAGCATCATGGAAAATGTGAGGTAGTAGCCACATGCTATAAATGTGGAAAGCCAGGGCACTATGCCAATGAATGCACCCTCACTAAGAAAGTTTGTTATGGTTGTGGTGAGGAGGGACACATGTCGAGGGACTGCCCGAAGAAGAAGGAGGCAGACCCAACATTCCGCCAAAGCCGAAGGCGAGAGCATTCCAGATGACACTGGAAACTGCTAAAGATGAAGCTGATGTCGCTTCAGGTACCTTTCTCGTGAACACATTGCCTGTCCAAATTTTATTTGATTCTGGAGCTAACTACTCCTTTATTTCGCATAAATTTGGTAGGAAAGTACCTTGCTTGTTGATAGACTAGATAATGCCTTATTAGTCGAAGTTGCTAGTGGCAAGTTTGTACCTGTTAGCCATCGTATGAAAAACATCTTAATTGACTTGAATGGGAATAAGTTCCGCGAGGAATTATTGCCTATAGAACTTAATGGTTTCGACATCGTGTTGGGAATGGATTGGCTTAGCGCCAATGACGCCGAGATATTGTGCAAGAAGAAGATTGTAAAGGTAAACCCGCTAGGGAAAGAGTCGTTTATGGTATATGGAGATAAACGCAGAGTAAATTCTGGAATCATTTCATTGATGAAAGCCAGAAAGTGTTTGGCCAAAGGATGTACATCGTATCTAGCGTTCGTGATCGATGCTAAGAAGGAGAAAAAGGCAATGCAGAGCATTCCTGTCATATGTGCTTATCCGGAAGTATTTCCCGAAGATCTTCCCGGATTACCGCCTGATAGACAAGTGGAGTTTAGAATAGACTTGTTACCAGGGACGACGCCAATAGTTAAAGCACCTTATCGATTAGCACCGACAGAGATGAAGGAGCTAATGATGCAACTTCAGGAGTTATTGGACAAAGGTTTCATTAGACCTAGTTCATCGCCCTGGGGAGCTCCGGTGTTATTCGTAAAGAAGAAAAACGGGAGCATGAGGATGTGCATTGATTACAGAGAGCTGAATAAAGCAACAATAAAGAATAGATATCCGTTGCCGAGGATTGATGACCTGTTCGATCAACTTCAAGGTTCGAACTATTTCTCGAAGATCGATCTTAGGTCAGGATATCATCAGCTGAAAGTACGAGAGCATGATATAGAGAAGACTGCATTTAAAACACAATATGGGCACTATGAGTTTTTGGTTATGTCGTTTGGAGTAACCAATGCTCCAGCAGCATTCATTGATTTAATGAACAGGGTTTGTAATCCGTTCCTAGATAAATTTGTGATAGTGTTCATAGATGACATTCTGATTTATTCGAAAAGCCAAGAGGAGCATGGCAGACACTTGCGAGAAGTGTTAGAAGTTTTGAAGAAGGAGAAGATGTATGCAAAACTCTCCAAATGTGATTTTTGGATTCGAGAAGTCCAATTCTTGGGTCACGTGGTCAACCAAGAAGGGATAATGGTTGATCCAGCAAAGATTGAAGCTGTGATGAAGTGGGAACAACTGAAAATTCCCACGGAGATCCGAAGCTTTTTAGGATTAGCCGGATATTACCGAAGGTTTATCCAACGCTTTTCTTCGATTGCTAGTCCGTTGACAGCTTTGACCCACAAAGGAGCTACTTATGCTTGGAGTGATAAGCATAAAGAAGCATTCGAGAAGCAAAAGAAGAAACTATGTGAGGCACCAATACTTTCTCTACTCGATGGAGTTGAAGACTTCGTTGTTTATAGCGATGCGTCTGGGGTTGGATTGGGTTGTGTTTTGACCCAAATAGATAAGGTGATCGCATATGCGTCTTGACAATTTAAAGAGCATGAAAAGAACTACCCGACTCATGATTTGGAGTTGGCAGCGGTAGTTTTCGCTCTGAAAATATGGAGGCATTACCTCTATGGCACGAAGTGCAAACTTTTCACTGATCATAAGAGTCTCCAATATCTCTTTAATCAGAAAGTGTTAAATACGAGGCAACGACGTTGGCTAGAATTACTTAAGGACTACGATTGTGAGATACTTTACCACCCCGGTAAATCAAATGTTGTCGCTGATGCTCTCAGTCGAAAAGTCAATCTTGAAAGGAAGAGGCCAAGAGCATTGAGAATAGAAGTTGTCTCAACAATCGTGGAAAGTATAAAGAAAGCTCAAGAGGAAGCTTCTGAGAAGAATGACCGAAAGGAGGAACGTTTGGATAAAACGTTGGTGTTCGGTATAAACAGTCAGGGACTAAAGGTGTTCCAAGATCGGATTTGGATACCTAAGACAGGAGGAGTCAGAGATCTTCTGATGGAAGAAGCTCACAAGACCATATACTCGATTCATCCCGGTAGCACTAAAATGTATAGGGACCTGAAACCCTACTACTGGTGGCCGACGATGAAGCTTGATGTTGCAAAGTATGTGGCGGAGTGTGTGACTTGTGCGAGAGTCAAGACATAACATCAGAAACCGTACGGGAGTTTAGAACCATTGCCTGTGCCTATGGGTAAGTGGGAAGACATTTCTATGGATTTTGTCACTAAACTGCTCAGAACAAAGAATGGTCACGACATGATTTGGGTGGTCGTTGATCGATTCACTAAGAGTGCGCATTTCATAGTGGCCAAGGAGAAATGGTCTATGGAAAAGCTTGCGAATTCTTACATGAAGGAAATTGTGAGGCTTCACGGTGTTCCGTTAACGATTGTATCGGATCGTCATAGCCGTTTCACCTCGAGGTTTTGGAAAAGTCTACAAGAGGAATTGGATACCAAGTTGTGTTTAAGTACAGCTTACCATCCGCATACTGATGGTCAGAGCGAACGGACGATACAAACACTTGAAGATATGCTGAGAGCATGTACCCTGGAATTCCAAGGTAACTGGGATGAACATTTACCTTTGGTAGAATCTTCCTACAATAATACTTTCCACTCGAGCATAAAGATGGCACCTTATCAAGCTTTATATGGACAGAAGTGTCGTACACCATCTTGTTGGCTTGAGGCTGGGGAAAAGTAGTTTATGGGACCGGAGATAGTCCATCAAACTGCTAAAAAGTTGAAAATAATTAGGGAAAGAATGTTAGCAGCTCAGGATCGTCAAAAGAGCTATGCTGACAACAAGTGAAGACCGATGACTTTTGAAGTTGGAGATTCAGTTTTGCTTAAAGTCTTGCCGTGGAAGGGACTTATAAGATTTGGTAAAAGGGGAAAATTAAGTCCAAGGTTTATTGGACCGTTTAAAGTTCTTCAAAGGATTGGGAACCAAGCTTACAAGCTCGAACTACCAGAAGAACTGAATGAAATTCATAACACTTTCCATGTGTGTTATTTGAGGAAGTTCACGGGAGAAGTTTGCAACATGATTCCACTTTCGGAGTTGAGAATCGATGAGAACAAAAGGTTGATTGAAGAACCAGAGGCAATCGTTGACCGAAAGACTAAGAAGTTGCGACGCAAGATGGTCGAGTTAGTGCTTGTCCGATGGAAACACACGAATGGGCCGAATCTCACCTGGGAGACGGAGAGTGACATGATGGGTCGCTATCACATTTGTTTGTTGATGTGTGATTCTGGGGACGGAATCATTCTAAGGTGGAGAGAATTGTAACACCTGTGTTTCTGGGCTTGTCATTAATGTGGATATAATAGTCTAGGTTAACATTTGTAACCCGTTTTGAAATAATAAAAGTGTATTATTTGAGTATTATGTGTTTTGTGCTTAATTGTGTGTCTTAATGTAATTAAGAATAAAAATAAGCGACAAAATAAAATGTTAGATAAAGCTTATATCTATGGATAATGTTGTAGTAGTTGAAACGAGGTTTCTGAATATATAAAGAATGCCGAAATCCGAGTTATAACGCATGCAGTGACGATTTCGGAGGAGTACGCCCCGCGTAGGGCAGTACGCCCAGCGTACTGCGAGGCTTCAGCCTCCTATAAAAGGGCATGCAAGGGCAGCCTAATTCTTTTTCCAATTTCTTACCTTCTCTCTAGTTTTTGCCTCGATTTGTGTGCCAATTATACCCCGTGTTGGGTTGTCAGCATTCTAACACTCCTATGGTGTACATGCAACCCTATAAACCTTGGATCTATGTTTTCTCTATAATACATGCAAATAAGAACTTTCCAAGGCTTTAATCCTATTAGCATATTATGAAGTTCTTATACTACAAAGTACTAGTTAGATAACATACCTTTTGATGTAGCTTGATGTCTTCAAGCTTTAAGAGCTTAGCCCCAATAGTGTGGAAGCCTCAAATGGAATCAAAAATCACCAAAAACACCTTGGAAGACTTTAGAGAATATGGATACTTGGTTCTCTCTAGTGAAATTGGCTAGCCCTTCTTAGTGTACCACACTAGTGCCAATTTCATCAACAAAGGACATCTTTATATAGTGTGGAGGATTAGGGTTAAACCCTAATACCCATGACCTTTCATTTCCTAGGATCCATGGGTTAAACACTCCATGGACTATCCATGAAAGCTTAGCCCAACCTAAATGAACTTGGCCCATTCCATATATATAAGAGTCCATATTTAATTAGTTCCTTTTGATCACTTAATTAATTATAAATTAATTCTTGATCAATACTAATTAAATAATATGATTCCATATTAATATATTAGAACTTATAATATATTAATATTAATCATAAACATACTATTCTCAAAATATTATCCATATAAATTGTGTCGGTGAAGTGCAACCCAAATGGACCATGCTGGGTCGGGTCAAGTACATACCAAATATAGTTATGGACTTAGACATTAATCCAACAGTCTCCCACTTGGATAAGTCTAAAACTATTATTGCGAATGACTTCAAGAACCGACCGGCAATCGTAGGTCTCAAAAGCTTCTGTCGAACTTTGACCTTGTAGATGAACTCTGACCTTTGTCAATGACTTGTCCATTAGATAAGGGATCATATATTCCTCCATTCTAGATATCATATGGACTGAGACATGGATTATAATCATTCTCTCTGTCCATTTGTTGTTTCCCAATTTCCGATTTATGACGACTGACTAATTGAACAAATCAAATCAGTCTTGGCCTGGCCGAGCACTTCCATTTGTCATCATCAAATCATCGAGGGGCCCACAAATATCGCTTTTATCCCGAAGGTAAAAGGAATGGATAAACTTCAACTCATATGGCTTGTTCTACTACTTGTTGAATCATACACAAAGGCACGTTTTATAGCACCGAGTTACCAAATGTGTTTTCGTGCAATCAATGTACTATCAACTCATATCTCTAGGTTTGAAGAATATAAGATATTATCGTCTCATGATCACTCGTGATAAAATCCATGAAGTGATTCCAATGAGCGCGGGTTGAATCCAATACTCAGAACTTATGAGCACTCATGATAGCCCTTTGTCCAACACCTTAGACCTCTACAAGACAACCCATGATAGTCTTAATTCATATCTACTTCCAACATATGACCGACTGTGGATGGTTTAAATAACTTAGTCATTCCGGAAGAATAACCCAGTTTATTCGGGAAGTCAAAACATGCAAAGTGAAACACAATAATAACTGAATCCAATATGGTATCAAAACCTATGAACATAAATAAAACACCTTTTATTTATCACCATATGATTACACATTATTCATTGTATACTGTTTCAGCTATCAACTTTATTCTTGAATTTAAAACAATAGTTGTCCCATGCTCCAAGCATGTACACTATGTTTCCTAAACACTAGTCATGCCACACACCAAGTATGCATACTATGTTTGTCTATGATCTTTACTTTGTGAACTAGATCAATTGAACATAACTTCAATGATTCTCTTTTCACACTCCCAAATCCTTACTGCAAATGCAAGAATTCCAAATTCATGCGATTTACTGAAATCTGTTAGATTCTAAACTTATATGCATTGATTCTCTTGTAATGATTATGCACGAAGTTAGAAAGACTTGACAAAAACCATTACAGAGCATTCCAAAGGAGATCAGTTCCTTAGAAACATCCTTCTTGCATTAAGTTTCCTAATCTTAAACAGATTGAAAATTCTAACTTTGAAACATTTCCAGATACCATTTTGACTATCACTTCTAAACAAGAGTTGCCTCCTTACAGATTATGTCAATATGGTCCTTCCAGAATTATCACTATACTTCCAACTGTCCTTGAGCACCCAATCTTTGGTAAAACTTAGATTGTCCTCGACAATTGTTTAATCCTTTTAGTCATATCCAGTTCTAAACCTTTTCCCTTCTTAATGCCCCAGGCATTTGGAAAATTTTAGAAAGGATGAATATAGCACATGTAATCGATCCTATATCCGAAGCATATGGGAATCGATTCATGATGTCTCACATAAAGACTAAACCAGTCTTTTGCTATAACATTTCCATTTCAATTTGCCAAGTTCTCATAATTCAGATTATGAAAAGGGATGCCGTAATCATAATTGAATTTTAGAACGCAAATAATGGACTCATATACAATATTTCCTTATGTTGAGCCATTCCAACATGAAATTCATATATATCCTTGACTAAATGATTAAAACCTCACGATCTAAGCTTATAGATTTGAGATGAAGTATAATATCCTCTCCCTTAATTATAGCAAAATAACTCTTTCCCAATTGAAACTTTTGTTTTCTATAATTAACATTGCTAGCTTGCAATACTTATCATAATTATCATGCGCCCACTAACATGATGATTATTAGCAGAACACTTACGCTCCCACTAGCTTTGACATGTACTCAGAAATCAGCTGACTTTCTTACCAAAGTTCAGATTTCTGATACTAGATTGTTTTGATAAAACTTTATCAGAATCATACACCTTCCCTTAGATAGCACACTTGTGTGTCTAAACAATTATGAAGAGGGATGCCGTAATCATAATGGTTAGACCTTTTTGCCACTTCTCACAAGTCCAGGTTAGTGTGCCGGTAAACCACACACGCTCCACTAACGACTTTGAGAATGCAAATATCATAATTGCTATCTAGCTAAAATCTACTTAGTGAAAGTGTTTCCTCACCATCATTTTCATGAATCGGAGAGAAACCTTATGACACTTAGATTTAATGGTGTATGTGTTCTTATCCATGTGAATTGTCAAAACCATAGTCACAAGACAAGGATAATGACAAATCCAAACTCATATGGACTGAACTCAATCTTAACTTCTTGCCACCTGGCAGCTCAAGGGCCTGCCATTGCTTCCAAGTTGTTGTGCAACACATTGAGAACTCTAGAACTCATATGCAAAGCCAACTTTAACTGGAATGGGCACAGAATATGTCAACTCGATAGGTTATAAACCTCAAGTCGTGTGCTAGTGAAGAACTTCAGGTTCTATTCTTGATTAGTTCTTGAGACTTTCGAGACCTTTAAGACTCCCACTGTCCTCTTGACCTATAAGACTCCCTTGTCAAACATCCAAGAGATTGTGCGGATTCTAATCAAGACAAACACTTCACACAATTGGCCTTAGTTGGTCTTTGTTTTATCTAAAACATCACAACTTACCAATTTCAAATGTACAAGAGTAGAAAACTTTTACTCTTACATTTAACAAGTGTTTTAAACCTTCTTTAAGACATGTCACTCAAGTTACAATCTTGGAGTATGACTCTAAGACTTGTATTGGAAGGAAGTATGACTCATCTTCTTGATTTAACCATTTCAACAGTTCAAGTTCCTCTTCTTAGTCATAAGAATACACTAAGATTTCCTTAGAGAACTAACTTTGATATGGTTTCTTAATCATTAAGATGATCACAAAAACTGATACTAAAGTACTCTCCCATCTTTTCAGATTTGAGAAACTTTTATCCTTCTGCCTAAGTTGATTCTTCTTATTCGCTCTACCTTACATTGAAACTTTTCCAATGTCTCAGAATTATACTTTAGTCTGTAAGTATAACCATATTTACTAAGCTTTAGTAAATTATGACGAATAATCTTATCGAACTTTTGTGGTGGACTTAATCAGTGCACAAGAATGTGTACTCGATCCCTTAGTCCGTTACTTGACTCACACATCCATGTGAACAAGTAGTTAGTCTTAATTTTCCAATACTTGAAAGTTCTCATTCATCATGCTATACAACTTGCATGATTCCAAGTTCCGGTCCAATTGAAACTTGGGTGATGAGAATCTTTCCTTATTTGGTAAATTTAGACATTACCACAAATGAAAGAATCAATGTCATATTTCCACTCTTGCTATTAATCGAATCATATAAGCAACAATTTTTCCTCAAATGCCATTGTAAGGATATTTTAAAATAAATAAAATCAAAAATTTTCTTTTATTTTAAAACTATGCGGAAAAACTTATCCTTACAATCCATATGAAACTTGTTGTTATCTATTCCTAAGCAATATCTCATAACTCTTAAGAAGTAGCTCAAGAATCTGATCTTCAAACTGCGCGATAGAAATCCATCTATGCGATCAGATTTAGCATATTCTTTCTTTAAGTTTCTTCACTTTTCTTTGATTCTTAAAACATCACCATGTGACCCAGTCACATCATGTATTAGGAATCTCAGAATAGAACTTAACAGAGTTAGATAGTGGACATTACCTGAAGTAGAGTCAAACTTATTGACTTTAACATCCTTAGGTAAATTTGGCAGCTTCGCAACCAATGTCCCTTCCTTTGGCAATATAAACATATGGAACCTTTGATAATGGTACACGGGACTATCACAGACTTAGTTTTTCTCTTTACCATTTGGTCAACTGAGTTGACTATGGTCGATCCCTTTCCATTGAGAAGAGAATGTTTTTCTGGATTTCCTGTGTCGCTATTGTCAATGTCCATCAAGTTTTAAGGAAGTCGATCTTAACAAATAGATAAGATCATTAAGGGTCTTGTCATAGTCTGTTTCATAGGTATCCCAAAGGAACTCACTATGTGACTTAGAAAGTGATTGAACCACCAACTTTCTCAAGACTTTGACACCCAACTCTCCCGGCTTGTCAATATGTGACTACATCTCCAAGATGTGACCACACCTAGACCTTGCCTTGCCAATAGGGCTTGAGTGACCTTAAACTTTTCAAGAACTTGTGGGTTAGGGAGAATAATTGGAGGAGGTGAAAGAAGTATGATTTCCATGGGACATCATCTTCATTTAGGAAAGTTTGTTTGAAGAGATTTGGGAAGATCATAAATGTCTAAACCAGACATCTTTTGGGAGATATTCAAGATAGTTGATCTTAAGTCCTTAATATGACACCCAATATGAAATACTATGGCTAGGACCCAACAGACTATTTTATAACTTAGAAGAGGTATGCCGTAATCCAAGCTATAAAATATTTGAAGGTAGGTGAATGACGATTCACCAATTTCCACCAAGATAAACGAAATGTATTATTAGGTTTTAATTGGTTTTGAAACTCCTAGATCTTTTGAGATTCATTGAACTGTTCAATGGCATGTTTCAATCTCGAGTGTGCCCTTCAGGTTTTGTGACTGGGATGCCGAGGATCACAAAACAAGGTGTGAAGTAACCATGCAAATTACTTGGTACCCTTAAGTGTTTACCCCTCAATCGATGTGCCGGTTAGCCACACACGCTCCATCGATACTATGATAAACATTAAGTTACCCTTTGCCTACCTTCTTAAATACGAGTTAGTGTGCCGGTTAACCACACACGCTCAACTAACCGACTTAAACAAAGTGCAAAGTGAAATTTCATGGATTAGAACCTTATTCACATTTTCCTAAGTAACTAAGATTGGGTATTATTAAGAGTTTAGTTACTTAGTATTTATCATTAATACTTTTAACGAAGGGAGAATTCTAGTCCTGTCAAACCCGTTCGGCTAACGACCCTCCACCAGTCAAGCAAGCGGTGGGTGAGAGTGGACACCCATTAAGTTGCCATTTTATAGGCAACAACCTTATACCCACCTTATAGACCGGCTTCGTGAATGAGGCGTACTAGCGGTAAGACTGACTTTACTCTTATACATATATATATTATTAACTTATAATATTATAAAGTATAAGGGTTGAATTTTAACTTTTAAAATTCTAAGGGCTAACTTGGAACTAAGTATTCATAAGAGAAAATTTTACAAATTCCAATACTTGAGGGCAAGTTTTGAAACTATTCAAAACTAATTAATTCCATAACTTATGTGTTTAAAGTAGTTTTAATCCAAAAACTCTTCAAGTTCCATAACTTGAGGACAAGTTATGGAAGACTTTAAACTAATAAAAGAATTAACTTTTCTTTATTTTATAACTTATGGAATTAATTAAGGTTACACTTTTTTTTATTTATTATTTAATGAAGAGACTCTTGGTCCTCCATAACATGAGGACAAATTATGGAGTCATAACACCATTTAATTAGAACTAGACTCTTTATTTTGTAACCTTTGCCAACTTTTATGAGTTTTATGAAACTTAAATGTGACTTTTCATATAACTTGAGGACAAGTTACAAAAACACATTTTAGAATCAACTCTTAGATTAATTTGGATTGAAAATAACTATTTCACTCAATTTTTCTATTAATCTAAGCAACTCATAAGAAGAAGATAATTCAAATCAAACTTTTTCATGTAATTAGTCTAAACCTTAAACTAATACAAAACATGAATCTATTGACAATTATCTTTGAAATTGGATTAGCATGAACATTACCACATCAAAAACAAGTTTATAAGTCCAAAAACATCTTAGGGTAATGTTCCTAGTCCAATTCCAGCCAAAAAAGTCGAATTTATGCTGTCTGGGGGTCCAACTCGTCGAGTGCATGAACCAACTCGGCGAGTTGGATCGATTTGATCACCCTTTAGGCATGGACTCGCCGAGTCTCCTGATGGACTCGCCGAGTCTCCTGATGGACTCGCCGAGTCTGATGATCAGACAGCAACAATTTCGATTTTTTAAGCAGTTTTGCAAGTATAACAAGAAAACAAGCCTAAGCTCTGATACCACTGTTGGGTTTTCAGCATTCTAACACTCCTATGGTGTACATGCAACCCTATAAACCTTGGATCTATGTTTTATCTATAATGCATGCAAATAAGAACTTTCCAAGGCTTTAATCCTAACTAGCATATTATGAAGTTCTTATACTACAAAGTACTAGTTAGATGACATACCTTTTGATGTAGCTTGATGTCTTCAAGCTTTAAGAGCTTAGCCCCAATAGTGTGGAAGCCTCAAATGGAATCACAAGTCACCAAAAACACCTTGGAAGACTTTAGAGAATATGGATACTCGGTTCTCTCTAGTGAAATTGGCTAGCCCTTCTTAGTGTACCACACTAGTGCCAATTTCATCAACAAAGGACATCTTTATATAGTGTGGAGGATTAGGGTTAAACCCTAATACCCATGACCTTTCATTTCCTAGGATCCATGGGTTAAACACTCCATGGACTATCCATGAAAGCTTAGCCCAACCTAAATGAACTTGGCCCATTCCATATATATAAGAGTCCATATTTAATTAGTTCCTTTTGATCACTTAATTAATTATAAATTAATTCTTGATCAATACTAATTAAATAATATGATTCCATATTAATATATTAGAACTTATAATATATTAATATTAATCATAAACATACTATTCTCAAAAGATTATCCATCTAAATTGTGTCGGTGAAGTGCAACCCAAATGGACCATGCCGGGTCGAGTCAAGTACATACCAAATATAGTTATGGACTTAGACATTAATCCAACACCCCGAAGCCCCGGTATTATTCCCGAGCCCCGAAGCAAGTTTCGAAGCCCCGAAGATCCCGAGAAGTGTGATTCCCGAGCCGAAGCTCTGCTCGTGAGAAGCCCAGTTTTTGTGAAGATCTTCCAGATCTACTGAAGAATACTACTTCTGCAAGTCGTAGTGCTGTCCGATCATCTTCTGATAAGGCGAGTGTGTAGTTACTTTCTTCTAACGCATAATTATGAAGTATTTTATACGAAATACGTGTTGTGTGTATAATTTTGTTGTTATGTGTGTGAATGTATATTCACTTTCTTCTATCTCATAGATCTGATTTATTCTCTATGAAATACGTGTTATGTGGGTGTGCCTCATCTGTTATGTGGAATATGTATTGAACGAGAATGCTATACAGGTTTCAAACTATGTATAAAAATATATATTTTTATCTACTAATATGTTGGGTAGAACATGGGTAGATAGTTGATGTGTGATAAACAGATGAGAGGCCTCGATGTTGTTGTTGTTCATCAAGTTATTTAGCGTAGTATGGATAACGACCACAGACTCTTTCTAGACAGTCCTGTGGAACGCTAGTAGGTTCATAACCTGTAGGTGTTGTGAATGATGTGTTCACCGGTGTACTTTATCCCCATCATGGTTGACTTTAGGATATCTATTGTTGAGGAAACCCCTTAGCAGTAATGTCCGTCTCGATGAAAATCCTAGATTAGGTCCCTTGAGATAGATGTTGTTTTAGGGACGTAAAGTGAGGATAACGGGAATGGGTAATCGGGATATTCTTGGTTGGTGAAATTAAATATAATTATTTATTGTGGGTTGAAAACCCTATATGCTCACCAAGCTCCCAAGCCTGACTCACTCTGTTTTATTTGTATTACAGGAAGTGGCATAAGGGCATAAGATGGATGAATCATCGAGTTGTTTTGTTTACAAGTCTGTATATGTATATATTTGTTGAATGACTTGTAATGTTATCGTTTATGCTTTATGGTCTGTATCGGAACATGACATCCCGAGTTTTGATTATATAATGAAAATGCATATCTTGATGAAATGCTTTAATAAATATTATTTTATCATATTTTGTTTTGGGAAAAAATTCCGCAACACTTTTAAATCAAAAGGATTTACTCTGAAATTATTTTAAAAAGCATAAATGAAATCGGTCTTTTCTGGCCGTGATTTTGGGGATGTCACAGTGTCCCTGACACATTTCACATCGTGAACTTCGTGTTCACGTCGTTACTTAAGGCGGCTAGGGTTTCTGCCACGTGTCATGCTCTTAGACAGCTGCATCTTCGGAAGGTCATAACTTTTTCATACGAGCTCTGTTTTTAACGTTCTTTATATCCACGCGTAGGTATATCCGAGTCCTCTTATTTATAGAGATTTATAGTGTTAGAGTTTATCATAACTTCTTCACGCGAAGTCAGATTTAGACGTTCTCTATATTTTTGGAATCGTATGGACGTATACTTTGATTTATACTATGAAAGTTCATATTTATATTAGAATTATCATGAAATATATAGTGAGTTTACTACATCACATTACATGATTGGTATAATCACATGTGATTATTATTGACCTATTCTGACTAGTGTTACAGAATATTAGCCTAAGACTTAGTGTTATTTGAACCTAGGTCACATCAGAGGAAAACATTAGTGCTAAAGAGAAGCGTTGTCCGAGTTTTGAGTCATCACTTTATCAAGTGAGTGCATAGGTACTTTCATCTTAAACATAGATATAAAGTATTTAAGATAATTTCATGTTGTATGTTCCTGATTGTTGGATTAGTGTCTATAGCAAGAGCCCCTGATTCTAGAGCCGCTTGGCCTTCCAATCCAGTTCCAACAATGCACTTCTCGGACTAAGAAAGCCCATAACCATATTTGTCAAGTACTTGACCTGATTTTGCATGGTCCTTTTGGGTTGCCTTCACCAAAGCAACTTGACTGGAGAAATAATAGAGAAAGAGGTTATTATTATTTATTAATATGTTATAAGAATAATATATTAAAGGAGAAATCATATTTGTTTAATTAATATTGGTCAATAATTAATTAAGAATTAATTTAGTGATCAAGTGTAATTAATTAAACTAGAGGGATTGAATTGTAATTATGTGATAGTTACAAAATATGGTAATGGTTATCCTATATATAGGTTGGACAAATTCAAGGGATTAGATATCCTTAAAATCGTCCAAAGGATAAGGATAAGGGTTTTCAAGGCTTATTATATGGTTACTTGGTGGGCAAGCAACTAGATAAGGATAAGGACTGAAACCCTAATCTCTACACCTATATAAAGAACACTAAGGCCATAAGAATCCGTCCATGCCTTGTCTAGGGTTCCTAGGGACGAATTTCATACCTCTTCTCTCTCTCTCTCTCTCTCTCTCTCTCTCTCTTGTCTCTCCATTTGCTCTTGGTGTTTGTGAGCCATTAGAGGTACTACACTCTTGGTACTTGCTTTCAAGACTTAGGGTTTGAAGATTTGAGTTGTTATTGCAATATAACAACAAGAGGTATGTGATCTAATCTTCTATGTGTATTTCGAAAATACTAGGGCATATTAGGGTTTCTTTATGTGTTCATAATGTTGTGTAACTAATAGTGATAACATTGATCCAACTCTAGGGTTGCATGCACACATAGGATTGTTTGTATAAAACCCATCAGTGGTATCAGAGCCTTTGGTTAACTTGTTTTCAATTAGTATTATACAATTGTATGAACTTGATATATTAGCGTTTATAGCCAATAAACCCTAGGAAGCTAGAAATTTCGAGATTAGGGTTTCTATACCCTAATTTGCGAAAATTTGAAAGGGTTTTCAAATCTTTTCCTTAAGCCTCAAGATTTCGAAATTTAGGGTTTGAAAAACCCTATGATTTTCGAAATTAGCCACCTCCCCAAGATAAGATCCTAAATTTTAGGCATTTGGATTATCCCATATCTTGTAATTATCCTTTAATGGTTATATATGGTAATTAAAGATTTTGAATTATCCTATCCCATGATTTTTGAAATTTAGAGGGATTAAAAGGATTAGGATAAATTAATTGTTTAATTTGTAATTATCCTTTATGATTTAGATAATCTCATATGATTTAATAATTTAAATTAATAGTTTGATTCAAGATAATTATTAAATCAAGAGTTTTAATATTTAAAATTTTAATTTAAATAATCTTAAATTCGAAAATTTTAAAGTGAGATTAAAACCTAATTGTTTTGAAAAGTTTCAAAACTTGCCCTCAAGTTTTGGAATTTAAATTGTTTGATTAAAAGTTTAAATTTGAAAAATGTTAAATTCTAAAACCCTAATTTTGAAAATTTCAAATTACAACCTTATGGTTTTATTAAATTAATTAAGTGTATAATTAAAAGAGAGTTAATAAATCCATAATGATATGGTTTATATTTTATTAAAAGTGTAATTTATAAAATTTAAACCACCTAGTATTTTAAAAAGTGTAAAATACACCCTTATACTATATATAACATTAAAAGTCTAATATTATATATGTATAACTAAAATGCTAGTCTTACCGTTAGTAGGCCTCATTCACGAAGTCGATCTATAAGGGGGGTATAAGGTTATGGCCTATAAAATGGCTGTTTAATGGGTATCCACTCTTACCCACCACTTCCTTGATTGGTGGAGGGTCGTTAGCCGAACGGGTAGGATAGGGCAATCATTTCTTCATTAATAATTATGATGAATCTATGTAAAGTAACTAAATGCTTTTACAATTTCCCAATCCTAGTTACTCTAGGGAAAAGTGAAATTGATGCAATCCCATGAAATTACACTTTGTACCCTTGCTAAGACGTTAGTGGAGCACGTGTGGTTAACCGGCACACTAATTGGGTTCTAAGCAAAGGTGGCAAAGGGTGACTCAATGTTTGTCATAGTTCGATGGAGCGTGTGTGGTTTACCGACACATCGAATAGGTAACTGTAACAATGAGGGCACCATGTAGATTTTCATGGTTATTCACACCCACTTTGTGATCCTCGGCATCCCAGTCACAAACAAGAGGGGCATATCGAGATTTAAACATGCCATTGAAAAGTTCAATGAATCTCAAAGGAAATCTAGGAATTCTTAATACATTTAAAACTTAAGCCTTTATGTTTTTCATGGTGAAGAATTAGTGAATCGTCATTCACTTACCTCCGAATTATTTGCATGTTGGATTACGGCATCCCTCTTCTAATATGTAAATAATGTTGTTGGATCCTAGCCTTAATGTCTCATTTGGGTGTTTCATTAAGGATTCAATCAATCAACTAACTTGAAATTCCTCCCGTTTTGTAGATGTCTGATTCTAACCGTGGTCTTCCCGGATCCCAAGGAAAAAGTGTTCCTTTTGAAAGTGAAAGCATATTCCAAAGTGAAGGATCAATGTGGACTAGCTTGATTTCACTTCTTCCTCCTCCTCTCGTTGTTCTCCCTGACCCACAAGAACGAATATTTGAAACGTTCAAGATCACCGAAGCCCTATTGGCAATGGAACATGAAGATGGTAAACCCGTGTGTGCTCACGTCCTAGGGATGAAATCACACATTGATAGGTTGATTATGTTAGGTGCGTCTTTCCCCAATAGGTTGACTATGGACTGGGTTCTTCAGTCACTCCCTAAATCATATGATAAGTTCATAAGAGAGTATTATATGATGGATCTTGACGCGACCCTCATTGACTTAGCTTACATGCTTATTGCTGCTGAATCAGAAATGATTTGGCGAAGCAATGGAGCATATTTTTCTGATAATTCAACCAACCATGCTTCCGTGGACACTCTAGAAGAACCCACCTGTTTCTGCTGCCAATAGAAGGGGAAATGGATACGAAGCTGCCCAAAGGACCTGAAGAGTCTAAGAGATGTGAGAGTCAAGAAGTATGGCTCTACTTCAGGTATAAAATCCACTATCTAACTCCATTAAATTCCTATTCTTTATACATAATGTGATAAGATTACACTTGCATGTTATGCAGGATTAGAGAAAAGAGAGGAAGTTTGATGGAAGAGCAAGATGAGTCTGATCACAAAGAAATGGATTACGATCGCATAGATTCGAAGATCAGATTTTGAGCTTAGGAAATTATGATAGATTTGTTAGGAGTATTTGATTACATAGTTTTTCAGTTGAATTTTGCATTGTAAGGACATGTTTTCCGCTGCTTTTATGAATAAAATAAATTTTGGTTTTATCTTATTTGTTTATCCTTACAATGGCATATATGAAAAATTGATGTTTGTGTACTTCTATTATTAGCAAAATGGATTTGATTCTTAATTAGGTTATTTATGAAAGTGTCAAGAGTTTACCAAATAGGGAGAGTTTCTCATCGCCCAAGTTTCAAGTGGATAGGAACTTGGAATCTTATAACAAGTATTATATGATGAATGGAAACTTTCACATTTGGGAAATTTAGACTAATTTTTTGACAAAGTGTCAAATTAAGGACTAAGAGATCAAATACACTAGGTCGTACGTTGATCAAGTCTACCACAAGAATGACAAAGATATTCGTCATGATTTACTAAATTTTAGTGAATATGGTTATACCTATAAGATTGAGTATAATTCTAAGTTGATTGAAAGACTGTCAATCAATAGCAGAACGAATAAGAAGAATCAAGGAGGCAGAAAGATAAAAGTTTCTCTATTCTAAGAAGAAGGGAGAGTACATTTTATTATGTTTTGTGATAGGATTTAATGATTAAGAACCATATCTCAATTGATCCTCTAAGTGAGTCTTAGTAAAATTTGTATGTCCAAAAAGAGGAATCAAGAATTGTGGAAATGGCTAAATCAAGAAGTCAATCAAACTTCGTTCCAACATCAAGTCTTAGAGTTATACTCCAAGATTGTGAATTGAGTGACAAGTCGTAAGAAGGTTTATAACATTCATCAATTGTGGAATTTGGAAAAAGGTTTTCTTATTCTTGCACATTTGAAATTGGTAAGTTGCGATGTCTTGGATAAGACAAAGACCAACTAGGATCAATCATGTGAAATGTTTTGTATTGATAAAACTACACTAACTCTTGAATATTTGTTTGACAAGAAATGGTTCTTGACAAGAGAACCTTATATGTCAAGGAGTCAGTGGGAGTCTTAATGGTCTTGAAAGGTTTCAAGAACAAATCAAGAATAAGCCTTATCAATCATCACTAGCACATGACTTGAGGTTTACAACCTATCGTGTTGACACTAATTTTGTTTCTGTGCCATTCCAATTGAGTTAATTATGCATGTAAGTTCTACGAGTTCTCAATCGGTTGTATAGGGGAAAGGCACCTTGTTTAATGGAAAGTACATTGAAATGAAGGGGTGGGCTGTTCAATAACTTGGAAGTAATGGTGGGACCCTTGATGGCAAGAGATTAAGAAGAACAAATTCTATTAATAAGAAGTTTGAATTTGTCACTAACATTATCTTGAGATTATGGTTATGACGAATTCACATGGATGGAAATGTATACACCACAAAATCTAAGTGTCATAAGGTTTCTCTAATTCATGAAAATGGTTATGAGGAAACGCTTTCACTAAGACAGATTTTGAAGATAGCATTACGTGATTTGGGTTTCTCAAATTCAACTATGATTATGACATACCTCTTCATAGTTCGAATTGTGGGAAATGGCAAATGGGTCTGAACATTTTATACTTATTGATATGAGTCCTAGAATCGTTTAGACATATACATATGATCTGTCTAAGGAAAAGTGTATGAGCGATTGGTGAGACGATAATATCTTGTATTCTTCAAACTGAGATGTGTGAGTTGTATCTTGCGAATCAGTTACACATTGATAATATGTAAACGCACCAGTAACTTGGTGTTATAAAACATATTGTTCTGTGTGATTTGGTGAGTGAGTGCAAGCAAACATTGAGTCAAAGTTTATCCGTTCCTTTTACCCAAAGTGGGATAAAAGCAATATCTGTGGGCCCCTCGATGACTTAGTGATGACAAACGTAAATGCTCGGCCGGGCTAGGGCTAATTTGATTTGTTCAATTAGTCAGTCGTCGTAAATCGGAAATCAGGAAACAACACATAGACTGAGAGAATGATTTCAATCCATGTCTCACGTCTATACGATATCTAGAATGGAGGAATATATGATCCCTTATCTAAAGGACAAGTTACTGATAAGATCAGAGTTCGACAGCGTCTTTGAAAGCTACGATTGCTAATCGAGTTGTACTTGCATTTGTGGTTACTAGACTTATCGAACTGGGAGACTGTTGGATTAGTGTCTAAGCCTGTAACCATATTTGTCAAGTACTTGACCCGATTGTGCATGGTCCTTTTGGGTTGCCTTCACCAAAGCAACTTGACTGGAGAACTAATCGAGAAAGAGGTTATTATGATTTATTATTATGTTATAAGAATAATATATTAAAGGAGAAATCATATTTGTTTAACTAATATTGGTCAATAATTAATTAAGAATTGATTTAGTGATCAAGTGTAATTAATTAAACTAGAGGGGCTGAATTGTAATTATGTGATAGTTACAAAATATGATAATGGTTATCCTAGATATAGGTTGGACGAATTCAAGGGATTCAATATCCTTGAAATCGTCCAAAGGATAAGGATAAGGGTTTTCAAGGCTTATCTTGTGGTTACTTGGTGGGCAAGCAACTAGATAAGGATAACAACTGAAACCCTAATCTCTACACCTATATAAAGACCCCTAAGGCCATAAGAATTCTTCCATGCCTTGTCTAGGGTTCCTAGGGATGAATTTCATACCTCTTCTCTCTCTCTCTTGTCTCTCCATTTGCTCTTGGTGTTTGTGAGCCATTAGAGGTACTACACTTGTGGTACTTGCTTTCAAGACTTAGGGTTTGAAGATTTGAGTTGTTATTGCAATATAACAACAAGAGGTATGTGATCTAATCTTCTATGTGTATTTCAAAAATACTAGGGCATATTAGGATTTCTTTATGTGTTCATAATGTTGTGTAACTAATAGTGATAACATAGATCCAACTCTAGGGTTGCATGCACACATAGGATTGTTTGTATAAAACCCATCAAAGAATAGGTCTAATGAACTAATGGTCAAGTTAGAGACTTGATTACAAGAAAATGATGAGATCGAGAAGTTACTTCTGGATCCACAAGCCTTTCCTTGAGCCTTCAAGTTTCCTCTTCTTCTTCTTGACTTCAAGAACAGAAACACTCTCAAAATGGCTCACAATCATTAGGGTTTTGGGATCTGTGGGTTCTGGTCTTCGAGGCTGAAGATGGGACCAAGAGAAGGGGAATACGATCCTTAAATAGGGTACCAAGTCCCGAATTTAGGGTTTTCCAAACCCAGACCAACTCACCGAGTTGGTCCAACGACTCTTCGAGTAAGTAACTTAACCCGTGACTTAAGATCCCGCTCCTACTCATCGATTTCCTCTGGACTCGACGAGTAGAACTCTTGACTTGGGGTTTTTCTTTCCTTTCTTGACTATCTAAACTCGGGGTGTTACATATATTTTCTGCTTTAAATGAAAAGTAGTCTTCTACCAAGACTCAATTGTTTGTATGTTCTGTTCTCTTGAAATTAGTGTAAAATGTATGTTTGTACTAGAAATAGTATAAATATATGTTTTCCATATTTGTAAAACTATCTTTACTAGAAGAATAGTATGTATTTATGGTGTGAGAATATCACGGTATGAATGTAAATGGAAAATGAAGAGTTATAGTAGTATTTTATAAAATACACTACTGATGCCTTAACTACCTTGAAACCAAACTGGTTAATTAAGGTTAAAATGTGATAAGGTTATAACCATACTTGATAGACCATTATAAAACACGTCATTCTTCAGGCGTCGAAAATGATATGACATTTGTCACCCATAGGCCTGCAGGTCCTACTGTAGCTAGCAGCAAGTTGTGGGATGGTCAATCCCGTATACATCTATACACAAACTCACGCTCTCCCTCCAGGAGACTCTGGTTACAAAATGTGACATAGCAAGAATATTGTTATGCGATGAAATAGTATCTCACATTTTAGTTATCTTGTTCTTGTTATAGTATGTAAGTTCCTTCTTGTTCTAATAAATGAATAGTATACCTTGTAATGAATAGTAATAGTATGTATGTACTAACTCTTGTATTGTTTCTCTGTTCTAGAAAATAGCATGTAATGATCCTCTAAAGTATACCTATTAGAGTCTACTAGTATGTTAGTTTGAATTATTACTCATTTGTAGAAAAGACTCAATTGCCCAACATATGCAAATGGGTTAAGTATGTTCCTTGAAAATGGGGTTTAATATTCATGTCTATAGTTTTAAAAGATTTTTAAAACGATTTTAACAACATTTAAGCATAAGAAATCCTTTTTCTTTGTTTTTTTCTGCATCTAAACGATTAACACAATTATATTGTGTTCTACTTGTATTCATCCCCCTAAAAGAATTTATAAAGGTAAAGTGTAGGGTACGAACTCACCTAAAGTGAGAGGTTTGATTGAATGTTCGATATAGGATGATTGTTTCCACTAGATAGCTCCCAGGACAAAACCATGTCCTAAATAGCAATTCATGCAATATATTGGCACGAAATTACTGAATATAACCTCAAAGATGTTAAGGAAACAACCTATGATATAAGTAATACTTACAAAAGAAGTGATAGAAGCAAAATCAAGTGACTACTTGGAGTTCACGGCTGGGCTTTAGTGTTTACGGATGCAAACAGTTCACGACAACATGAAGATTCAAGTGTTTTTGGTTGTAAACTCAAGTGTGTGATCTTGGTGTTCTCGATGAAACCAAGGAGATTCAAGGGTTTACGACTGTAAACCCATAAATGAAGGGTGTTTGATCGATGAAAAGAATAACACTAGATCTTCTTAGTAAGATCCGAAGGTGAAACAAATGATCTTCTGATGATGGTTGAGAGAAAACTAGGGGTTTTTGATTGATGATCTTGAGAGAGAAATCTTGAGTTTTCGGCTAGATGTGTAGAAGGGAGGAATATTTCAGTCAAACATATATATATATATATATATATATATATATATATATATATATATATATATATGGTAGAGTTTGCAGTCCGAAGGAGTTCACGGCCGCAAACCGAAGGTTTACGGTCGAAAGCGAGCTCACATCCGAGAACTAGGTTCTCGGTTGCAAGGCGTTTATGGTTGCGAAGGGTTTTGGTTCCTGTGAGGCTCCTCGGATTTTAAGTGTTTGAATTTTCAAATTTCTACAACACTTTTAACTAAGTGTTTTAACATGTAAAGGCTATTAATCTAACCTTATGATTACATCGAAGTACAAGTTTGACTTTTACAAGATTTGAAATTTCGGGTTGTCACACGAGACATGGCTTGGTATATGGAGAGGTGCTTGACTTACAGGAAAGTGAAGGCTGAGCATCAGCGACCCCACAACAAAATGGAGCAATTGGAAGTTTCCGTTTGGAAATAGGAAGGGATTACGATGGATTTTATCACAAAATTGTCACGTACGGCGCATGGATTTGATTCAGTATGGGTCATTGTGGATCGATTGACCAATAGTCCAAATTTTATTCAGATTCAGGAGAGTATTTTGTCAGAGAAGATGGCCGATATATACATTCGGTGGATGGTGGCACGGCATGGGGTGTCGGTTTCTACGGCCTCTGGTAGGGATGTTCGGTTTACTTCCAGGTTTTGGAAGAGATTTCATGAGGAGTTGGGTATTCGTCTTCACTTCAACATGGATTTCCACCTACAGACGGATGGTTAGAGTGAGCGAACTATCCACACATTGGAGGACATGTTGTGGGCATGTGTACTGGATTTTGGCGGTAGTTAGGATACGTATCTTCCTTTGGCGGTATTTTTGTATAACAATAGTTATCATGTCAGAATTGATCAACCTCCTTTGAGATGCTCTACCTGAGGAAGTTTAGGACCCCGAGATGTTGAGGTGAGGTCGTTCAGCAAGTCAGGGGGAATACTAAGGTGGTACTCAAGATGTCATAATTGATTTAGTAGGTCTGCGACAAACTTCAGACATCAAAGAGTTGGCAGAAGACTTATGCGGATAGACCTCAGTCAGACTTGGAGTTCCAGGTTGGGGACATGGTGCTCCTAAAAGTGTCACCCTTGAAAGCTGTCATCTGATTCAGGAAGTGGGCAAGCCAGGCCCCAGGTATATTAGTCCTTTAATGGTATTAGCCCGGGTGGCCAGGGTTCATATCGTTTGGATCTACCATTGGATATCAGTTAGATCAATAGCACTTTTCATGTCACTCGGCTATGGAAATGTTTGATTGATGATTCTGTAGTGGTTCCATTGGAGCACATTCAGGTGGATGACCGCATGAATTATATATAGAGACTAGTGGCAATTCTTGACATAAAAAAAGACTCTGTGAAACAAGGTGGTGGATCTGGTGAACGTGCATTGGCAGCACCGAAAGGGTTCAGAGTGGACGTGGGAGCCCGAGGATGAAATGAAGGAGCATTACCCTGAGTTGTTCACAGCAGCGTACTTTGACGATGAAGTTTAATTCAAGTGGGGGAGAATTGTAACATCTCGATATTGAGGTATTTTATCTTTAAACCATAAGTATGGCAATTTATTTCATTTTAGACCCTAGATGTGAATCGATTTTAAAATTGGGCCAAAATTGCATTTTCATAATTTTGGAAGTTAGGCACGTAGGCTAGGCATTCCCTAGGAATGCTGGTCGTAGGTGGATAGAGTCCAAACCCTAAATTTTAGGGTTTGGACCCCATTTAAGGAACCTTATGTCGCATGATCCTCTCATTTCCCAGCCTCCATAACCCTTTGAGCCTCATTTCGAAACCATAGCCCATCTAGAAAAGATTTGACCTCTTTGTGTGTGTTTTAGTGTGTGTTGGTGAACCTTGAGGAAGAAGAAACTTAAAGAAGGAGGTTTGATCAAGGGATAGCTTGTAGATCCAAATTCCATTGATCATTTCAATCTATATTGAGGTGTAAACCTTAGAAGTTGCTCACTGTATGCTTAGATCTAGTTATTATGGAGTTTTTGTCATGTTTTGGTCTCATGAATAAGATCTAGAGGGATTCTTCCACTCCAGAAGTTAAGAGTTGCTTCTCTTGATGTTTATTAGGCCCGTAGTACATAAAGTTAGCATCTTGATGGTTGAGGATCAACCATGCATGTATTTATGTCTAATTGTTGAAAGCAGAATGTTAAATCTAGGGTTTATGTTCTTTTGTCACATGCAAAGGTTTCATGCTAGTCACTTTATGGATTAAGAAGCTCCACAAGACTTGGATCTCAATTTTGGACGTTTAATCTTAAGCAACAAGGACTTAATGGCTTAGGAGGGGGGCACGTCAGGTGTTTTGTTGAGTACACTGCGTGTACGCATTTAGGTCCTCGATCAGGCATAGCCACCCTGAAAATTGGGCATAGTTCTGCAACGCTTAGCATTTGCGGTAGGGTCTGGGTTTTTGTGGTTTGGTGCATATTCGGACTATTACGGTTTTGGGCTTTGTTAGGCCACAACTATTTTGGCCTTGCGCCATTATTAGGCTTTGGGCCTTCTTGGTTTTGGACTTATATTGGGCTTTGGGTGTCCTTTAGGAATTGAGCCGCTATTGGGCTTATAGTGCCATTGAGTCTGGGCCTCATTTTTAATGCCAAGTGAGGGAAGGGTAAAATGGTCTTTTACCCTAGGTGTTGGACGAATGAACTAGATTTTCGGTTATGGTTTATGGCCTTATTTTTAATTGGGGGTTTTATTTGATTGGTTAGTGAAGGGATTCTTCGGTTCAGCAGCATGAGCATCGGTTTGACTGACAGCAGATTAAGGTGAGTTTGTTCACTACTATACTGTAGGACACTAGGGATTGTATGTGCTTGTAGTCTTTTTGACTCATGTTGTATGTGTCGTATGCATTTGTACCTTTTTTCCTATACGTATGAGAGGTGAAACACACTCGGGGGTGAAATAGACTCGGTACAACCTTGAGCTGACATATGAGTTGAAATAGACTCGGGGTTGGAACGGACCCGGAGATGAAATAGACCCGGCACACACTTGAGTTGACATATAAGTATTGTATGTGGTATTTTGGGGAAGTCACTATGCTTCGTTCTTACGGTTTTTATTTTATGTTTATGGTACTTCTGAATCGAATAGCAAGAGCTTGGGATGATCACATCATACACACCACGACTTATCACTTTTTTCCTTTGATGTGTTTTGGATTATTATGAATACATTGTGATTTCCCTATGGTTCTAATAAACACGTTGATTGATGCTTTATTTAATATAAAAACAAAAAAAAATTGAGTTTTGGGACGTTATAAAGTCCTATTTGGGTTGCCCTCAAAACTAGTATTTGGATAGAATAACTTTTGAGGAAGAGGCTGAATTGCTAAATTATTATATGATTAATATATTAATAAGAAATAATAATAATTAAATTGGAATTAATTAGAAATTAATTGGAATTAATTTTGGGAGTAATTGAATTAATTAAAAGTGTAGGGACGATTTGGTTATTTATTGAAAGTTGATGCAGGATGACTCTAGAACCCCACGGGATGGGGGTGAACGAAATTTGGCTAGGAATGAACTAGAAATTACATACATAAGGCTTAGGATAAGGAGATAAGACATCTTCATTATTATATTAATTAATTTGGGCCTTATCCTAAAAAACCCTAGCTTTAGCTTCAAGTTTCCATCAACTGTATAAACCCTTCTTTGGCTCTCATCATTTGTCCACTCCTTCTTTCCTTCATAGAGCTGAAATTATGCTCAAGACTCCTCTCTCCTCAAGTCTCCTTGCTACTACGGTTTTGGTTAAAAAGCCATTAGAGGCATCCATTCCATGATCTAGAAGCCGGATTCTACTTTTATTATTTGTAATAATAATCAAAATGTATGTAACCCTAATTTTGTATGAATTTCAATTTCATAGTTTCTCTGTTAGGGTTTCTTGATATTAATTGTTAGTTGTTATCAATAAATAAGACACATATCCTTTCTAGGTTGCATGTGAACTGAAGGTTTTAAGTATTTTTTTCCACCATATGTAATTTTTTATAACCTAGAAAACCCATTAGCGTTATGAGAGCCTTATGTTTTCTATTTGATTATGCACTAAAATGAAATGATCAAAATTAGGGTTTATGGAGATTAAACCCAAAAGACTTAAATTTCGACTTTGCTAGGATTTTTCTAAAACCCTAGCCACCAACCCTTATTTTTGAAAATTGTATGCTTATCCTTATGGTTTCTAGTTTACTTAGTTATTATTTTAATATGATTTAAGTTTTGAATAATTAAAACCTAATAAACCCTACCATTATTTCAAAATTAGAAGGATAATGGATTATGATTAAATTTGAATTATTTAAATTAATTATCTAATTGATAAATAATTATTTAATCAATGAAATTAAATTATTTAATTAATTGTTTAATTTGTAAATAATATGATTTAATTTTATTTAATTAATTGATTAATTAAGATAAAAGATTAAATCATAATTTAGTTTAAAATTAATTATTATTATTTGTTTAATTTGAAAGATTAATTTCAAACCCTAGTATTTTAAAAAGTTTAAGATACACCTTATATGATATATATAATTAAATGTTTAATAAATTATATGTATAAGATAAGTCAGCCGAATCACTAGTACGTCTCATTCACGAAGCCATACTATAAGGGGGTATAAGGAAGCATCCTATAAAATGGTCATTGAATAGGTGTTCACTCTCACCCACCACTCCATTGTATGGTGGAAGGTCGTTAGCCGAATAGATTTGATTGGACGTAACCTCTTAAAAATATGATGTTGTTAAAGTACTAGAACCTTTTGAATAAATCCCAACTCCAGTTACTTGAGGATAAAAATGTGAAGTGTATGCTAGTCCATGAAAACGCACATTGGTCTTTATATGTCGTTAATGGAGTGTGCATGGTTAACCGAAACATTATTTTGGAACTAAAAAGTTGAGTGATGGACGAATCGAAAAATATCATTGTTAATGGAGCGTGTGTGGTTTACCAACACATTAATTTGAGATGATAAATGACATCGAGGTTGTGAAACTGTTTGGTATGGTTATTCACATCTTATTTGTGATTATCGGTATCCCGGTCACAAATTTGAAGACACTAATTTGATATTAAACATGTCATTGAAAAGATTTAGTGAATTTCAAACGATTTAGGACATTCATGCTATATTGAAATTGGCAAATTTGCATTACCTACCTTAATCATTCGCAATTAGATTACGACATCCCTCTTATTTGATGTGAATTGTATTGTGGATCCTAGCCTTGAATATTTATTTTGGGTAAAAAATATTAAGGATTTATATCACTAAATAAAAACTATGTCTCTATATATAAATGTCTGGAAACGGTAAACTCGCTACTACTCAAGTCGGCTCCTCCAACTCAAACTTCTCTCTACTCTCGATTTTGTCGAAAGTGAAGCTCATTGGTCCAAAATACATGGATCGGACGAGTAACTTGAAGATGACTCTTCGTTATGAGGGCAAGGAATATATCCTGGAAAAGCCTATTATCGAAATCAATGAATCCACCACTACTCATGAGAAGATTACCTCCTTCAACAAACATTTTGATGATGCCACAAAGGTCGTTGGCATCATGATGACCACTATGAAACCTGAGCTACCCAATTTCTATGAGGACTAGTGGCTATATGACATGGCTCTCGACCTTGTTGGAAGGTGACACAAGAGTGATTCGAAGTGGTCAAAACTTTGTTGGAAGGTGACACAAGAGAGATTCAAAGTGGTCAAAACTTTCATGGCATGCAAGCTCAAGGAAGGAAAACTTGTTTTCCCTCATGTACAAAAGATGCAACGTTACGTGGAGCAACTCCATAAGTTCAATGTGTTTTTTGATGTTAAGTTGACCATTTATATGGTCATTAACTCATTACCTCGTAGTTATGATCAATTCGTTTTGACCTATCTTTTGAACAATACAGAGACGTTATTGACTGGGCTTCATAATTTGTTGCAAACTGCTGAATCGGGGATGAAGAAAAATCATGCCACTAATGCAAAAAATGCTCATGTCCTTGCCATTAGATATGGCAAAGGGAAGAAAAAAAAAGGCTCATTCCTAGTCCAATAGGAAAAAGAAGGCCCATGTAGGAGGGCCTAGTAGTGGGTTAAGGTCGAAGCCCAACTTTGATGTCCCCACGTTCAGTGATCCATCGGAGGCCACTTGCTTCCATTCTGGCGAAAAAGGTCATTGGAGAAGAAGCTTCCCTAAGTACATTCCGAACCTGAAAGATGGAAATATGGAAAGATGGAAAGATGGAAAGATGGAAAGCTGCCCTAAGTACCTTTAGGACTTGAAATTAGGATGGACACATCCCTAATTTCGTCCATGCCTAGTCCATAAGCCTTCTCAACCCAATATTCAATTATCACACATTTGACAGTTTAAGTCCCCTTCATTTAATTAATGTCTTTTAGTGACAGAATTAATTCTTAATTAATTCTTGTCTAATATTAATTAAACTATATGATTTCTCCTTAAAATATTATTCATATGATATATTAATGATATGAGCATATCTAGTTATAAAATTCATGCATTATCTTAATACTTTATGTTGATTTTATCTCATTTAATGAACAAAAGGTGCTTAATTAGTTTATAATTTCATTTTTCAGCAACAATTACATGCTCGGATGGAAAAGGAAGCAGAACTAGCGATTGGAAGCTTGGATCTTGGATTTTGAAGAAAGAAGGATGTTGTTGGACAGCTTGACCCCTCGTCAGTGTTTTGGCCATATCTCATGACCCATAACTCCGATTGACGAGATTCCAAATGTTCTGAAAAGTAGACACAATTTCGGATAGCTTTCCTGTTTTGAGAAAATGCTTCGAAACGTACTCGGCGAGTAGGGTCGACTACTCGGCGAGTCGTATCGAACTTTCGCGATTCTGGACGCGCTGACTTGCCGTACACGGGTTTTAAGTGACGAACTCGCCGAGTAGCCCCTATTTTGTGAAAATCTATATAAAGGGACTTTCAAATCGATACCCTAGCATGGAGAGAAACCCTAGGAGGCTGAGAAACAATTGGAAGTGCTGCTAGGTCGTGAGGAATTGAAGAATCAACCCTACATTCAATTGTGAAGAGAATCAAGACAATTTTGGTTTATTCTTAGTAACTTTTTGATTTGAATCATGTTTACATACTTTGATTTCGTTTTTGAGTTTATGTTTACTGCAATCATGAGCTAAAAACTTATTCTTCTGTTAGGGTAGACAATTTTGTGAACATGGATTGATTATTTGAGTAGGATTAATTTTAATTGGTAATTATGTTTTGTTAAGCTTGTTAAAGAACCTTATGCGTTGACAATAACTATTCTTCTGTTAATAAATCAGTAATTAAGTTGTATGAACATCTCTTACTTATTAATTTCATATGATTTATTGTGACCATATAGTTGTATGTCTAGGAATAACGAACGTGAAACTAGAATTAACTAGAAGATAGGTAAGTTAATGTGTAAGCTTGTTGGATGAACACCGACAAGAGGTTAATTGAAGGGCCAATTTAGTTAACCACTACAAGTCTTACTTAACCCGAATCAATAATCTAGGAAACCCGTTAATTTAGACAACTGGCCATTGCTTGACTTAATTTGTTTTCTAAGAATTAGGAATAGCGAACGTGAACCTAATTATCTTAATCGGTAGCCAATGAAGAATTAATCCGATACATTAAAATCATCCATGGGAACAAATGAGTCGTACCTAAACAGAAGTCCTCTTTACTATTGAATTTAGTTGGTAATTAATTGTTTTAGTTGCTAGTTAGTTAATTTGTGTGTTGGTTATTCTAATTAAGTTTCTAGTCTTGTAAAACTAGAGAAAACCCCCTTTTTGTTATTTATTTTATTTAGATAATATTAGAATTTATTTTAATTGTTTACCGTTCCTTGTGTTCGATACCCTACTTGCTTGAACTATATTACTAATCGATAGGTACACTGCCTTTCGTGTGTTTATTTTGTGTCTAAGTTAGTAGGATTAAAACTAGTTGGTTTTACAGACATCAATTAATAATCTCTCTATTCATAAATCATCCTATCATGTTGCTTTGGTGAAGGCAACCCAAAAGGACCATGCACAACCGGGACAAGTACATACCAAATATAGTTACGTGCTTAGGCACTAATACAATAGTCTCCCACTTGGATAAGTCTAGTACAAATATAAGTACAATTTGATTAGCAATCATAGCTCTCAAATACGATGTCGAACTCTGATCTTATTACTAACCTGTCCTTTAGATAAGGGATCGTATACTCCTCCATTCTAGATATCATGCGGACCATAACATGGAATATAGTCATACTTATTGTCCAGCAGTTTGTTTCTCGATTTTTGATTCGTTTGACATAGAACTTAAATGAACACATCAATTCAGTCCTGACCGGGCTCGACATATAAGTCAAACCAAATCATCGAGCGGCCCATATATCTCTTTTAACCTCTTAGGATAAAAGGAACAGATAAAATTCGACTTATATGCATTTTGTAACAGCCCGAAATCTCAGGTATTATTAAATTATGTTTTTAGGGTAATTTAAGAGGGGACTCGGCGAGTTGGAGCCTAGACTCGCCGAGTAGGATCGCAGACTTGGTCGCGGGATCGCGACTGGACTCGACGAGTCCAGATATGGACTCGGCGAGTCGACGCTGTTCAGCGGAAACCCTAACCGTTTGGTTTTGGAACGTATATAAGGCATTTATAGGCCGTCATTGTTCGTCTTTAGTCGACTGAGAGGAACCCTAAACGGCTGTGGGCATCTAGAGCAAGATTGAAGGGTATTAGGGCTTTTGAAGAAATTGTTGTGCAAGGAGGGGAAGAGTTTTGGCTAAAGGAACAGCAAGGGATTCGAGTTCTGCGGTTTGGGGACACAGAAAGTGCGTTATTCAGGTAATATCTCGGATTCTTTCTGTATTGTTGATGTGTGCATGGATTTAGGGTTTATGGAACCCATTTGGTGATTAGATGAATTAATACATTGTTACCCAACGACTATAACCCTGTATTAGGACCTTTAGAGGTCCAGAAGGTCCCATGCTTGTGTATTTCGGGACAAAACTTATCTCAGGAAGCAGTTTGATCGACTGCATGGCATGGACTCGCCGAGTCCGATGAACAGACCCGGCGAGTAGCTTGGAGATTTGCTGGAACTCGTCGAGCTGTTCTTCAGACTCCGCGAGTGGAGTCGGGGTGGCCCCGCGATTCTTCCACGAGGATCTCGTCGAGCCAAGAGGGATACTCGACGAGTAGAAAGGGATCATCAGGGGAAGTTGGAGAGGACGTCTAGACTCGCCGAGTCGCCATGGCACTCGCCGAGTCCGGTCGAGTTGACCGTTGACCGTTGACCAGAGTTGACCTAAGTCTGTCTTCTTAGGGATAGTCACACTCATAAGATATAAGTGTTAATGGGAGATATGTGTTGTTATAGGGAGATTGTAGCTCGTCGAAGTGTGCACGAGTGATTTCAGGATTTGCTAGCTTTCAGCATTCACGAGGTGAGTCTTCTCACTATACTGTACCCGGAAGGGTTTGGCTGTGTGACCGGAAGGTCGGATATGATATGTGATATGTATGCTATATGTGGTAAGTTATTTGTTATATGTGTGCTATGTATGTCATGGGCCGGAAGGCGATTATATTATGGGCCGGAAGGCAATATGTTATGGGCCGGAAGGCGATATGTTGTGTGATGGACCGGAAGGTCGGCGTGGGTAGGACCGGAAGGTTTACCCAGCAGGGACGGAAGTCCCCTGAGACACATGGACCGGAAGGTCAGGGCCTGGAAAGGCGTATGTGCGTAAGTTGTATATTGGGGAACTCACTAAGCATTTATGCTTACAGTTGTTATGTATGTGTTTCAGGTACTAGCGAGGACCGTGGGAAGGCGCCGGCGTGATCGATACACACTGAACGATGTTTTTATGATCTTGGGATTTAGACTATTTATATTGATATAATACTTAAACTATTTATGCCTTGTCTTGGATGGAAATACTTATTTTTAAAATGAAAAATTTGTTTTGAAAATTTGCGTTGTTACAATTGGTATCAGAGCCTTGGTTTGAGGGATTCGGGTGCACCTTCGGGGGTAACTGAACTCAAACCGAGGATTTGAGGAAACTTTTTAAATAAAGGCATAAACTTTTGTAAATGGTTTGTGGTAAGTAAGAAAGAAGCAGTGTGTACGATCAGTCAGCGCCCGAACGGTAAAGATCCCCAAAATACCTTACAATATTATATGATATGAATTGTTATGCATGCTAGAAGACTAGGTATTCATGATAGGACTAGAGTGGCCTGATTTGTGATGCCTTAGTCTAGGGAAGTTTGCCAATATGAGATGCTTTGTTAGTGTGCGAGTAGATGGTGCATAACAGCAGTAGAGTACTCACTATCCGGGGTTTGGGGAGGAAGATTTGGGATGACTGCTGATGCGGTGTGGTCGGTAGTATTGGGCCCGTACTACCGAAGACACCGGGTCAGTGGGAGGCCCAAGTAAGAATCCCTGGATATCGGAGACTGAGTAGGGTTGCGTTATCGAGTGCGATTATACTCGGTGGAGTCTCTGATAGTTTATGTTGTATTTCAGAGACATCATGGTTAGACCGCGCCACGGAGCGAGTTCGAGCGGTGTGAGTGACGAGGAGATTCGTCAGATGATTCACGAGGAGGTAGCGGCGGCGATCCGGGCTGAGATCCCGGAGATGTTTGGGTCTATTAAGACCACCCTGATGGAGACGTTCGATGAGCGGTACGCCGCATTGACTGAGGCTGCAACCGCTGCAGCTACCGCAGCTGTGGCCGCTGCTAGGCCACAGGGGGGTGACTCGTTGCTGTTCTGAGAGTTCAGCAACACGAAGCCACCAGAGTTCAATGGGACGCAGGATCCGATTGCTGCGATGAGGTGGATCGCGGATATAGAGGGGTGCTTCTACACTTGTTCATGCCCGGAGCACCTGAGGGTACGGTTCGCATTGAACCAGCTCCGTCTGGGAGCGAAGGACTGGTGGAAGTTCGTGACGGCGAACTTCACTTTGGCAGAGACTACAACAGTAACATGGGAGGGGTTTACTGCCATGTTCAGAGATGAGTATTTTCCCCCGGTGGAGAGGGAACGATTGGTTCAGGAGTTCTTAACCCTCAAGCAGGGTACTGATTCTGTTGCGGTGATCACGCGGAAGTTTCATGAGAGGGCGATGTTCTGCCCCGAGCTGGTGTCCACTGATCAGGCTCGGATGAGCCGGTACTTGGGAGTGTTGAGGAGGGATATCCGGGAGTTTGTGTCAAACTCCACTTACCATACTTTTGCTGAGCTTCAGGCGAATGCCAGGAAGCGCGAGATCGAGTTGGAGACCCAGGCCAAGGAGGAGGCCGAGTCTCAGCGGGTGGACCGGCGACCGGCTCAGTTCCAGCCGGCAGCCAAGCGGATAAAGTCCGCCGATGCGAGCAAAGGAGGTTCGAAGGGCCGCACTTGCAGAAAGTGCGGCAAGGGTCATGAGGGGGCGTGTCGATCTGGTGCTTGCTACAAGTGTGGCAAGGAGGGGCACATTGCTAGGGAGTGCCCCAAGGGATTTACGGTTTGCTTTCATTGCAACCAGACAGGCCATAGGAAGGCCGAGTGCCCTCAGCTTCTTCAGGGATCTGCACCTACTGCCGGAGCTGTTGCGACTCGACCGGTGAAGGTCGAGTCCCCGAGGGCTCGGGGAAGAGCCTTTCAGCTGACTGCGGAGGAGGTCCGCGCTGCGCCCGATGTCGTGGCAGGTACGTTGTAATTCATGTATTTATTTTAATGTCGAGATGTTATGCTTATGTTATTATATGCGTAGGTACTTTCCTTGTGAACTCTGTGCCTGCCTTAGTGTTATTTGACTCGGGTGCGAGTAGGTCCTTTGTGTCCTTAGCCTTTAGCCAGCATATCAGCGTTAGTCGCGAGTCGTTGAGCCGACCTTTGAGAGTTTCTATAGCTGACGAGAAAGTGATTTGTGCCACGGAGGTTCTTCGGGGATGCGTGCTAGAGATTTTCGGGGTTGAGTTCCCGATAGACCTGATTCCTATTGCGATGGGTGACGTCTGTGTCATCGTGGGCATGGACTGGTTGAGCCTATTCGGCACTGTCATCGACTGTGAGCGTCAGCTGGTGACTATGCGAGACCATAGTGGGGGAGTTCTTTCGGTGTACGGCTAGGGTACCCGTTCGGGATCTGCTTTTTGTTCGGCCGCTAGGGCGAGGCAGTGTCTACAGCAGGGCTGTAAGGGTTTTGTGACGTATGTGATGGATACGCGGGAGGTTTCCGAGAGACCGAGGTCAGTGGAGGAGGTCCCAGTGGTGCGTGAGTTTCCAGATGTTTTCCCCGAGGAGCTGCCGGGAGTACCTCCAGTGAGACAAGTAGAGTTTGGTATTGACCTGGTTCCGGGGGCCGCGCCTATTGCTAAGGTGCCTTATCGACTTGCACCTCCAGAGATGCAAGAGTTGTCCTCGCAGCTCCAGGAGTTGTTGGGGAAGGGATTCATTCGGCCGAGCAGTTCGCCGTGGGGAGCACCTATTCTGTTCGTCAAGAAGAAGGATGGTTCACACCGGATGTGCATTGATTACCGGGAGTTGAACAAGTTGACGGTCAAGAACCGTTACCCGTTACCGAGGATCGATGACTTATTCGATCAGTTTCAGGGAGCATCTTGGTTTTCCAAGATCGATCTGAGGTCAGGGTACCATCAGGTGAGAGTACGGGATGAGGACGTCCAGAAGACAGCGTTTAGGACGCGATATGGGCATTATGAGTTTGTGGTGATGCCTTTCGGGCTCACCAATGCCCCGTCTGTGTTCATGGATCTCATGAACAGGGTATGCAGGCCGATGTTGGATCGGTCAGTGATTGTATTTATTGACGACATTCTGGTATATTCGAGATCTAGAGAGCAGCATGAGGAACATTTGAGGGAAGTCCTTGGGGTATTGAGGTCGGAGAAGCTTTATGCAAAGTTCTCCAAATGTGACTTCTGGTTGCGGGAGGTCCAATTTCTAGGACATGTTGTTAATCAGAAGGGGATATTGGTCGATCCGGCCAAGGTTGAGGCAGTGATGAGTTGGGAAGTGCCGAAGTCACCCTCTGAGATCAGGAGCTTCCTTGGGTTGGCAGGATATTATCGGAGATTCATTAAGGATTTCTCCAAGATCGCAGTGCCGCTCACCAGATTGACCCGGAAGGGTGTTGCATTCTCATGGGGGCCCGAGCAGCAGACCTCCTTTGAGACACTTCGCCAGAGGTTGTGCGAAGCCCCGGTATTAGCTCTCCCAGAAGGGATGGAAGATTTTGTGGTATATTGCGACGCATCGATTTCGGGACTGGGTGCAGTGTTGATGCAGAGGGGCCATGTGATAGCGTATGCATCGAGGCAGCTGAAGCCTCACGAGGCGAGATATCCCACGCATGATTTAGAGTTGGGGGCAGTAGTGTTCGCTCTCAAGATTTGGCGTCACTACCTGTATGGGGTTCGATGTACGATATACACGGACCATAAGAGCTTGAAATATTTGATGGATCAGCCCAACCTAAATATGCGTCAGAGGAGGTGGTTGGATGTGGTCAAGGATTATGATTGTGAGATCCTGTACCACCCAGGCAAGGCTAATGTGGTAGCCGACGCGTTGAGCCGCAGGGCGGAGAGCACTCCATTGCGAGATGTATGCTTGAGACTGACTGTGATGACTCCAGTATTGGATGCTATTCGTGGGGCACAGGCAGAGGCTGTGCGACCAGAAATGCAGAAGAAAGAGCGGGTTGTGGGGTTAATTTCAGAGTTTGTTAAGGATAGTCGAGGGCTTATGACGTTTCAGGGTCGAATTTGGGTACCGTTCGTGGGCGGTACACGTATTACCTTGATGGAAGAGGCTCATAGATCAAAATTCTCGATCCATCCCGGTGCTACGAAGATGTATTTGGATTTGAGGAAGGAGTATTGGTGGCCCTGTATGAAGAGGGACGTCGCATGGTTCGTTGAGAGGTGCTTGACCTGCCGTAGGGTTAAGGCCGAGCACCAGAGACCGCATGGCAAATTACAGCCATTGGAGATTCCCGAGTGGAAGTGGGAACATATCACTATGGATTTCATCACCAAATTGCCGAGGACTGCCAGGGGAGTTGATGCAATTTGGGTGATTGTGGATAGGTTGACGAAGAGTGCACACTTCCTTGCCATCAGTGAGAGTTCTTCAGCGGAGAAGTTGGCATAGATATATGTGAGAGAGGTGGTATCTCGGCATGGGGTACCGATCACGATTGTTTCAGACCGTGATGTGCGTTTCACTTCCAGGTTCTGGAAGAAATTTCATGAGGAGCTGGGTACTAAATTGCATTTTAGTACCGCATACCATCCCCAGACAGACGGTCAGAGCGAGCGGACGATTCAGACGCTGGAGGACATGCTTCGAGCGTGTGTGTTAGACTTCGGGGGTAGCTGGGATGCATATTTACCCTTAGCAGAGTTTTCCTACAACAACAGCCATCATTCGAGCATTGGTATGCCACCTTTTGAGCTGTTGTATGGTAGGAGGTGTCGGACCCCCATTTGTTGGGGAGAGGTGGGACAGAGAGTGATGGGTAGCACAGAGATCGTGCTTCAGACGACAGAGCAGATTCAGCAAGTTAGACAGAGGTTATTGACCGCCCAGAGCCGACAAAAGAGTTATGCAGACAGGCGCCGATCCGAGCTTGAGTTTCAAGTCGGCGACTTCGTTCTCCTGAAGGTCTCTCCTTGGAAAGGAGTGATTCGATTCAGGAAGAGAGGCAAGTTGGGGCCCCGGTATATTGGGCCATTTCGGGTGATTGCAAGGATAGGCCGGGTAGCCTATCAGTTGGAGTTGCCAGCGGAGTTGGGACAGATCCACGACACCTTTTATGTGTCGCAATTGAGGAAGTGCATAGCCGATGAGTCGGCAGTGGTTCCATTAGAGGATATTCAGGTGGATGCGAGCCTGAATTATGCTGAGAGACCAGTGGCCATCAGGGATCGGAAGATCAAGGTTCTGAGGAACAAGGAGGTACCTCTGGTGTTGGTCCAGTGGCAACACCGGAAAGGTTCGGAAATGACTTGGGAGCCGGAACGTGAGATGCGGGAGCAGCATCCGGAACTATTTGCAGAGTGAGACTTCGAGGGCGAAGTCTAATCCTAGTGGGGGAGAGTTGTAACAGCCCGAAATCTCAGGTATTATTAAATTATGTTTTTAGGGTAATTTAAGAGGGGACTCGGCGAGTTGGAGCCTAGACTCGCCGAGTAGGATCGCAGACTTGGTCGCGGGATCGCGACTGGACTCGACGAGTCCAGATATGGACTCGGCGAGTCGACGCTGTTCAGCGGAAACCCTAACCGTTTGGTTTTGGAACGTATATAAGGCATTTATAGGCCGTCATTGTTCGTCTTTAGTCGACTGAGAGGAACCCTAAACGGCTGTGGGCATCTAGAGCAAGATTGAAGGGTATTAGGGCTTTTGAAGAAATTGTTGTGCAAGGAGGGGAAGAGTTTTGGCTAAAGGAACAGCAAGGGATTCGAGTTCTGCGGTTTGGGGACACAGAAAGTGCGTTATTCAGGTAATATCTCGGATTCTTTCTGTATTGTTGATGTGTGCATGGATTTAGGGTTTATGGAACCCATTTGGTGATTAGATGAATTAATACATTGTTACCCAACGACTATAACCCTGTATTAGGACCTTTAGAGGTCCAGAAGGTCCCATGCTTGTGTATTTCGGGACAAAACTTATCTCAGGAAGCAGTTTGATCGACTGCATGGCATGGACTCGCCGAGTCCGATGAACAGACCCGGCGAGTAGCTTGGAGATTTGCTGGAACTCGTCGAGCTGTTCTTCAGACTCGGCGAGTGGAGTCGGGGTGGCCCCGCGATTCTTCCACGAGGATCTCGTCGAGCCAAGAGGGATACTCGACGAGTAGAAAGGGATCATCAGGGGAAGTTGGAGAGGACGTCTAGACTCGCCAAGTCGCCATGGCACTCGCCGAGTCCGGTCGAGTTGACCGTTGACCGTTGACCAGAGTTGACCTAAGTCTGTCTTCTTAGGGATAGTCACACTCATAAGATATAAGTGTTAATGGGAGATATGTGTTGTTATAGGGAGATTGTAGCTCGTCGAAGTGTGCACGAGTGATTTCAGGATTTGCTAGCTTTCAGCATTCACGAGGTGAGTCTTCTCACTATACTGTACCCGGAAGGGTTTGGCTGTGTGACCGGAAGGTCGGATATGATATGTGATATGTATGCTATATGTGGTAAGTTATTTGTTATATGTGTGCTATGTATGTCATGGGCCGGAAGGCGATTATATTATGGGCCGGAAGGCAATATGTTATGGGCCGGAAGGCGATATGTTGTGTGATGGACCGGAAGGTCGGCGTGGGTAGGACCGGAAGGTTTACCCAGCAGGGACAGAAGTCCCCTGAGACACATGGACCGGAAGGTCAGGGCCTGGAAAGGCGTATGTGCGTAAGTTGTATATTGGGGAACTCACTAAGCATTTATGCTTACAGTTGTTATGTATGTGTTTCAGGTACTAGCGAGGACCGTGGGAAGGCGCCGGCGTGATCGATACACACTGAAGGATGTTTTTATGATCTTGGGATTTAGACTATTTATATTGACATAATACTTAAACTATTTATGCCTTGTCTTGGATGGAAATACTTATTTTTAAAATGAAAAATTTGTTTTGAAAATTTGCGTTGTTACACATTTACCATTCACTCATCAATCATGCACAACAATGCGTTTTATAACATCAAGTTACTGATTCATTTACGCATTATCAATGCACAATCAACAAGAAAACAATAAACCATATATCTAGGTTTTAAGACCATATGATATTATCGTCTTGCGATCACTCAAGACAAATTCCATGAAGTGATGCCAGCAAGCACGAGCTTAATCCAATGCTCAAATAAAATTCATAAGCACTTTGAACATTGCAGTAAACCTTTGTTGTGTCTAATACACTTTAGACAATCTACAAATCAATTCATGACAATCTTCTTTCATACCTACTCCTAAAGTATGAGCGACTATGGAACTTTTGAATAATCTTATTATTCAGGAAGTCAAAACATGCAAAGTGAAACAATAGGTAAATAATCAACACAAGACAATAAGTTTACTTATAAATAATACAGTTTTATTTAATCATCAATTGTCAATTACGTTTATCTATTACACGTTTCAAAGCTATCTAATCTAAACTAATATCGTCCTTTAGCCCGATGCTCCTAGCGTGCTGCAAGTGCTTAACCCTACACAATCCCTTCGTAAGCGGATATGTTGGGTTATCCTCCAATGATAACCTCTTCATAACGAGGAGTCCCTCTTCCACCCGATGTCGAATAAAATGATATTTCATGTCGATATGTGGAGATCTGGCATGATTGCTCGGTTCCTTGGTCAACGCAACCGCTCCTTCATTATCATAGAAAATTTCCATGGGCTCCTTTATGGTTGGCACAAATCCAAGGTCTCCAATGAAGTTCTTCAACCATATTGCCTCCTTTGGTGCTTCTCTCGCCACAATGTACTCTGATTCACCCATTGAATCAGCTACGTTCTCCTGCTTGGAACTTTTCCAAGTATCTGCTTCTCCATTTAGGGTAAAGACCCAGCACGATTGCGAACAGTAGTTGTCCCTGTTGGTCTGAAAACTGGCGCACTATACCCTCGCACCCGTAAGTCATCACTCCCACCGAGGACTAGAAACCATTCCTTTGTCCTCCGAAGGTACTTAAGAATATTCTTGACTGCGGTCCAATGTGCTTTGCCAGGGTTCCCCTAATATCTGCAGAACCTTGCTCAAAGTGAAGGCCACATCAGGGGGAGTACAAGTCATAGCATACATAATTGAGCCAACTGCAGAAGCGTATGGTACTCGGCTCATCTCTGCTATCTCGACTTCAGTACTCGGGCTTTGTGTCTTACTCAACTTGGCATTACTTTGGATTGGTAACTCCTCCTTCTTGGAATTCTCCATACTAAAACGCTTTAGTACTTTGTCCAAGTAAGTATTCTGACTAAGTCCTATTAGACTTTTACTTCTGTTTCTCACTATCCTTATTCCCAAAATATAGGCAGCCTCTCCGAGGTCCTTCATAGCGAAGCACTTCCCAAGCCAGGACATGACTTCCTGTAGCGTCGGGATGTCGTTTCCTATGAGTAGTCTGTCATCGACATACAATACGAGGAAGCTAACTATACTCCCACTAGCTTTGACATATACACATGATTCATCCTCGCTTCACAGAAAACCAAACTCTTTGACTTTCTCATTGAAACAAAGATTCCATCTGTGAGATGCTTGTTTCAGTCCATAAATGGATTTCTCAAGCTTACACACTCTATTAGGGTGCTTCACATTAACAAAACTCTTTGGCTGAGCAATCAAACATCCTTAGCCAACTTCCCGTGAAGGACAGTGGTTTTGACATCCATATGCCATATTTCATTGTCATGAAATGCAACAATGGCTAGCATCACCCTAATAGACTTTATCTTCGCAACCGATGAGAAGGTTTCATCATAGTAAACTCCGGGAGTTTGAGTGAAACCCTTTGCAACCAATTGTGCCTTATAGGTGTGTACATTCCCATCCATGTCAGTATTCTTCTTGAAGATCCACTTGCACCCGAACATCTTACGACTTGGTACATTGTCAACCAAATTCCAAACTTAGTTGTCATACACGGATTGAACCTCATTGTCCATAGCCTCTTTCCATTTCGCATACTCTCAGTCTACCATCGCTTCTTTTTAGCTATTAGGTTCATCCAAATTTATTAGTGTACTGTCACTAATAAACGTATCACCCTCACTTGTTATATGAAAACCATATAACACAGGCGGAACACTAACTCTACTAGAATGTCTAAGAGGTAAGGATTCGTCAATCGGTTCAACCGGAGTTTCCTCCTCAGGTTGAGCGCCAACGTTAGAGGTTCCTTCATTGCTCGACTCTTGAATCTATTCAAGATCGATTTGCCTCCCATTGTCCCCTTGGCTTATGAGTTCTCGTTCTCGGAAAACCCCTCTCCTCTCAACGAAGACAACATTGTCACTCGGTTTATAGAAGAGATATCCAAAGGATTTTTGTGGGTAGCCGATGAAAATACACCGCTCACTACGAGGCTCGAGCTTGTTGTGAGTCTCTTGTCTTACAAAAGCCTTGGAACCCCAAACCTTGATATGTGCCAACGAGGGAGCTTTCCATGTCCACATCTTGTGAGGTGTTTTGGCAACCTTCTTCATAGAGACTAAGCTAAGGATATGGACGGTAGTCTATAAGGCATACCCCCATAATGAAATAGGTAGCTAAGAACGACTCATCATGGAACAAACCGTGTATAGCAAGGTTCGATTACGCCTCTCAGCCACACCATTCAACTGTGGTGTCCTAGGTGGCATCAATTGCGAAACAATTCTGTATTCCTTGAGGTAGTCGTGCAATTCCAGACTTAGGTACTCTCCACCTCGATCGGATCAAAGCATCTTGATTTTCCTGCCCAATTGATTCTCCACTTCTTGTTTTAAACTCTTTAAACTTTTCAAAGGTTTCTGACTTGTGCTTGATTAAGTAGATATACCCATATCTGCTATAATCATCAGTGAAAGTCACATAGAAGCTGCTCGCATCCCTTGTGGTGGATATACCCATATCTACTAATTTTATATATGATGGGAGAACTTCTTCCGGGACTGAACCAAGAACTCTAGACAGTGCTTCCCAGACAACCTGTAATGTATTATATATAATATAAATGATGAAGTTTTATATAAAACAATGGTAATAAACAATAAGATAAATAAAAGCTAACTTAGCATGGAAATATAAGCAACTTGAGAAGTTCTTATATCAAATACTCAGTCCCTTCATCATCAATTACCAACACTATAGTTTTTGCAGCCTTCTTTGCAAGATTTTGGACCTCCTATTATACAAATAAAAGCCAACTTAGCATGGAAATAGAAGCAACTTTATCAAGATTACTATGGAAATAGAAGCAACTTGAGAAGTTCTGATATCAAATAAAAGACATGCCATCATCTTCCAAAGCACAGAGGAGCATTGGGACAATTTCATCAATTGCTTGCATTCCCGCACTCTACAGATACATAATTAACATCAAAAGTAAAGTACAGAGCAAATGATAAAAGGTATTTTAAAAGTATGTATAAGTACCTTGTACAGAGTACTAAACGCAAGCCTTGCAGATTCACGAACATCAACCTCACTGTAATCTTATGAGTGTAAATATACAACTGATATGAAATACAAAGAAACTAGTTGAAGAAACAACTCACCTTGAAAAGTGTTAAATAATCATCACGTACAGGTGCTAAACATATGGCACAACATACATAAAATGGGCACCAAAAGGGTTGGCACTTCTCTCCCTCAAATCACGGTGAACAATGGGCACCAAAAGGGCAGTTGAAGGCGCATCAATCAATTTTATAAAGTTGTCTGTGAAAGATCAAGAAACAAGTGACAAAATAAGAACAGCTACAAAGCTTAAAACATAAAAATGAAAATTATGTATTGTTACCTAAAGAAGAATATCCAGGGAATATTTTGTATGGTCATTAGGGTCAGTAAGACCCAGCAAAAGGGTTGGCACAAGAGAGGTGATTTTAGGATTCTTTATCACACTAGCAACCTATAATTCACAAATAGATTTACAATATTACATATTTACATACACCCATAAACATAGAAAAACATGAATGGTAGACAACTTATAAGAATATAGTCAAACCTGCTGGAGTGATGTCTGACCTACAGACTGAACTTTTGGATGCGTATCAGTTAGCACCTAAAATCAATAAAAAAATTAGAAATTTGATTATATTAAATAATAAATATGTAAGCTATCATTGAATTCCTGTCCAAAGTACCTCGGTCAACTTTGGGACAATCCTAGGTAGACATTGAGAAAGTTGTTGTGGAGCACAGTATGTCATAGATCCAAGAAGTTGAACACTACTTTGTTTCGTCCTCTAAGCTTTATCTTCAAGACCCTAAAAATATCATGAAGCCATAAATAATATACGAATCTCAGATATCCTGCTATTGATAACAATAAGAAGGAAAAAGAGAAGGACCTTGATAAGTGAAGGAAGAAGAAGCTTCATCCCCTGAGCCGTAAGTTAAGACATCATAGCACGAGCAGCACATTCAGAAGCTTCCCGAACAACAAAAACTTGATCAGAGAACGAAACCTACAAATGAGGTCTAGGGTTTACATGGAAACCCTAAAAGATGGATGACATAAGCAAAATCAGAAAGATATGAACATACCATTCGATAACCAAAATGTGGACTGCAACGATGGGGGATGTTAGGGCTAGAAACTAGCTTCTAATCTCCTTTATCAACATCATATCGATAAAGATCGCCATAAACATATGTCTTTCTAATATATCAACCATTTTCAAAGTAAGTTCAAGCATAATTTCAAAGAAGGTCACATGAATTCATCTATAAGACATAATGTCCATTTGTTGTTATCTTCCATCCGTAAAGTCACCGGCATGGCGTCTTTTTTCTTTGGAGCCACTGGCATTGCCCCATAACATCGGAGATTATGTTCCTACTATTTCCTTGATTGACATCGACAACCGGGAATGGCAAGTAACGATGGTCGAAGTAGGCGGCAGTCAACGTTGGGAGGGGGAAGGAAGGGGCATCGATAATTAGGGCAAGAGGGAAAGGAGAAAAAAGGAAGGCAGGGTTTTTAATTTTTTTAGGATTTCATTTCCCCCCTGGCTATTAAAGGATGGAACACGCGTTCCCCTAAAATTTATTAAGCGACATCCTTAAATGACACGCATTTTATTATAGGTGCCCTCCGTGTTTTATTTTATTTCATTTAGACACTAATTTAAGGGGACGCAATAATGCGTGACCTAAATCCTTAAATTTTTTGAACAGATGACACTTTTAAATGTCACTATCTTTTACGTAACATAAATCAATGAGTGTCGTGGTTTACGTGTCGTAAAAGGGTCTTTTCCTTGTAAGGTTTCTAGGAAGAAGAAGATAAGATTATGATCATCAATTAGGAAGAGAATTGACAACAACAATCTTTAATTGACAAGGAACTTGATATATTAACACAACAAAAGAGATTAGAAGATAATTTTACCCCTAATTAGATGATTTTTGTAGCCCTCTCCATCTAGGATCAACAAAGCAAATCCTTATCACTTCCCCCACGTTGCTCGACTCGACTTTTCCAATCCATCGTCGCACACACACATGCAAGGAACAAAAGATCCCAAGCATCGATTGAGTACACCAAGGGACAAATGGAATCGTGAGAAAAACGTACTAACCTTAAATTACAATAAACTCGTTGATTCCTCTATCATGGGGGTTATACCCGAATTTTGCATTCTAGTCCCTTAATTCTCCATATTAAAACCCCTTAACCCTAACCCTAATAAGTTAACATTTCAAGTTTCTCTAATGGCAGCGTGGCCCCTAAATTCTTATTAAACCTCTTAATAAGTTATATTTACTTCAAGTTCCTACAAAAATCATTAAATTAAATCATATGTTCGTTAAATATAAATTACTTCCTTTAAATATTAATTAATATCTTTTTTTATTACATTTTAATACTCATAGAATCAAAATAGATTTATTATAATTAATTATTGAGTAAGAGAAGGTTAGCATCGTTAACAAAAGGAAATTCGGTTCATTTCAATTCTCCCCTTGTTAAAAATGATGTTATTTTCGGAATCAGATACCGACATAAACAACTTAGCGTAACGAAACTTCACGAATTCTACAACCACCTAGGTAGCTTTTGACCTATACCCATCCTCCCATCGAAACTTAATGAGCTTGAATCGTCTCATCCACAGCTGCTTAGTGTTTCTCCAACTAAGATAACTTCCAGCTCTCTCAACTCGTGGATTAATTCCTCGCCTTGTAACTTGTCTAATAGAACGATACTCACCACTCAGCTTTCCTAGATCATCAAAATGGAAAATTTTCTTCACAAAACTGCTTGACCACCTATACGAGAAGGTGTCCACGAAATTTCTTGAACTCCCTACTGCATGAGCCGAGAAACTTCACACCCTATCACTGGACACTTGCTCACCTCAAAGTACTCATGATGAAAATGAACCCTAGAGTTCTCTCCTCACAATGCAATCTTATCCTCATACAAAACGTAGTACTCAGAAATGTTTTTAACGTAGAGAATATCAGTATGTCTGGCAGACAGCCAAAACGTATGAATGATGACAACACATGATTTTTTCCATATCGGAGTCCAAGTGAAAGGGGGGAAAAGTATGTCCAACCATCACATTATAACACTCCTCATACATTTCCCCAACCACAAAAAGAAAATTCCCTACCTCTATCACAAATTTTAACAAAAGAAATTCATAAAAACTCTGAACTAACACTCAACAAACACATAAATCAGCAAATACGAATGGTCTACCACCACTAACATCAACACAATTATATATAGAAACGAAGCACTTCGAAGAAAAAGTTCTGAGAATACCTCATCATCGCGTTTGACCTCCTCAGCAGTCATATGAAATGCTCGCGCCTGCACTTTTGGTGCATTGTTCTTCTTACCACTAACACCAGCGTGAATCTTCAGATTTGGAAACTGACCATTCATATGACCCATTTGCCTATAATTATAGCAGATCAGCTCATTCTTGCACTCTTCTAGCGTGTGGCCTAAATTTCCACATCGTCTGCAACTAATGGTGTCGCTACTACATGACCCCTTATGTGAGGAGTAACACTTCATACAATAGTCCGACTTGTCACCCCTCATATCCTTATTACCCTTCTTTTTCTTCGAGGATACATACAAACCCTCCCATTTCCTCTTCTCCTTACCCGTGATCATTGTGCGCCTCGGTGTAGCCAAATCAACCTCGATCTGAATAGCCTCATCCATGGCAACCACCAAAGTGATGCACTGCCTCACAGTAGCTCGATACTCTGCCAATAATCCCTCAGCATAATGTTCCACATGTTTTTCCATGGTGGGATGGTAAGTTTTACCAAAATGTAGCTTCTTAGAGAACAATGAATTGTATTTCGTAACCGACATAGTTCCTTTTTCCAGCGTGAGGAACTCGCGTTCAACCTTCCTTATCTGCCTCGGTGGACAGAAACGCTCCTAAAGCCTTTAGTTGAAGGCCTCCTAAGTCATGGCTTGAAGTGTAGCCTCAGGAACAACTGATTCCAATGCCTCCCACTGTTACAGAGCACCACCATCCAACTTCAGTGTTGCATAATTGACTTTCTGTGACTCCATGAAGTCGCCTAAATGGAAAATCGGTCTCATATTGTGTAACTATTGCATGCACAATGTTGTTTCTTCTCCTCCTCCAAAGACAAGGGGTTTGCGGTCAATAAATGCTCTATAGGAACTACCCCACCCCTCGATACGTTCTCTAGTGGGCGTCCTATTCCGTTCCCGGGTAACTAAGCGGCTCTAAACTATCACCTCTCGTGGCTCCTCATTCTCCTCCTTTTCGTCCTCCGAGGATAAGAGTACAGCATCTCGCATAGCCTGCTGCATCCACTCTATGGCTCGATCGTGCCTCTGCAACTCAGCATCGTGTGCCTCAAACTGCTCCCAAAGGTCTACAATGATAGCAACACTCACAATGTTGCGCTCACTACGGGTTGGGTAGGCTCGTGACTGACGACCAGCAGGTGGGGTCAAAAAAATAAATGGTGGCGTCTCGGGTGTGCGGTTATGCTGCCCCCAACCAGCTCCTCCAACAACGACATTCCCTTCGACGTGTGACATGGTCCTAAATAACAAAGAATTTTAAGTACACATAACAATTACAGGAAGAGAAAATTCAGCACCTAATTGAACACCTAAATGTTATGTTTATTTTACAAACTAAGTTTTATTTAAAAAACATGTTTTACTAAATTACATTGTTTTTATAAATATTAAAAAGAAAATTAAATAAAAATAATGACATGAAAATTAATAGGTGTCATAACATATTGACTATTTTTTTAATTGATATTATAGTACCATAGATGATGTGTAAATATTACTATGTCTACTAGTCTTATAAAAATAAACATTATTAAATTATTTATAGTACGTATAGACGGAGCTGGCTTAGGGCAAGGTGAGGAGGGCTTTTGATAGCCCTTACTCTTTAGATTTTATAAACATTTATTGTTTTTCTCCAACTATGAGTTGGAAAATCCAATCATCAATGACCTTTAACTCTACATGTGTGTATTTGTTTATTCACAATTACACCACTTTAGTTTTACATGTTCTACTAAAAGATTAATTCCCTTTAACTAATTTATGTTAACATTTTGGCTGATTGTTGGATGTGAAGAAAAGTTTGAGGTGGAAATGAAGTTCTATTATCAGGCATGCGAAAGCAAGTTGGAAGCTTTGATTTTTCATTTCCGGTATACAACAACTCTCTTCTTTTTTCTCTTTGGCGTTCATTTTGAGTTATTCATTTATTTTCTATCTGTTTTAGTTGTCATTCTTTTAATTTATGCATTAGTGTTTTGATAACTATTCTTTTTTCTTCAGAACAACTGGACAATATTCTCATCTTATTTTAAGTTCTTAAGAGATAGATTACTGTGTTGGGTTTTGCCGAACGTGTTCTTATGGTTGTATACGATTGGAATTTGGGGGCAAAGTACATATGAAGATGCTACTCTGGACGTAGCAGGTTGCTTCTCTTTTGCATTGGTGATATTTCACTACTCTTAGATCATTGACACATTATTTTTTGACCAAATGACAAAAGGAACATTCCAATAATTTTATAAATAATAGGAATTCTTATTATTTGTGTGATATTACTTATTTTTTATGTGACTGCCAATGTTATAAAAGGTGGTCGAAGATAATACGAAGGCGAGAAGTCTTGGAAAAGAAGCCTATCTTATAGCAACTTTTTCCCAAAGTTGATTGTTATAGGTTGCAAATATATAGTGTATACGATATAGATTATGTCGATTCAACAGTTTTGGGGCTAAATGCTTAACCAAACTTCTCATGTAATATCAATATCTTAAAAAAATAAATTGATGTTTTTGAGTCTCTTGTGATGTTGCAGTCACTGATTTAGTATCCTCTCATGGGATTTGATTACTGTGACAGTGAATGTAGTTTCATTAAATTTATATTGTTTATCACTAATCCATAATGTTTGAATTACGAAATTGCTTTTCAATTAACTAAATTCTTTTATAAGCCAAAACAATTTGACCATAAAAAAAAAAAAAAGTAAAACTGATGTTCATTTTTAAACTATTTGAAAAAAAATATAAATATTAATGGATCAACACATGATAGAAACTTAATTGTAGAAGACAATCAAAATTGAGATTAAATTCTTTAGAAGACAATCAAAATTAAAATTAAATGCTTTAGGGAAAGCATGGTCACGAGAAGAAAATAATCTTAAAATTAAATGGTTTTAGTTGAAACCAATTAAAGATATTTTTAACATATATTTGTTATGACACAACAATAAATGATTTTTAATAGTGATCCACCAGAATTATACATTAAAGGAGAAGCAATAATTTATGTTTAAATGATTTTTAGCAGATCCAATGTTCGACTGTGAGGGTAAGTAATCTTCGATATAACTGATTTCACATACAATTAGGAAGTTCCCATCACCCCCTTTCCCTTATTGTTTTTTGGTTCGGTCTGTAACCTCTCTCTAAATTTGTGTATGTGTGTTTTTAACCGACGATTTTGTCTCCTGAATCTGGAATCGAAGGCTTGAAGAAGGTTGTATACGATCTGAAAAATCTCTCATATAAGTTGATTTTGTGGTATGATTTATGGTCTTGTAGTGTTTTTTAACTACACATGTATGATCATGACTCCCTTTCTTATCTCTTTTAATTACACATATTTTGTGGTCTTTTTACTGTTTTCAGGAGTACACACAGTTTTAGAATTAACTTTAAAATCATGTAGTTGTGATGTTTAAAAGTTGTTATGTTGATGCATGAACACACGAAAATCCAAATGCACGGGTTGGTAAACCTTGTAGCCACAATGTAAGGTTAGCAAAAGGGAAATCAGATTCGATGTGTTGGAAAACATAACATTGTTGCAACAAGTAGTGTTAAGTCTGGTCGTTGGTGAGTTTGATGTGGCTTTAACTACTTCAATTTTTGTTTTTGCAGGTGAAATTGAATATTTGTTTACCAGAGAATCATACTTGATTACAAATAAAGTATGCTTTATTTTAGATTCAATAAAGTATGATTTATTTTTGTTTTGATTTCTAATTTTTAGTCTCTTTCCTTCAATTTGTACAAGATTAATTATGGTAAAATAACGGTTGACATGCAATAACCCATTGTGGGTTAACTATTGTTAAAATTTTACCAAGAAAATATTCTTTAGGAAAATGATGTGATAATTTATTTTGTGCTTCTGTTCAGATTACAATACAAAGTGACATTATTGGAACATTTGGGGGGCATTTCAGTCAAAATAGTTTTGAAGCTATAACACATCCCTGTAAATCTTATGTTGTTTATTTGTAGATGACTCCTCTATATATTAATTTGTAGCTTATATTCGTAGAATGTAACCCCAACAAGTAAACATGTTGCTTTTGTGACGAGAAAGCTCTGACATGGAACCGAAGCTTGTGATAAACATTTGTCTGCAATTTTTTTGTATGGAAGGGGGTAACTAGGATTTATTTGACTACATCTTTAATGTAGTGTAATGTTGTGTGGTGAATCATATGTAGGATTTCTAGAATTACTAAACATATTGTTCTGTGTTGGTTTTCAAATGTAATTTATATGTAGGCCACCTTAAAGTACAATTCATAGCGAATTAGTGATTGCATGTATTGGTTATTCAGATTTAATGTTTTTATAAAATTTGATTTTACTTGCTAAAAAATGAGATATGTGTAAAAAATGATGAGCTTTATAATTTGCAAAAAGATTGTTAACATTAAATTTTTTATCTTTAATGACATTTTCTATGTAAGAAATCAAAATAATATTTTTAAACAACGAATAAAAATGATAGGACATGATTTTCTAAAAGTAGATAATTAGTTCTGTTTTTGAACGTCAATAATTAGAGATAAACATTTTAATTTATAAGTATATTAAGGGGGAGATTATAAGTCATAATCAGTTTAAGAGTTATAATAAGCTATCTTTAGATCTATACAAATGACTTTTGATGCATATTATCCCGTTTAATCCTCTTTTATCAATACCATATTGTTACATAATATTTATCTATCAAATAAGTTGTGTAATGACACCATATTGATATACAAAAGTTTTCGGCATAATGTGATTGATGCGGAAATAGTTGATGGTTAACATGTTGACAAGAGGCAACGATGACAGTTTATACCTCTAATGTGATTTCCAAGCTCCGTCACTGATGATAGTCCAAGCTCCGTCACTGATTATAGTACCAAGAAAGGTTTTTGTTTTTTTTATAAATACAGTATCTTATCTTTTGGGAAAAGAAGTTATAAGATTCACACAAATGTGGACGTTTACTTATTTGAAACAAAATATGAAAATAACTCTTAACAATTTTCATTCAATAAACTTGGCTTCTTAAAGTTTAAAACACTTATCAAAGTACATGAAAACCTCATATTTTATAAAGCATCAAATGACGAAGCAAATACACAACAACCTCTTGCAATCATGGTAACAAGTGATTGCTTGCATTCATTATCTTCATTTCATCTTTAATAACAATTAATTACAAATATAGACTTCTCTGAATTATTTGGCACTGACTACCATAAAAAATTATTCTGACTACAATGTGACGTTTGCCTAACATCTATTAATTTCTTTATTGATTATCGCAAGACAAAAATAGTTTCTAACTTTTAATTAATAAATCAGTCTTTACTTATTTTTTCATTACAAACACGCAATATATATAAAACTTAGTATGCTATGATTTTTTAAATATCTGACCATTATATTTTATTAATTTAAATCAACAAAAGTAATTTAATTTCAATAATAAAATTCCGTTGTTGTCATTATTATATTACATTTTTGTTTTAACTTAAAAATTATCATGAATCAGTAAAACTAGTCGAAAGTTAGTAGTTTGTAGTTATTTTTATGTTTGAACTATAGATTTGTTAAAACACTAGCAAAAAGTAAGAAAGAGTACAAAAAGAATTTACAAATTAAATGCACCGAAATGAAAAACTTATTAATCATATCAACTAATAAAAGTGAAAGGAGATCTATGTTTTACCTAGTTGAATATCATCCGCCATCTTAAGATAAAAGCATATTTTCTTGTTGAACACCAAGTTGTTTCGGGTCTTTCATAAGTTCCAAACCACCATGTTGTTTCGGGTTTTCCATAATAAATTTCAGTATCGAGAGCCACATATGATTTGTAAAATATTCGCATAGATGGTTTGTGATGTAAAATTAAACTTATAAAACTTCATAAAAAATATATACACGCCTAACATGAGATCTAATAGATGATGCAAGAAAGATGATAGATATATTTGATTGCATTTTGTTCAAACATATGGAGTTTTTTGATTATTCTATATCTAATATTAGATAAATAATAGCCATATATTTTAAAGACTATATATATATATATAGATAAGATTTTTTTTGAAGGTAAAAGTTTTTTTCGGTTTTTTTGGTGAATAAAACAAATGAATCACTTGATTAATAAAAAATAACATGACTCATAAATAAAATTCTAAAAAAAAAATTCTGAAAAACACATCGCGAAAATTTAGTGTAACAAAGATTTTGTTGATATTCACTAAAATTATCATAAAAGTAATTTTTTTTTTCTGGATTTACTTAAAAATGAATCATGAAGGTGTTTTTTTAGAAAAAATTTTCTTATGAATATTCTTACTTTTGAATAATATAATTATTCATTTTGCTTGTTTGCCAAAAAATATGTATTTAAAAAATTTCTTACAATCCTACCAAATTTTTCCTTTTTATTTGATCATCTTTCTCTCTCTCTTTATATATATATATATATATATATATATATATATATATATATATATATATATATATATATATATATATATCGACGTGAATTTTACAAAACAATTTTTCATTTTAAAACATATTTTCATTCACACGATAATCATAAAAACATAATGTGTCCACTGTAACATAACAAAACATGTCCCAAGATCTCAATATCATAAACTCCATGAGTGTGTACGAATCATGTCGACGGCCTTCCCGCGATCCTCCCTAGTACCTAAAACACATCACACAACAACTGTAAGCATAAATGCTTAGTGAGTTCCCCAAAATACCACATACCCTACATACGCCTTTCCAGGCCATAACTCTATAGGGTCTTACGATCCATGTGTCTCAGGGGACTTCCGTGCCAAATCCCAGTAGACTTTCCGGTCCTACCCGTATGGACCTTCCGGTCCATAACCTCTTGACCTTCTGGTCCTTACCAACGTAACATACATAGCACATACATATATATCATCTTGACCTTCCGGTCCTTATCATACATAACATACATAGCACATACATATCACATAACCGCATATAGCACATACATCATAGCATACAAGACCTTCCAGTCACACATAAGTACCCTTCCAGGTACAGTATAGTGAGAAGACTCATCTCAATGAAGTCGTATAAACTCTCATGCTCAACATCCCGACTTAGCCTCCTCCTATTATTCAAATAACATTCCTGATCAATTCACTCTCATGATCTCATCTCTACAGAATGGGTAGAAGACCATTCTACCCTTCCCTAAACTCTCCTGAATTAGTCTTAACCAGAATCCTAAAGTTAACGAAAGTCAACGGTCAAACTTTTACCCGACTCGTCGAGTGCACATGGGCGACTCGGCGAGTCCATGCGGTTTTTCTGAATCCTTTCAGCCTTTCTTGACTCGTCGAGTCATCATTCCACTCGACGGGTTACACCTGTCACGAATCGTGGGGCAACCCCGACTCGACTCGTCGAGTCCACTTATGAACTCGGCGAGTTTCCGCCATGCTCAAACTCAAATGGCCTTCTGAGGTCAGATATGTTCTTCTAATCCATAGATCTGACCTTCCTAAGCTCAATAAACACGTAAAGGTTCGATCTTGATACTCATGCAATGTCTAAATAACTCTACTTGAAGAAATAGCCCCAAATACAACATCCTAAGTCCATTTCTTCCATAACTCAACATAAAGCAAGATGGATAACATCCTCTGGGCCACTATGGGTCCAGATCTAAAGTCTAAACATGATAAGAGACCATATTCCCAACAAATCAACCCAATAAAGGGTATAGAAAACCCTAGATCCATGGATTCCTTAACAAAACAGAAAATGATCGAGAAGATACCTCAAGGATGGTTTCCTTTGCTTGAAATCCACAGATATGAAACCTCCTTGGCCTCCTCTAAGCTGGAACCGCCTTCTTCTTGCACAAACCAACCCACAAAGGTCAAATAATGGCTTCTTCCTTCACACAACGCTCAAGCACTTCTAGGGTTTCTCTCAAGGGTCTGGTAGCCGCAAATGGTGGCTATAAGGGTGCTTAAATAGGTCCCAAACCCAAGAAATTAAGGTTTCATTAAATAGCATGGACTCGCTGAGTCCACTCATGGGCTCGTCAAGTCCCTCATTAAATCAGACCAAAAGATGTGCGATCCCACTTGGCGAGTCTGAGCGCCTACTCGCCGAGTCCCTCTCACAAATTCAATATAAATACTTATCATAGGGTACCTGGGAATCCGGATGTTACAATATATCAAATTTTCATAAGTTAGTTATGTTAATATAAGTTCTTAACTAAATACATAGATAAAATCCCAAAAATTATATAAAAAAATTGATTACTAAACGTATGTTCATAAGTGAATATATTTCTATAAACATGAATGTCCTTTGTGTAATATATGTTCATAAATGTCTATAATTGAACAATTATATAAAAATTCCATAAGATATGTATGAACAAATCGATTAATGAACATATGTTCATAAATATGTCTATAAATGTGAATACTCTTTTATGCAACATATGTTCATAACTAAAAATTTATAAGCATACGTACAATAATGGAATAATGGCAGGTGATGTAGGGTAACATGTTTAATAGCAGTATTCTAAATATGATGATCATGGAGGTTGTATTGAGGTGAAGATCCTTAGGGGCTGGTGGTTTTGCAATGATTGTGGTAACTTAGAGATGGTACCTGAAAAACATTTATAATCAACCGGGTAAGTACGAAGCTTAGTGATTTCCGTAAAATACCATATATTAAAATACATATACATGCATACAAATAATGGCTCACGATGTGCGAAAATATGTGTATCTTAGACTTATGGCCCAACTGTTTCGTCTTTAACATGCTATGTGTATCTTAAACTTATGGCCCAACTGTTTCGTCTTTAACATGCTATGTGTATCTTAAACTTATGGCCCAACCATTTTGCTCTCAACATGTAATATGTATCTTCAACTTATGGCCTAACAATTTCGTATTCAGCATGCTACGTCTACTTTAGGCTTACGGCCTAGCCATTTCACCTTCAACACTCTATCCTTACTATAACAAATAATTCAAGTACAACAATATTCAGAACATAAAAACTATACTATCGACCATACTCTACCAGCTCCTATATTCTACTTACATGTGTGTGTGTTTGTTTGTGTGTGTGTGTGTGTGTATATATATATATATATATATATATATATATATATATATATATATAGTAATACATAATATTGTGAGATAACTCGCTTGGATAATTAATCTGACGATTGACAGATATTTGGGTGATTGTACTATCGATTCAATCGGCAGGTAATGCGACTAACAAGTATTTACCTATAGTAATTTAACTTATTAATCCTTATGACAATCAGGTATTGAAAGCTAGATCTTTTGTTAATTCCAATGAATACCAAGAGTTCTATCTAATTAGGATCAGCCAGGGAAGACACTTTGGTGGCATGACCATTTCAGCATGTAGCCTTTCTGAAATCTAACAACCAAGTTAATGTGACCATTCTAGACTACTCTCCAGTAATTAGATTAGTGTTGGGTCAAAAATATAGTTTATACTTTGCTTTTCTAAGCATTTATTGTTTTTATTTTTTTGGCCGAAAATAGTATTGGATTATTTGTAGCTTGGACCAAAAACCCATGTGTTTTCGGTGTAGCATTGGGTTTGGGCCTTGAGTTTGCAACCCTTATATATATATATATATATATATATATATATATATATATATATATATATATATATATATATATATATATATAGAAGTAAGGGTGAGGAAGGAAAATAGCTAGAAGGGATAGAGAAGGAGAGCATATTGTAGAGAGAGAAACTAGAGAGAAGAAGAGTGTGTGTGTGTGTGAATCTATTGTAAGGAGCATCAATCATATTTATTCAATACATCATAGATTCATTTTCTTCTTCTTCTCCTTCTCTTTTATTTTGTGATCTGACATCATCCAATTGATTGGGATTCTGCTCCATCAATTGGATCTCATTGATACACAAGCAGATTTGGGGACTTACAATTAGTCAGTATTATAACTGAAATTACTGATAAATCTTATTTATACTTTCATAACAACGACTATGAATATAAACATAAGTTACACTTAAAGCGTAGTAAGTGTAGGTTAACTTACAAAGAGTTTCTAACAAAAACCGGGAATCACACTTGCATAATCTTAACCGGAAAGCTATATCTCATATATGCTTTACGACCTTATTGTGAATAATTCAAAGCGCCGAATAGTCGGAAATCTATAGGGAAATAGGTTCTTTAGAGAGAGAAACTCGAGTGTGATGATGTGTGGAATGAGGGAGGCTTATAGCAGTATTTATAGGAAAATTTTCAAGACGCACATAGAGCGCTTCTGTGACGTCTCTCCTTTTCCCTGCTGCCACGTGTCTCAAAGCTAGTGGTTCACGTCCCACCTTCTAGAAGCGCACCGCTACACAAAACGTAGATTTTGTAAATCTTGCAACTTCTTCATATGAGTTCCGTTTTCGACGTTCTTTATATATGTGTGTAGATATTGATGAGATCTACAACTTTAATTTAGACCCCATCAGATAATTCTCCCTTTATTTTTAAAGTTAAATTTTTAAAGGGCTAATCTGTATAAAAATCAGAACTCTTCCATACGACATCTGTCATCAACTTTCTTTATATCCACGACATTATATCTATGAAATCTTCAACTCTCGTTTAGAATATTTGGCTAACAATCAACTGATTTCTATTTTGATTTATGTGTTGCAAATTGTTGCTCTTAAACTTCTAAAAATCATAACTTCCTCCTACAAAGTCAGATGTAGGCGTTCTTTATATTAACGCTCTCGCTTTTTCAATTACTACGACTTTCATCAATACTATGTATCCTAAATAGTCCTTTATCAAAAAATGTCTATTTAAATATGTAACACTTGGTCCAGGTATGAAATAAATCTTTTTATTTTTAAGTCTTGAGTGGAACTCGACGAGTTGGAAGGCTCCAACTCGTCGTGTAGAGATTTCTCCAGCCACGTATTTTAATGACCCAACTCGACGAGTTGGGGTGTCCTAACTCGACGAGTTGGCGCAGGATAAGAAAACCCTAAGTTTCGGGTGTTACACCCTATATAAAGGACTTAACTTCTTGGTTGGCCTCCATACCAGCCTTCCTTTCCCCGAGAAAACCCTATCATTGTTTTCCTTCTTGTATATTGAGTATTGTGAGCTTAAAGAGTGTTTGTTAGTGGTTCTTGAAAGGAGTCTTGAAGAAAAGAAGCACCTAGCTTGGAGGAGTGACTCTAGATCCATAAACTCTTCATCAAGGGCTGCATCTTTGAGGTATAAAGTCGTCACCTTGTCATGTAGTTTATTAGATCTCTTTTCATCAATACTATTGATCCAAAGAGAAAAGGTTTCCAGGGGTTGACGGAGTAGATCTGACCCCTACATGACCTCTTGAGGCTTAGTGATTGCTTTTTATCTTAAAAAGTCCTTTTCAACAAAAGGACTTTTTGACTTATAGTTTTTCCAAGAGTAGGTTTTAAAATGTGTATGTATTAGCTTTTGAAGGATCAAAGGCTAAAAAGCCAAAAGTCACCAAAAGTCACAAATTGTGACTTTTAAAACCATACTTTTTCTTCTTGCCAAAAAGTCATTCTAAATGGACTTTTATAATTGCCAAACAACTTTTCAAACTTTTAGCTTTTTGAAAAAGCCCAATGTCCAAAAATTCATTTTAAAAGTTATCCCAAAAACCCTTTTAAATTTGAAAACTTTAATGGCCTCCATGTCCCATTCATGCAATATGTCCATTATGAAGCCAAAAATAAACCTTAAAGCGTGATGATAGCATGCATGGACGTAAAGTTGGGAACTTTACGTGACTTTCCCGCCTTGGGACATTAGATTTGTATTTTGGAACGTTGTAGTAGGAGTTTAGGGGCTTAATGGGTCATGACCCTCTTTAAAGAAACTAGGGTTTGGGTTTTAAGCTTAATGGATGGTTCTTAAGGGTAAAGTTGGAAACTTTACCCTTCTAGACAACATTATGGAAGGGATCTGAGGTTTGGAATCCTTAGATTCAAGAAAAATGGCTTAATGCATTAAGTGGGTTGGCAGACCAGGGAACTTGACGAATTCATAGGGGAACTCGGCGAGTTGGTTTGGGGTTGTCACGATTTTGTTGGAAAAAGGAAGAACTCAACGAGCTGTAGGGAAACTCGACGAGTTGGATCGCAATATCGCGATTATGTCTTTGAGGGGAACTTGACGAGTTAAAGGATAACTCGATGAGTTGGGTCAAATCGGAGTGTTGACTTTGAATTTGAATTTGACCATGGTTGACTCTTAGGGTTTGAAGTATTGAGCTGAATCTAGGGAATTTTTTATGTTTAGGGATTGAGTAGAGCTGATATTCGGAGCCAGGACCTATTCAGCTACCATCATTTGAGGTGAGTTTCCTCACCATACCAATGGGTCGAAGGTAACAAGGCCGACCCATGTTACTTAGTTGTAATGATTATTTGTGGGTGTGCTATCTATGTGTAATGCACTGTTGGGTCAAAAATATGGTTTATACTTTGCTTTTCTAGGAAAATATATTTTTATGTAATGTTGTATGTGTTTGCGGTTTGTGTGTACGGCCGCACACCCTGTGTATGGCCGTATACAGGGTGTGCGGCTGTACACATGTGTATGGCTGCAGGTCCATATAAATAGAGGAGTGCATGTGGGAGTGTACGGTTAGGTTAGAAGTGGTTAGAGAAGAAGTGAGAAGGCTAGAGAAGAGAGAGAAAGTAAGAGGAGAAGAAGTGTGTGTGAGAGAGAATCTATTGTAAGGAGCATAATTCATTTCATTAATACATCTTAGATTCATCATCTTCTTCTTCTCCTTCTCTTCTATTTGATCTGACATCATCCAATTGATCGGGATTCCGCACCATCAATTGGATCTGATTGATACACAAACAATTTTGGGGACTTACAATTGGTATCAGAGTTTGGTTGTATCAATCAATTTTATCAGATCTGGAGCTTATTTGATCTGATTTTGAAAAGAGAATAGCGTTTTTGGATACATCTCACAAAAATAAGGGGGGTTACTTCTTTGCATTTTTCATAAAAACGAGTTTTTGATCGAGTTTTGGAGCAAAAAAGGGTGAAAAACGTCGTTTTTTTCGCGAATCTGTTGAAGGTGTGCGACCCGGTTGAAGGAGTGCGGCTGGTTGAAGGTGTGCGGCTCCGCAGTGTGCGGTTCGGTTTGTGCGGCCGGCTCGGTGTGCACCTCGGAGTGTGCGCCTCGGACGTGTCCGGTCACGGTGTATGCCTCGGTCTCGCCTCGGATTCTCGGCTCAGCTGCTTCGCTCTCGTATCAACAGTGTCTTCGGCTCGCACTTGGCTCACCTCGCAAGCAGCAACCTCGCACAACAACCCTTTCATAAAAAAAAAAAAAAAGAGAAACGAAGTTGAGATGCCAGGGATCGAACTCCGGGTCTCCTGTCCATTGTACAGCGCGCCTTAACAACTCATCTGGAATGCTCTTTGTGTCACTCCTCCGAAATTTAAAACATAACCTCTCCTTCTCGGTTATTACTTTCGAAAATTGGCAATTTTAACCCCAAAAATCAATTCCTTTTATTTTTAAAATCCTTTTTCAACCCAAAATTTTAGTTTTTAAATTTTAACTTTTATTTTTGACTTTTTACTTAAAATTTTGACTTTGACTTTTAAAAGTTGACCTTTGACTTTAAATTTTGACTTTCTCGTTTGACTTTTAATTTTTCAAATTTAGCTTTTCGGTTTGACTTTTCAGGCTTGACTTTTGAGTTTGACTTTTTAAATTTGATTTTTAAGGTTAACTTTCTCGGTTTTTAAGTCAAAAGGCAATTAAAAATATATAAAAAAAAATTATAAAAAAAAGAAGAAAAAAAGAAAATGAGTTCCACATCAATTCCGGTAAATGAAGTTTCATGTACTCCATCTTGTAAATCTACGATTAAATTTCTTCGCGAACAAATTGATTTGCTAAAAAGGGAAAATGAGGACCTGAAATATGAAGGCTACACTCTAAGGAAAGGTCAGAAACCGTTAAAAGCTCAACTAGAAGAAAAAACCAAAGACTTTAGGAAGCTTCAGGAAGAGTACAGTAACAAGTGTGAAAATTACGATCACATTAAACACAAACTTGCTGTTGTGACTGAAGAACTTGACGCTTTGAAAATTAAGTGTGGAAAAACAGATGTTAATTTCAAAAATTACACTGCGTCAAGTCAGACAGTCGAGTCCTTATATGAAAAACAATTAAAATTCAAAGAAAATCAAAACAAGGGTCTAGGGTATGATAGTGTACCTCCTCCTTATAATCATAACTACACATCCATCATTATGACACAGGACGAAACTGACAGGGAGACACATCTTCGATATGGAAAACGAGTTGGATTTGTGTCAGGAGGAGTTATTAATGTTGAAAATACTAATGTTTCTACTTCATGTGCAGGTAAAGTAGCAGAAGATGAGAACAAGGAGAAAACCATTGAACAAACCAACATCTCCTTGAACTCTGAATCTGTTGCTTCGAACTCAGCTACTTCTGATGAACCTGCTGTTAGTAAATACATGCCACCAATTCCAGCGAATCAGTGTGCATGTGGGAACAATCAAAAAGGAGGCAAGGACACGCCACCAGGGGCAGGAAGAAACAACTCCACAGTGAAGAAAAAGACATGTTTTCACTGTGGAACACCTGGACACATTGCCAGAAATTGTCCAAATCGCGTATACGTTCCCTACTACGCACATGGCTGGCAGAAAACACCAAGAGGGAGATACTCCAAAAGAAACCCCTCAAGGCCACATTCAGAAAATAGCGACTGCAATGCCACAAAGGCCAAAAATCAACCCCACAATGCCAAGAAATCAACTCCCAACGTCAAGAAGGGAATGTTGGCCAAGAAGCCAAATCCAAGAGATGCTCCTGTGAAGCCAAAATCAAAGTCATCTCGACGATCGGCTTCAAGTTCAAAATCAAGTGTCGAGGCACCCATCCGCTCGAAAAAGAAATGGGTTAAACCCAACTACAGATGGGTACCGAAGGTGCAATCTCCCAAATCATCTAATGCTTCTAATATTTCTACATTTTGTGTTTGTGATAAACAGGATATGTCATGGGAGAGAGTATCGTGCAAAGATGACAAAGGTCGACCCAGTTTCAAAATGGACTGGGTTCCAAAGTCCAACTAATCCCGCTCTATGTCGGAGCAGCTATGGAGGCATATCATCAGACTTCGGTTTGTTGATAGTGGCTGCTCCAGACACTTGATAGGACGCATCTCTCAACTATACAACATTCAGACATTTGTTTGAGAGCATGTGTCCTTTGCGGGAAGGGAAGAAAGGAAGTGATCACTCATGGGGTTTGTGCTTAATGACATGAAGAATTTTCGGATCTATTCTGAGTTTACGCGTGCTATTCTCAGACCTTCTGGATGCAAATTGAATCGGTGACTTACGATTTAAGTTTTCTTCTCTATACTCCTGAGTTTTTCTTAAGCTGATTCGCTTTAAAGACAAATTTTTGTTTTAGGATAGTTTAAATTTACGCATTTACTTTCGTTTCTCTCCTATGCACAAATTTAGGGGGATAAATAAAAACAAAACAAAAATTAGAAAATTAAAAAAAATAAAAAAATAAAAAAATAATATGTTGGCTATGTTTTGGGAAGTGATATTAACAAGTGATAACGGGCAATCTTGTCACACCCCAAAACCGGAACGGCGGAAACGTTTTGGGGTGGATGACGTCATGTCAAGTATCACAACACATGCATTATAGTAATCAAAGTACAACAAAATATTGCATTAATAGTAATAATTTACATGATTTACATTACAACGTATCAAAGTATACAAGCAAATATAATAAGTACAACAAGGTACTAAGCCATCTTCATCAACAGCTCCGGGAAGGTACCTGTCTAATGCTAACCTGAGAATACAAGTTATTTAAAAAGCGAGTATCAGCATTTTTACAAATGCTGGTGAGTTCATAAGCATTTAGTGACGTTTTTATTCAAATAACTTTAATAAAAGTAGTAGTTTAAGTGTTTACTGTGTATTAGAGTTCTTTCCAGAAAATCCTATATTTTCTTTAATAAAGCAGCCTTCTACCAAGACTGGTCAGTGTTATGTGGTAAAAAGTCATTTTCCCTAAATTGCTATCATTATCAAAATACCGAATTTGATTATTGAGGAAAGCAAACGACATCCGGGAATAACATATGCCTCAGCAGTGAGGACTGCTGACTAAGGCAAGGAATCATAGACTCCAAGAGAGTATCAAACTAACGACACGCCTGGTTCAGTCTAACAAGTAGAGACTCAGACCCCAGAAGGTACCAAATGAAAGGTACAACTGGTAAGGTCTAAAACAGTGAAAGACAGACCCCAGATAGTATCAAATGAAAGATACGTCTTGTAAGGTCAAAACAGAGAAAACAGACCCCAGACAGTATCAAATGAAAGATACGTCTTGTAAGGTCAAAACAGAGAAAACAGACCCCAGACAGTATCAAATGAAAGATACGTCTTGTAAGGTCAAAACAATGTGACTCTGAAAATGAATTACCAGCATACAGTGTAAATTGCCGGTGAAATACTGTTACCTTAAAGCCAATGAATTATAAGTTAACCCAGGATACTCGTAACCGTACTGACTAGAGTACCAGACGCCCTACAAGCGTCTAAAATATGACATTTGTCACCCGTTGGCTTGGTAGGCCGGGACTGTAGCTAGCAGTCTGGGTGCGGGGTTGTCAATCTCGTATAGATCTATACACATAATGTCCACTCTCCCTACAGGAGATTCTGGTTACCATCTAGACGACGGAGAAGGTTGTGTCCTGAAGATGCATCCCAAATAGTGGGTAGAGACTTCCAAATAGTGGGTAGTGTGTAAGTGCTGAACTAGAGGTAGAGACTTCCAAATAGTGGGTAGTGTGTATCTAATGTAAGTGTAGACTAGAGGTAGAGACTCTCAACTGAACTGACTAGAGAATACATGTATGTCCATACTCATATACATAATATATAACTAATGAATCAACCGACCTTCGGACGGCCATCCGATCCCACCAGACCACATCTCAACGAAGAAAAGGAAATAGGGCAGACGAGCCTTCCTAAGTCTTTCAATCATTACTTATTATGTACCTATATAAGCACAAACATACATCTAACTACGACTGAGTGTGTATCAAGTAAAAGTGATTCTTATGAAGTAGGAGTGTCTAACAAGTGAAGTGGGAGCGGTCGCAAGTGAAGTAGGAGTGCCGAACAAGTATAAGCGTATCACGAAGTAGAGACGACAATAAATGAAGTAAGAGCGTATCGAGTATAAGTGAAGTAGAAGCGATATCAAGTATAAGTGAAGTAGAAACGTATCACTAAGTAAGAGTGTGAACAAGTATAAGCGTCCATCAGATATAAGTGTATCACGAAGTGGAAACGTTATCTAAGCAGAAATAACGCAGTGGTATCTTAACCAAGTAGAAGTATAAAAACATAGACGTAACCTTTGGAAAACCTTTATATAAGAAAATCACGACTTGGTATTCCTTTGTGAAGAAGTTTGATTTAAAACCTTTAGAAATTCTTTGGAAACCTTTCATAAATCAGTTTGAAAATGGAACTTTGATAAAGCAGTAAAAGTAAGAACTTGAACAAGTGAAAACCTTTTAGAAAACCATTTATAGTGTCCTACTTGATAAAACAGTATATAGTGTGGTAAAATCTTGTGCATGCGGGTTATCAATCACATGTGATTGATATGATAATTGGCATGTTTAACTTTTATTCCCCCCCCCCCCTATAAAACATGTGAAAACATTTAAAAGGTTCATTCAGGGGTATGAACTCACCTGGTGTAAGTAGGTCCGACGAAGGTGTCGTTTGGGCGTTCGGTGTCCAGTAAAGACTTGGACACACTTAGTAACCTATTTAACATATGATAACATATGTTCACATACAATTAGTATATAATATACCAATTAAACAAGTATACGCACTCAAAGGAGCGGAAAACACTTTGGTTAAGTGTTTGGGGTGTCCCGGGTAGCGTCTAAAGGTGTGTATGGCTTAGGAATGGAGTTTACTTTCCGAGAGTAAACTCCCAAAGCTTAGTTTACGGCCCAGGGACATCTCACCATGAGTTTACGGCCGTAAACTCATGGTGAATGGTTCTAGTGTGCTAAAGTGTCTCATATCAATTGTAGATTTATGCTAGGCTCAAATATCAAATGTGTGAATGGGTTTAAAGCATTAAATGCCCCCTTTGAGGAGTTTACGGCCCTAAGCAAGGGAGCTTATGGCCGTAAGCTCCTATACACACTTTCTTTTGGTGTTTTAAGGCTCTATCTTGTTAGTGGAATTTTTCTAAGTCCAAAACCAAAAGGCATGAGTGAGTTTAAGGTCTTTAAGGGCTTCATTAGGGAGTTTACGGCCCAAGGACAACTCCTAAGGGAGTTTACGGCCGTAAACTCTCATTCCTTGAGTTTATTAAAGTTTCAAGCCCCTAATACCTTGCTAGTAATTTATAATGAAGTGTGAGGCCATTTGGGGGATTTAAAACTACCTTTTTGGCATGTTTAGGGGTGTTTACAGCCTTGACACATGTCCGGGCCGTAAACTCCCTTTACCCCTTCATTTTATTGAGTTTAAATGATCTAAACCCGAATTAGCAAGTCCCTTAATTATGTCTTAAGCCTAAGGGTGGTTTGGGAGTGTTTTTGGGGCATTTTGACATGGTTTAGAGGGGTTTACGGCCTAAGCATGTGCTTGGGCCATAAACTCTCTTTTATGCCCTAAATTGATTGTTTTAAATGTGCAAACACTCCTAGGCTAATTCCTCTATTAGTTTCCAAGCATTTAGGGACATTTTGGGGTCAATTTGGCCTTGATTTAGGGGTTTACGGCCTAAGGAGGAGCTTAGGACGCAAACTCCTCTTCCTTAGCTCCTAAGTCCAATTTTTGGGCTATAAACACAAATCATAATGTTTAGAATAAGCTAGGGTAAGCGGACTTACGATTTGGAAGCGTTTGGTTGCGGATTCGGGGCGAAAACGAGTCTAGAGAGAGAGAGAGTATAGAGAGAGAGTGTTTAGGGAGTGTAAAAAGTCTCCAATGGACTCCACTCACCTTTATATAGGGGTTCGAGTCGGGGCTCAATGGAATTCTACTCGATACTCCCATCAGACGGGGCTTTTGGTCGCACCCGATTTAGTGGTAATAATAATAAAAACTAACTATTTCCAACTAAATGGAAATATGTGTTATGTGTTTTTATTTCCTTTTATCACGACTTAACGGCATAATAAATATAAACAAATGAAATGTTTATTTAATTGATGACCTCTAATTAACGGAACTTTTATAAACTGGAATATCCCGTTAACGGTAACGGGGAAATGTAACGGAATAACTTGGGTTGTCACAACTCTGAGTCTGCGTAACGTACCCAAAGTTGAAGGGTCTATGCTCTGGTTTGATGTGTCGGTAGGCACGAAAGATTCTAAATGGACATGACTAGGCAGAATTGAACTTAGGAAATCAAATGACATGACAAATCTTGACCTAGATAGTTCCGTTTAGCCTGACAATACGACGCTTGGATAGGTTGAGCAGGGAGATATATATGGGAATCTACTCGTCACATTAATGAACCTGTATCTGGAACCGTGGTTTAACTTTTCCTCCATGTGCGAATTTTGTCCTTAATTCCAGTATTGATGGGGCAACTGGTAAATTCCGATAAATTAGGTCTGTAGAAAATCATTTTCTTTCTTTCTATCTGTTAGTCATATGTTACCTCCTCTGCGTGATTGGAAGAGATCCGACCTGGACTGTAACATATGCAACTCTATTTCTCTGCATATTATACATATACATATATGAAATTCCTCTTATCTGTTAGCCATATGTTGTCTCCTTTGCGTGACTAACAATCCGACCTGGTACACAGCATATGCACTATAAGTGATAATACTCTGAATCTATCTTCTCCCTTAATGATGGTCTGCTCATCCGATGTAAGGAGTACTCTGGAAGTCCTTGATTATCGGGGCATATCTGGAAGCGGGAAACATGTTCCAGTACAATTAAAATTGAACACTCAAAGATTGTCTATAGATCTCGCTGCTCAATTTAGGTGGACAACAATATCCCTGGTCGTCGTCAGCTGAATGGTCCTTAAGATATAGTATCTAGAAACTTAGGATCAGATATAATATCTATGAACTTAGGATCACATTGTCTTGTCACTTATAATATGTCCTAATTTTGTCACAAATTTTCGTGTTTAAGTGGACAACAATACCGGCGATCGACCAGACAAAGACGTGAAGATAGAAGGTACCGACAAGCGGATAAAGGCTGTCTAAAAACTTTGATCCCAAATCATTCTTAAAGTTAGATATCATTTTATTTTTGTTAAATTTTTTCATAGTTTTCCTCTATGCACAAATTTTAGGGGGAGAATTAAAAATAATTCAAAAATCAAAAAAAAATCAGAAAATTAAAAATCCAAAAAAAATAGTGTTATTTCTTGTTCAGAAAATCCAAAAATATTTTTGTTTCTATTTTTATTTTTCCAGAAAATATCAAAAATCCAAAAATATTTTTTGTGTGCTAATTTTTCTTTTAGTTTTGTTTTGTCTTGAAAAGTGATTTCAGGCGTAGATGAGACTCGTGGAGACTGTATTGAAGATCTTCTGAGCCAAGGCTTCATCCGTGAGCATCGAAGAATTCTCATTCGAAGGAACAAGAAATGAAGATTATTCTTTCAACATTTAATCTGTCAACCCTAGAAGCATGGTGAAGCTGTACTTAAAGATTATGTGACAGATTGCATTGAAGCCTCCTCAATCAATTTGCTGCTATCTATGATCCTGTTGAAGTGATCCAAAAGATTATATCTCTCTGTTATTCTCTCTAAAGATTCTCAAGCTGAATGTGCTATCTTTCAAGAATCTTTTCAAGAAGCCTCCTCACCCAACGTGCGTTCAATGCCAAATTCTGTAGAAAATCCCAACTGCTCAAGATGAAGTCATTGAAGATTAAAGCTGAAGCCAAGCTCCCATTGAAGATTAACAAGAAAAGGCCACCTACTTTTTAGGGGGAGTTTGTTGGACCAATTAGAAAAGAAAGCTATAAACCAAGAGGGAGATTGTTGGGTCAAAAATATGGTTTATACTTTGCTTTTCTAGGAAAATATATTTTTATGTAATGTTGTATGTGTTTTCGGTTTGTGTGTACGGTCGTACACAGGGTGTGCGGCTGTACACATGTGTATGGCTGGAGGTCCATATAAATAGAGGAGTGCATGTGGGAGTGTACGGTTGGAAAAGGAAAAAGAAAAGAAGAGGCTAGAGAAGAGAGAGAAAGTTAGAGAAAAGAAGTGTGTGTGTGAGAGAATCTATTGTAAGGAGCATAATTCATTTCATTAATACATCTTAGATTCATCATCTTCTTCTTCTCCTTCTCTTCTATTTGATCTGACATCATCCAATTGATCGGGATTCCGCACCATCAATTGGATCTGATTGATACACAAGCAATTTTGGGGACTTACATGCACTTATGTGAAGACCATCTGGGGGTTCCCATGGCAGTTAGATAAGACCATGCGGGGGTTCCATGGCATTCAGAGTAATACCAAGGAGAGTTACCATGGCATCCTCATATGTTTTATTGTATGCATGGTTTATATGAATTTATATGATTTTCCTTGTGGTATGCAATAGGGAACTCACTAAGCATTAGCTTACAGTTTGTTCGTTGTTTCAGGTACTTTGAGATCTAAGGGCAAGGGCCCGATATGATGGCGCTGCATGCATTCTCCAACATTCTATTGTGGACACTTTGATTTTGCAATAATTAGTTGATGTTTTGGATTTTTAAGAAACAATTGTGTGTGGAATTTATAATTAATTTACATGGGATTTGTTATTTAAATGAAAATTTTTATTGAAAATCTGGGCTGTTACAAGTTGGTATCAGAGCTTTAGTTTGAGGGATTCGGGCACACTCTCGGGAGTGTCAGAACTCAAACTGAGGGGATGGGAAAAAAAAATTAAAAATCACAAGTTAAAAATTTCTTGAAACTGATTTCTTTATAAGAAAAAAGGAGAGTTCAATGTGCGTAATCGGTTGAGCTCAAGTAAGTGTTTCCTTAATGTGTTCGCCATGTTATGGTTATATTTGGATATTAATAACTGGATGGATTTACTATCAGTATGCTTTCAAAGTTGTATACATTTAGGGTTGCATAGCCATAGAATGACGAATTCTGCCTTATTACTATTCCTTGTCTGGATTATGGTCTAGGGTAGAAGTTTATTTGAGGTCTATGTGATTCTACTTGTGTACAACGTGTATGAATAGGGTAACCTGTTATGATTGATTTGAGTTTTGGTTTGATGGTGATGGAGAAAATCTTAGGATAGCCTAGGATGCGAGTTATGCGGTATTTTGTGAGTCATGCTATTGTTTGGGGGCGAATTAGAGTTTTTAGGTAGAGCCTTGGGGAAGGTACATGTAGGTTTGGAAGGTAGTATTGGGCACGTACTACTGAAAGCACGGGACCTGTACCCGAACCAATGTTAGACCTGGAAGCTCTAAGGAAACCGGTTAGGAAGAGGGATTCCTTATTCGAATATCCTTATCATTCTGTTTTTTGGTATATTCAGTTGAGGATGGTGATGATTACTCGAGGTACAGGATCAAGATCGGGATATGGGTCAGGCTTCGGTGCATAGCCCTTTGACGAGAGGTTGCACGATCTTATCGCAACCAAGGTGACACGTGTCATTCTTGATGCTACCCGGTGATTTTCAGGACCGCCAAGGAGTGTATTATGGAGCTCATGGAGGAGCGGCTCAGGTATTTTTCGAGTTGAGATTGCTACACGCTAGGTTGGGGCCTAAGCTCCCTCATTCCGAGAGTTTAAGGTGTGTGGGTGCCCGAGTTCGTTGAGGCCAGGGATCCCATCACTAGCCGACACTAGGTGGCAGACATGGAAAATGCCCAGCGCATGAGCTCTTTCCCTGAGATGGCGAAGGTGGCGTTCACATCCTGTATGTTGAGGGACCGAGCTAGGGATTGGTGGGAGGAGATGACCCATGAGGTGGGGCCGGTAGAGGTGGCCAAGATGACATGGGCAGAGTTTGTGAGAAGGTTCGATTTGGAGTTCACACCATCCATTGAGGTGCAACGATTAGTGAGGGAGTTCCTGGACTTGCAGCAAACCATCGATATTGTGGCGAAGACCAACGCCTAGTTTCGGGAGCGAGCATTGTTGGTTTCGAAATACGCTGCAGACGAGCAAATGAAGAATACTATATATCATTCGATGCTAAGAGATGACATTCGAGAGTTCGTGAGCTTTTCGGGGTGAAAGACCTTGCATGAGATGGTAGAGAAGGCGCAGGAACAGGAGATTGAGTTAGAGCTCTGCACGAAGCAGAAGCCGGAGAAGTTTCAGACGGTAGTAGGTTAGGCTAAGATGCCTAAGACCTCCGATCTTTCTAGTAGGGGTCAGTCGGTCCGTGGCCGATGTGCCAAGTGTGGGACGTCGCATATTGGAGCTTGTCGAGTGACAGGTCCAGTATGCTATACATGTGGCCAACCGGGCCACGTGAGTAGGGAATGCCCAAAGAATGGCTTGATTTGTTTCCAATACAGCCAGATTGGTCATAAAAGGCCGATTGTCTGAGGTTACAGGGAGGAAGAGGAGCAGTGGCGGCACCTGCACCTGCCACAATGAGGATTACCGATGGCCGCCCGGTTAAGGCAGAGACTCCTGCGGTGAAGAGCCGCACATTTCAGCTGACCACAGAAGAGGCCATAACAGCACCAGACGACATTACTGGTATGTGATCTATTTCCTATTTTGTTTATTTTATTATTATGCTTATGCTATTATGATCTTGTATAGGGACCTCTTTGGTCAATGGTTTGTCGGCTCATGTTCTTTTTGATCCGGGGGCTACTCGATCGTTTGTATCTCTTGTGCTCGATAAGAAGTTCTGGGATGCTCCAGGGACTTTGGATTCCCTACTCGAGGTGGAGGTTGTGGATAACCTGTGACATCCCCAAAATCACGGCCAGAAAAGACCGATTTCATTTATGCTTTTTAAAATAATTTCAGAGTAAATCCTTTTGATTTAAAAGAGTTGCAGAATTTGTTCCCAAAACAAAATATGATAAAATCATATTTATCAAAGCATTTCATCAAGATATGCATTTTCATTATATAATCAAAACTCGGGATGTCATGTTCCGATACAGACCATAAAGCATAAACGATAACATTACAAGTCATTCAACATATATATACATATACAGACTTGTAAACAAAACAACTTGATGATTCATCCATCTTATGCCCTTGCGTCACTACCTGTAATACGAATAAACTGAGTGGGTCAGGCTTGGGAGCCTGGTGAGCACATAGGGTTTTCAACCCATAATAAATAATTATATTTAATTTCACCAACCAATAATAACCCGATTACCCATTCCCGTTATCCTCACTTTATGTCCTTAAAACAACATCTATCTCAAGGGACCTAATTTAGGATTTTCATCGGGACGGACATTACTGCTAAGGGGTTTCCTCAACAATAGATATACTAAAGGCAACCATGGGGGGGATAGAGTACACCGGTGAACACATCGTTCACAACACTTACAGGTTATGAACCTGCTAGTGTTCCACGGGACTGTCTAGAAAGAGTCTATGGTCGTTATCCATACTCCGCTGAATAACTAGATCAACAACAACAACATCGAGGCCTCTCATCTGTTTATCACACATCAACTATCTACCCATGTTCTACCCAACATATTAGTAGATAAAAATATATATTTTTATACATAGTTTAAAACATGTATAGCATTCTCATTCAATACATATTCCAATCAACAGATGAGACACGTACACATAACACGTATTTCATAGAGAACAAATCATATCTATGAGATAGAAGAAAGTGAATATACATTCACACATATAACAACAAAATATACACATAACATGTATAACGTATAAAGTACTTCATAGTTATGCGTTAGAAGAAAGTAACTACACAGTCACTTGATCAGAAGATGATCGGACAACTCTACGACTTGCAGAAGTAGCATTCTTTAGTAGATCTGGAAGATCTTGACAAAAACAGGGCTTCTCGCGAGCAAGGCTTCGGCTCGGGAATAACGCTCTTCGGGATCTTCGGGACTCCGGAACTTGCTTCGGGACTCGGGAATGATACCGGGGCTTCGGGGGGTACTTCTTTGCACGTAAATCGAGGTAATATGGGTGAGAGATGAGAGAATGAGCAACCAAACTCGGCTGGCCCTTTAAATCTATTTATAGGGCAAAACTGGCCCTTTCCATGTCGTGGGATTGGTCGTCACTGCATGCGTCATCGCAAGTTGCATTTGGGGGACTCCCGGAGGTGTCAGAAGACTGGCCACGTCGTGGTATCTGACAGTTTTGGGGTTTCGCGCCCCAAACTTCATAAATTCATAACTTTCGCATACGAACTCCGTTTTCGACGTTTTTTTATATCGACGTGAATGTGAGATTATGCTCTAAAACTCTTGTTTAGACTCCATTGGCTAATTTTGACTTGATTTTTAATATATTATAAGTATATTACTTATATATTATTTTTAGTAGGCCGTGACAGGAAAACTCTGTTCGAAATTCATAACTCCTTCATTTGAACTCCGTTTTCGTCTGTTTTTTTATCGTTGGACTACTATCAATGAGATATTCAATTCTCATTTAGAAATTTTTGGCTAAATATCACTCGATCTCTATTTCGAGTAATCGGGCTGCATATCGCTAAGTCGAAACTTCGAAAAATCATAACTTCCTCATACGAAGTCAGAATTGGGCGTTCTTTTCATGCACGCTCTCGGTTTACGAAACTCTACAACATCCGTTTAGATCACTAAGGCTAAATATCGCACTAACGTAAATTTCACTTTTTACGTCATTCAACGTTGTCGGTTCTGTCGCGAAACTTCAACAGGTCATAACTTCTTCGTTATAACTCGGATTTCGGCGTTGTTTATATATTCGGAAACCTCGTTTCAACTACTACAACATTATCCATAGATATAGGCTTTATCTAACATTTCATTTTGATGCTTATTTTTATTCTTAATTAAATTAAGATACATAATTAAGCACATAACACATAATACTCAAATAATACACTTCTATTATTTCAAAACGGGTTACAAAGGTTAACCTGGACTACTATATCAATATTAATGACGAGCCCGGAAACACAGGCGTTACATAACCGCACCATGAGTATTGTGAGGGTACATCAGGGCAGTGTTCTAAATATGTTTGGGGACAGGTTTTGTGTCAATTTGGTTTCGATACCATTTCGAGGGTTGAAGGCGATCTTCGGGATGGATTGGTTGGGACCCAAAGGGGCCATGATAGACTGCGAGCACCAGTTAGTGAGGGTTCGAACCCTAGTGGGGGAGAACTAATTATTCGGTGGGTAGAGATCATCTCATGGGCTAACCATCTGTTCGGCTGCGAGAGCTAGGAGATTTCTCCAGCAGGGTTGTTTGGGATTTTTAGCATATGTTTCTGATATGATAGTTGGGGCCGCGTCAGATTTGAGCAGCATTCAGGTTTTGCGAGACTTTCAGGATGTATTTCCTGAAGAGTTGTATGAGGTGCCCCCTATGAGTCAAGTGGAGTTCCATATTAATTTAGTGCTTAGTGCAGCTCCGATAGCCAAGGCTCTATATCTTTTAGCTCCGCCTGAGATGAAGGAGTTGTCCACGCAACTTCAGGAGCTGCTGGACTGGGGATTCATTCATCCGAGTAGTTCTTCGTGGGGAGCACCGATCCTGTTTGTGAAAAAGAAGGATGGTCACACAGGATGTGTATTGATTATCGGGAGCTGAACAAGCTAACGGTGAAGAACCGTTATCCGCTCCCGAGGATTGATTATTTGTTCGACCAGTTGAAGGGTGCATCTTGGTCTTCCAAGATTGATCTTCGGTCAATGTATCAATAGATGAGGATTAGGAATGAGGATATAACGAAGACGGCTTTTAGAACTCGCTATAGACCGATGTTCCAGCAGTGTTCACGGATTTCATGAACCAAGTTTATAGACCGATGTTGGATCTGACTGTGATTGTATTCATTCATGATACCTTGGTCTATTCTAAGACCAAGGAGCAACACCAGTAGCATTTGATGGACGTGTTGGAGACCTTGAGGATGGAGAGGTTGTATGCCAAATTCTCCAAATGTGATTTTTGGTTACGGGAGGTGCATTTTTTGGGGCACATCATCAATTAGGAGGGTATATTGGTTAATCCAGCCATAATTGAGGCGGTGATGCACTGGGAGGTTCCAAAGAACACATCCAAGATCTGGAGTTTCTTGGGTCTTACGGGGTACTATTGGAGATTTATTCAGGATTTCTGCAAGATTGCCATACCCTTGACCCGGTTGACCACGAAAAGTGTGACCTTTCGGTGGGGTCCAGATCAGCCGACGACATTCGACATCTTGAGGCAGAAATTATGTGAGGCCTAAATTTTAGCCCTACCCGAACGATTGGGTGACTTGGTAGTGTATAGTGATGCTTCTATTTTGGGATTAGGAGTGCTTCTCATGCAGAGGCAGCATGTGATTGCTTATGCTTCGAGGCAGCTGAAGCCTCATGAGGCGAATTACCCTACTCATGATTTGGAATTGGAGGCAATGGTGTTTGCGCTCATGATTTACAAGAACTATTTATATGGGGTTCGATGCACCGTTTTTCAGTGACCATAAACGTTTAAAGCATTTGATGGATCAGTAGATCCTGAATATGCGACAGAGGAGGTGGTTGGATGTACTGAAAGATTATGATTGTGAGATTTTATACCACCCCTAGAAGGCTAATGTGGTAACCAATGCCTTGAGCCGCAAGGCGGCGAGTACTCTGATTAGAGATATTTTTTTGAGAATGACGGTGATTTCCCCCTTGTTGGATATGATCAAGGAGGCTCCTTTTGACGATTTAAAGAGAGAAAATTGGAAGATAGAGCGGATTCGGGGTCAGATTCATTTGTTTGTTCGGGATAGCCCAGGGCTTTTGAGGCAGTATGGCCAGGTGTGGGTCCCGATATCAGGGGGTGTGAGGCAAAAGATCTTGGAGGATACACACATGTCCAAGTTCTCTATTCATTTTGGGGCCATAAAAATGTACATAGATTTGAGGTTGAGTTACTGGTGGCCCTGCATGAAGCGGGATGTCGCATGGTTTGTGGAGCGGTGCTTGACCTGCAGGAAGGTCAAGGCCGAAAATCAGAGGCCTCACGGAAAAGTTCATCCGCTACCCATTCTCATGTGGAAATGGAAAGAGATCACTATGAACTTCATCACGAAGTTGTCGAGGCTAACAAGGGGTGTGGATTCCATTTGGTTCATTGTGGACAGATTGACAAAGAGTGCCCATTTTATTCCGATCCCCGAGGGTATATCTGCTAAGAAATTAGCAGATATCTATGTGAGAGAGGTGGTGGTTAGGCACAGAGTTCTGGTATCAGTGGTCTCTGACTGCGATGTTCGATTCACCTCTAGGTTCTGTAGGAAGTTCCATGAAGAGTTTGGCACACAGTTTCATTTCAGCACCTCTTACCACCCTCAGACCGATGGTCAGAGCGAGCGAACTATTCAGACGCTCGAGCATATGCTTCGGGCATGTGTATTGGATTTCGGAGGGAGCTGGGATACTTACCTACCACTAGCACAATTCTCATACAACAACAATAATCATGATAGCATTGACCGACCCCCGTTTGAGATGTTGTATGGTCGAAGGTGTAGGACTCCACTTTGTTGGGGTAAGGTTGGGCATCAAGTCATGGGAAGCACCGAAGTGGTGCTTAAGACTACCGAGCTGATCCAGCAAGTGCGCAAGAGGCTGCAGGTCACGCAGAGCTATCAAAAAAGCTATTCTTACCAACGTCGCTCGGATCTCGAGTTTCAAGTGGGAGATTTTGTTTTGCTGAAAACGTCACCATGGAAGGGTGTCATTAGGTTTCAGAAAAGGAGCAAGTTGGGTCCATAATTTATTGGCATGTTTATCATTTCTGCTCGGGTCGGCAAGGTGGCCTATCGATTGGACCTACTGGATGAGCTTAATCAGTTCCACAACACCTTTCACCTGTCTCAAATTTGGAAGTGTGTCGTTGATGAGGCCACAATCATTTCCTTGGATGATATTCAGGTTGATGAGAGCTAGAATTTTGTGGAAAACCTATAGCAGTTTTGGAAAGGAAAACAAAAGCCCTACGGAATAAGGAAGTGAGGCTAGCTAAGGTGTAATGGTAGCACCGAAGGGGCTCCGAATGGACCTGGGAGCCGGACGATGAAATGAGGAAGCATTATCTGGACCTTTTTGCATCAATAGACATAAAGAATGAAGTTTAGTTCAAGAGGGGGAGATTTGGAACACTTGGTCCATGTTTGAAATAAATCTTTTTATTTTCAAGTCTTGACTGGAAATCGACGAGTTGGAAGGCTCCAACTCGTCGTGTATAGTTTTCTCCAGCCGCGTATTTTAATGGCCCAACTCGACGAGTTGGGGTGTCTTAACTCGACGAGTTGGCGCAGGATGAGAAAACCCTAATTTTTTGGTGTTGCACCTTATATAAAGGACTTAACTTCTTCGCTGGCCTCCTTACTAGCCTCCCTTGCCCAAAGAAAACCCTAGCATCGTTTTCCTTCTTGCATATAGAGTATTGTGAGCTTAAAGAGTGTTTGTTGGTGGTTCTTGAAAGGAGTCTTGAATAAGAGAAGCACCTAGCTTGGAAGAGTGACTCTAGATCCAGAAACTCTTCATCAAGGGTTGCATCTTTGAGGTATAAAGTCGTCACCTTGGCATGTAGTTTATTATATCTCTTTTCTTGAAGTTTTAGCTTGAGCTTTGGGACTTTGGTTGAGTTTTCCAAAGAAAAAAAAGTTTCCAGGGGTTGATGGAGTAGATCTGACCCCTACATGACCTCTTGAGGTTTATAGTTGTAAACTTTAACGGCCTCCATGTCTAATTCATGCAATATATCCATTATGAAGCTGAAAATGAACCTTAGAGGGTGTTGCTAGCATGCATGGATGTAAAGTTTGGAACTTTACCTTACTTTCCCACCTTGGGACATCGTATATGTATTTTGGAATGTTGTTGTAGGAGTTTAGGGCTTAATGGGTCAAGACCCTCTTTAAAGAAACCATGGCTTGTGTTTTAAGCTTAATGGATGGTTCTTAAGGGTAAAGTTGCAAACTTTACTATTCTAGACAACATTATGGAAGGGATCTGAGGTTTGGAATCCTTGGATTCAAGAAAAATGAATTAATGCATTAAGTGGGTTGGAAGACTAGGGAACTCGACGAGTTCATATGGGAACTCTGCGAGTTGGTTTGGGGTTGTCACGATTTAGTCGAAAAAAAGAGGAACTCGACGAGTTGTAGGGCAACTTGACGAGCTGGATCGCAATATCACGATTATGTCCTTGAGGGGAACTCAACGAGTTAAAGGATAACTCGATGAGTTGGGTCAGCTCGGAGTGTTGACTTTGACATTGACTTTGACCAAGGTTGAGTCTTAGGGTTTGAAGTATTGAGTTGAATATAAGGAAATTTTTATGATTAGGGATTGAGTGGAGCTGATATTCGGAGCCAAGATCTATTCAGCTACCAGTATTTGAGGTGAGTTTCCTCACCACACCAATGTGTCGAAGGCAACAAGGCCGACCTATGTTACTTAGCTGTAATGATTATTTGTGGGTGTGCTATTTATGTGTTATGCACTTATGTGAAGACCATATGGGGGTTCCCATGGTAGTTGGTTAAGACCGTGTGGGGGTTCCTATGGCAGTTGGATAAGACCATTTAAGGGTTCCCATGGCATTCAGAGTAAGACCAAGGAGGGTTTCCATGGCATTCGCATATGTTTGATTGTATGCATGGTTTATATGGAATTATATGATTGTCATTGTGGTATGAAATAGGGAACTCACTAAGAATTAGCTTACAGTTTGTTGGATGTTTCAGGTACTTCGGTATCTAAGGGTAAGGGCGCAACATGATGGCGATGCACGCACGCTCAACATTCTATTTTGGACACTCTGATTTTGGAATAATTACTTGATGTTTTGGATTTTTAAGAAACAATTGTGTGTGGAATTTATAATTAATGAACATGGGATTTGTTATTTAAATGAAATTTTATATTGTAAATTTGGGTTGTTACAACATAACTATTAGTTTATACTGTAAGGAGAAAATGGGGTGTTACTACTCTCCCCCACTTACAGAAATTTCGTCCTCAAGATCCTACTCCTAACTCATCTAGACCTCATCTTATCAGAGTTATCGAGATCAACTTATCATCTAGCTGATGTTGCCACATCATTATTTCTTATAGAAGTTTGTTTGATACCTTAAATGTACTCTCAAACTCCTTGCAAAGTCTTCCAAAACCGAGAACTTGTCGGTTTGTACTTTCACAATCTTATGTTCTACGACAAAAAACCGACTTCAGAAGTAAAATGTCATCATAGTTGACTTATCATGAAGTGATTAACTAAAAAAATTTATCTACGACATCCTAACGGAATCCAATTTCCAGAACATGCCTCTAAAAGGCTTATGATATATCATTAAAATACACACAAACCTAGATTTTAAGGGGTTTCTCTACCTAGTTCAGGTGTTCCGTCATCTTGAAATTTAACCAATACTGCTACAACGGGTTTACTGATTTGAAAACTCTAGAACCAATACTCTAATATTTCTAACCGACTCATTATAAGGCTTGATTATCTTCCAACCTACTAGATTATAATAAACATTAGGTCACCCATAATATTTTGACAAGGTTCTAACTACTTTACTTGTATCAAGGTGCAACTATTGTTCGAGCAATTCGTTCTAATGCCTACTCATGATACGTCATTACACTATCCAACTACATGGATTACAATGCCAGACCACTCTTGTCATCATCCTCATCAGGCCTGAAGACTCACAATCAATCATTCAGTGGTCTTAAAGAATCACAACCATTATCTCGTTATCTTGAAAGAATCCATTCATTTTCCTCCTTGGATATTAATCATGACATGTCTCTCTTTACTTTAACTTTTGAGGCTACAATCGATTAGAGGTCCTTAATCTGTACTATACGATTAGTAAAGTACAACTATCGTCCTATTTCAACCTATAAATGTTACAATTTGATCGAAGTTTTATATTAATTCTTACGTTTATCGACTAAAGGAATAACTAACCAAAAGATTTTGCTTCACTCGGAAAACCTCGGATAACCATGACACATTAGCATATGAATACTTGGTAGCATAGATTCTAGTGTCTAACTTATCGCCTTACATGAGTGTTATGGTTTGGCTATAGCTTTCTATCAACATCCACTTGCTCCTTTAAGAAAATACTAAACATAACACGTAGTCTTTCCTGACGCCTAAAATGAAACTAATGCATATGCAGTTGCACTTGACGTTCTATCTAACATAACCCTTACTGAATGATTGTATCTAGAGAATTTACACTAGTCACTTACAAATCTTTTGTGTTCTCTTTTGAGAACTGAAACCTTGCATCTCAAAAAATTGATCAATTTCTCCGACAATATTTTATCATCTTATTGCAGTTATAACTCTCATAGGAAATCCTTAGATCTTATCCTTGCAGGTCGATCTATTATCGACATCTGGCGAGTGCATCTTCACAACTAAACCTCTAAAAACTACTACAAGTTAAGCAAGTTTTAACACGAAGTCACTCCTAATATTGGACTCTTAGTTAATATCTGCTGCTACTGGTGACATTGAGACCATCAGGTCGAACCTGGATCAATAACTTGATTCACTAATTCTATCATGTATACTGCTGTGACATCCCATAATTTAGGTCAAAAATGGTGAACGGCTAAATTGCAGTAAATCTATTTGGATTTTAACACATTGAGTTTAGTACATATAACGTAAAATAAATTAGTTCAATTCAAATATTATAAGATACCAGATGATACCTTACTTCCAAATGTGTAAACTTTCAAAAAAATCAAACAACTCAAACTTCAACCCTAATTAATGTGTCTGAAAAACTAAAAATTCATATTAAGTAGTTATGAGTGAAGCAAATATTAAAACTTCATATTACATGTTCCCCTTCCGAAAATATAAAGAACATCCAAAACGGAGTTCGTATGCAAAAGATATGACCGTTTTAAGAAAATAGAAAGTCAAACACTGATTTTCTTAAATCGCGTAAAACCGAATCGATCAGCTGAGACACTTGCACACCTCCAATGGAAATTTTGAGATCATTTTTGGACTGAAGATATGGCCTAATATTTAATTTCTTAATCAAATTATTTTTAGCGAAAATATTTGCGAAGGTCGAAAAATCAAGCGTTACGGGTCATTTAGACGCAAAACTTTAAACGCGATTTCCCGGAGTTCCGTAAGTCGAAAAATTAATCTGTTCGGGTTTTTAGAATCCTTGAAATTAATTCTATCAAACAATAATTTCAAAAGAAATGTTAGATGCCCCGAACCTGGTACACAAATTGAAGAGCATTTTAGAGCATTTAATGCAAGATGGGTCACTTTGGTGGGCGCCAACTTATGTGATCCGCCAAGAGATGGCCCGTAGGACCCCTCCCCCACTGTCCAATCCTTCTCTCAATCCCTCCCATACCTCATTTCTTACACATAACCTCCAAAGGACTAAGCATGGGCATTAGTGGAGTGTTTGACTTCCTTGATGGGCATGACCTTTCATGGTTGTGTGAGACTCCTTCTAGTATAAATAGAGGACCTTGGAGACCCTCCATACTCACTCAAAACCTCAGCTTATTTCTCCCTCAAACCCTCAATCCCTTGCTCTCCATCTCTTCTTTCTTGGTTAAACCACCACAAGACCACTCTAATCCACCTCCCAAAAACTTCCTTAAAGCCTCTCCTGTTAATCAAGATTACCACCTCAAATCCTATCCTACCCTTCCCTCTCCTCCTTTCACCATTTCTTACTAATAAAAAGAAAGAAAGAACGTGGCAGCCACCTTACCGCCATCACTTACCACCCCACTGCCATCAACAAGACGACCTATCACTAGTCGAAGTTGTTGTTGTTCTGATATGTTAGAAGGATCCTCCACCCTCCCCTCACTTCCCTTATTTGATTCATCACTAAGGAAGGGATGGGAACGACGACAGAAGGCTATCGGAACCTCCTCCTACCACCACTAAGCATCCACTGCCACAATTTAAGGTGAGTGTTACGACCCCTCTTTTATATATTTTCGGGGGAAAATACATGTACTACTTGTGCTAGATAATACAAATATACACATAAAGTATCATTATTTTATGTAAAAACTATAACTAGCTTATACATTATTGGTTTGACTTTTTTAAGTTACAAACACATAAACTAGTTTTACACTTCAATATTTTCATATGTTATATTGTAAAATAACACAACTTTTAAAAAATAACATAAACCTTTCTACTACAAAACCCTATGATTTTCACGTGACATTGGGTGTCATAAAAATTTGTAGTATTCCTAAGGATTTAAACTACACATGCATATGTATAGATTTTATACAAGAAACATACTTAGTTTATAAAAGCTGGTGCCTTATACTATACATGCATACCAATTATGCTCAACTTTATAAACTATATATGATTCATTATGCCTATAACTTATTCACTTTTAAGTTAGGGCTGAGAGCTATTCATTTCTTAGTTAAGGGATTTATAATGAGAAACTATTCATTAGCTAAAGTCTAAAACTTAGCATACCCACACTACTATAACCATTAATTTTTGGAGCGAGATACATATGTATAGTTCTATACGAGGTTGTATCCCCACCTGCGCTTGCTAGCTACAACCTCGACCTATCAATCAAAGCAAGTGATAAGTGTCTACAATCATTACTAAGATGTCTAATGAAGCATTGTAGTAGGGTATATTCAGTCATATAGCTCAATTATAGAACTCAATATAAACATTAACTCGAATATCTCTCTTTCTCTATCTCTCTCTCTCTCTCTTACTACAACTCATAAACTTGATTCTTTCAAAACCATTTTAAGCATGAATTTACTTATACCAAGAAACCTTTTGGTTTTTCAAAGTTTATTTAAATATTATTGTATTGTACAACACTTTTTCACCATACACAACAATTTATGCTTTAGATGATTGTATTGTACAACAATATAAAGCACAATTTGTTGTGTATGGTTAAAAATTGTTGTGTACAGATCATCACCCCTTTTAAAAGGATCATTACTACTGTTGACAGAAAGCCTGTAACTCTCACAAACCTTGTGTCAACCCTCAAAACTGCATGTATTCTCATGGAATCAGTAATCAAGAAAATTCAAACGACGGATAGTCATGGATCTCAGGCAATTTAGTTTACTACTTTTTATTATGTACGCCTACTTGTTTAAGGAAATTCATATATTATACTATTATCTATAAGAACCATGTATTCAAACATCAAAATGGAATACAAATGTTGTTTTGTGTATTTTTGTAATTGTGCTATATATGAAGTTTACATGTGATCCATGAACTTAGTCGCACATCCCAACATGTTCCACCGCCTCGGTCGGGGGTGTGACAACTGCTGATGCACCTATAAACCTTGAAAATCACTACCTTCTTGCTTAATTGACATGTTCCATCCCGAATGATCCTCTTCTAAGCGTCTTTATATGCATATTAGACGATGATTTGAAATGTTCGTACTACATAAATGCTTTCTACTAAACATTGATCCTATGGTTTTCGCCTTTTGACTTAGGGAAACTAAGTCCTTACTACGAGCTTAACTAAGCTTTCTATGTCTGATGTATCCCTTGAATACTCAATGCTCTCTATTGAAAAATATGCCACTTATCGAATTCTTGATCCTCTTCTGCATGGATAAATCCTTCATCTATGAAGGTATGAACCTAGATGGTTCTCTTGGCTACCTAAATCGCACCTGGGAATTTGATCAATTCCAAAATCCTATTAGTCCTTTGGGAGGACAGACCAACCTTTCCTAGAGAAGTGCTCTAATAAACTCATAACCTATGGGTATTCTAGTAGAAGGCTTCCTTCTTTTGTTACCCATATAATGAAATCAAAACTAACAACCTCCAGATATTTGTGTTGCTACTCTCTTGTACCTTGATTTCGACATCGAAATTCAGACAACTCTTTTCACCTTTTGTATTTAGGGTCGATTCTTCCCTACTTGTATTTGAACCATCATCTACTGTTACTCGTATCTGACCAAAGCCCAAGCTGGTTTTGCCAATGCAATTTGACTTTGAAGAAACTCATGATTGTCATATTCAATGACTTTCAACATTCCTATCAGAGCACAACTGCTCATGCCTACCACAAGTGGTCTTCCAACATAGCACAATCCAAACAAGATAAGGTCTTTTATTGAGGTACTAACGCATACGCATGAGCAATTGGTACAAGAGGATTTTTATTATTGTATTAGAAATTTCAAGCAACAACAATGTCTTATGGTTTACATATTAATACATTTGGACATCAGTTGGACATAATAGGATAATTGAAATCCAATATGAAGACTCTACGAGCATTGATTTATTCTTCTTTGACAGGAAGCAAAACAATTGTCTTCTTGGCTATAGGGCATGTTTCCAATGAAGACCGAACTTCTTCCTCTTCCTGCGAAACTGGAAGTGTTGGGGTCTAAATCATTCATATTGCTAGTGGGTGCAATCAGTCCTAATGTGACCAGGTTAATGACAAAGGTGGCGTAGCCCCACCTCTAGTGTGTAATTTTGGTGTTTATGCCCTTTTTGTCTGCACCTTCCACATTTGATCCTATGATGCACCGACTTTCAGATACTTCTAGTGCTTGCCATGACACCACCAAACTTCTTGACTGTTGTTGGTGGAGTTGGGTCTTGTGCCTATTTTTTCTTTCCAATTTGTGTTCCTAAACCAAGCTCTTCTTCTTGAGTGGTTCTAAAAATCTCATCATCATTTCAAATTGTCATATTCTGCTTCTTGATCCTAATGATCAACTTGTCAGTAATCCATCCAATGATACCAGGTAATTCTTGTAGTAAGGTCGGAGATACTTCAGTAGCAATCCAATCGTGCAGTGATTCCTTGTGCGACACACTCTTAGGGTTCTTTTTTTCCCGGCACATAGTTGACATTGTATTAATATAAACTAAACATGTCGCCACATATATGATAACCTTTTGTTACACTAGGTTCCTAAAGAACTAAACCTTTGTTTCCACTAGACAAAACCCTAACAAGGAGGTTAACATGCAACCACGATACAACAACTGACTTCAATTTTCAATTTATATGACGCAGAGGATTTGTAATGAACTAGACTCTTGTCTCTATGAGTCAAACACTTAACATAGAAGGAGCCTTCGTTCACGTTCTAATACGGTACAACCACATCCTAGCAGGTAGAAACTATAGCTGGTAGTTTCTTCGCCCTAACAAAGACAAATCCTTTTGTCGATCACCTTGATCGTCTCTTAAATAACTAAAGTCGGAACTATGTCAGAAAAGGTTCTCAAAACCAAATCTCTTATGCAAATATACTTTATTCAGACTTGATCTATAATGACCACTTGACCAAAACTTAGAGCCACTATCCTAGACATCACCATACATAGGTAAAGATGGGAACAACGCAAAACGAATTTATAGTTATATCTACACTATCTACCCAACTACTAGTGCCTTAGTTAGGTTGTGACTGTTCTTGATCCAAGTGCAAGTCATGTGCTTCAGGTAGTATAGCCCTCTACTACCTTTCACACCTATTCATACATGTTCAAAAATTGTCTCGTAGTTTATAAGTCACTCTCAACATTGCATACAACGATCCCTAACTCGATTCCCTTGCTGCGACAAAATCATTACCGCGTCGCGGTGCCGCCGAATTCTATAAATAGTTACGAAAATTCACCATTATAATATATCGAATAACCCAATTAGTCTTTTTTTGACAAGAAACATGAGAGCTACGATTTTGAGAGTCTAGAAGGCGGTCGAAGGGTCGTTAAGCTGATAAGAAACAAAGATACGACAGATCAAGAGTTGATTCATGACAGAAATCATTAAGTATGTTGTTTTGACCATGATTTATACTGCGATCGATTTTCCTACTTTGTACTTTTTGATTTACGAATTTAAACCTTTTTGCCACCAACAACCATAATCATATATGACTACTTAATCTGTCAACAAACATATACGTATAATCGTTTATGATTAGCCATACTCCGCTGTTGCACGTACGCTGAAGCGTTATAACGAAAAACGAGAAATCTATAACTGAGGTTGAATATCAAGATCTCTATTTTTATAGAATCTGAAGTTAACCGTGTGTGTGTTTATATATATATATATATATATATATATATATATATATATATATATATATATATATATATATGGTTGTGGTATATTGGGAACCTATTTTTTCCTGTGAACCATTCTTAAAATGCGAACTCTTTTGTAATGATTTTTTTTTTCAAAAAAAGTGACAAAAAACACCAAATTATATATATATATATATATATATATATATATATATATATATATATATATATATATATATATATATATAGAGAGAGAGAGAGAGAGAGAGGATATATTGAAAACAAAAAAAAAACCCTAAAAAACATAAAACGTATAAAAAAATACTTATATATCACAAATCTTTCTTTTTTCACTTTATATTCTTAAAAATCACAGGTTTTTTTATTAATTCACTAAAAAAATAAAAAACTTGATTGTTTCATTTTTATATTATTTTTATTATTTTATTATTTTTTGGTTTTTTTTCAAAAAAAATTTCAGCGAAATTTTAAAAAAAGTTGCAATTTTTAAGAATATTAAGTCAATTTTTTTTTTTTTTGTAATTTCTAAGTATATTTTTTCATGTATTTTTATGATTTTTAGGGTTTTTTTGTTTTACATAAAATCTAAACCTCAAAGTATATATATATATATATATATATATATATATATATATATATATATATATATATATATATATATATATATATATATATATATATTACGAATCATTATTTTTCTACCAATCATTCTTAAAATGCAAACTTTTGTTTTTTTTTTTTTGTGATTTTTTTAAAAAGTGAGATAAAGCATCGAATCGTTTCTACAAAAGCATATTCGCATAAAAAATCTCGAAAAAATATGCATATACTACAGGTGCATGTATGCATTTTTTTACGAACTTGTGAATTTTCGACGTTTTTGATCATATGCATCTGTCTTATATCGTATATGCACATTTTTTGTTCGAGAATTTTGTTGTCTACATGCTTCCATAGGACCAATTTGATTCTTTTTGTTCCTTTTTCTGAAATAAGAACGATTGGCGAAAAATATAGTTTCTCAAAATATATATATATATATATATATATATATATATATATATATATATATATATAATAAAAGTAATTTCTTCCGGTGCACACTGGTCACCTGGTTTTGTCTGTCAGTGTATTGTATGACATTAGAGAAACATAACCTTCTTTCTAAGATCTGAGCACAAACTTTGCAGGAACTACAGTTACAGTTGTTTTCAATGGTTGTATAAGGATAAGCACTATACATCATGCCATTTGTATCCCCTACCTAGTCAAAATCAATTTTGCATTCGGATTTAGTCTCTAAATGTTCTTGGAATTAAGTAATGACGAAATCATTGTAGATTAATGTATACTTACTAAGATTTCACTGTATGTTTGGATAAATATTGTGAGTTATTCACAAAGATAATAACCTCTATGTAAAGTGAACATACATTCCACTAATTTTGTGAGACTATGAGACCATTCTAATTTTGTGAGACCGTGAGACCAAATCTAAAAATAATTTTAAAATGCAAAATCAATGGAAAAATCCAAAAAAAAAAATTTTAATATTATTTTCGGAACTTGAATTAACTATAAAAAAATAAAAAAAATTCTGTCTTTTTTTAAAAGTACGTGAAATATTCTAATAAAATATTACACTGACATATTCTAAAAAATAATTTTAAAATGCAGAATAAATGGAAAAATCTAAAAATTCTTTTTTTAAATATTATTTTCGGAACTTGAATTAACTAAAAAAATAAAAAATAATAAAAATAATAAATTCTATTTTTTTTTTAAATATGTGAATATTCTAATAGAATATTACACTGACATATTCTAAAAAATAATTTTAAAATGCAGAATAAATGAAAAATCTAAAAATTCTTTTTTTAAATATTATTTTCGGAACTTGAATTAACTAAAAAAAATAAAAATAAATTCCATTTTTTTAAAAAAAATACGTGAAATATTCTAATAGAATATTACAATGTACATATTCTAAAAAAAATTTAAATGCAAAATAAATGGAAAAATCCAAAAATTCTTTTTTTAAATATTATTTTCAGAACTTGAATTAACTAAAAAAAATTAAAAAAAATAAAAAATAAAATAAAAAAATAAAAAAATGTGTCTCACGGTCTCACAAAATATAGGTGGTCTCAAATGAACCTAACCTTATATATATATATATATATATATATATATATATATATATATATATATATATATATATATATATATATATATATAAGTTCCAATGAAGATAGTAAATAAAATGAGGATATATGAAAAAACTACTTTTATGTTATTATTCTGCAATTAATCTTCTACATACTGTCTTATGTCTTTATTCGGTAATGAATATATGAATAATCGTATTTTAATATTAACACTATAACTTACTACAAATAAATATATGAATAATCATACGCCAAATATTCACATTACAATTACAACAATAGAATATATATATATATATATATATATATATATATATATATATATATATATATATATGTAATATTCTTAGTAAAATAATATATATGTAATGTTCTTAGTAAAATAATAACATAAAAGTAGTGTCTTCACGTCCTCACTTTATTTACTATATTAATTTGAACCATCCCCATATATATATATATATATATATATATATATATATATATATATATATATATATATATATATATATATATATATATATATATATATATATATATATATATATATATATATATATGTGTGTGTGTGTGTTTGATTTGATTTATTTTTCAGAAAAAAATGAAAATGAAAAAACTAACAATTTTCCCTAATTTCTTCTCGTTTAATAACCAAATGTATTCAAACTAACCAAAAATAGCCACTGAAACTATTGACAAGCAAAAGCGTCTACAGCTTCATGGATGGCATGTATAAAAACATTCATACGAAATTGTTGGTGATAAAGTAACCTAGGATATGCTCTCTATTATTCATCCTTTCCCTAACCTAGATGGGGCTTGAAACCATAGGTCATACCTCACATATGGTTAAGTGAATTTTTTTTGGTTGTTAGACTATTATGAAGTTGAGTACTATTTCATGTTTGTTTTGACTAATATATCTTATGTATTTTTATTAGTATATATTAAAAGAATGTTTTTTCAGAATTAACAGTACGTGTTTTTTTTACTCTAAAAAATCGTACTATTTTTTCCACTTGAATATTTCGTCTTGGTTATCGTTGATGGGAGATGGAAGTTTGTTGGTTCCCAACTATCATATGTTTGGCTATTGGGTTATATGCCATGAATATTTTTTTATAGTGTTGAATTTTACGAGACCACCATATTTATCGAATTTGTTTATTTGGTGAAAAGTAACATTGGTATTCCAGATGAATCAAAATTTAGTCTTCCTTATCAACATCTCGAGGAGCTATATTATTGTGCTATTATTAATGACCGTGATATTAGAAAGTCGATCAAGGTAATTAATGTGGTTGGAGGTAAATATGTGTCTGTGTATCTAGTGGTTGAAGAAGGTTGTAACACTCGTGTTCCAGACTGGTTTAGCTTTATATTCTAATTCTATTTTAAATTCCTCTTAGTATAGATATTTATAGTGTTCGGTTTATCATAACTTCTTCACGCGAAGTTAGATTTAGACGTTCTCTATAACTTTGGAATCGTATAGACGTATACTTTGAGTTGTATCATAAATTACGTATGAAAGTTCATACTTTAACATTAATTACATAGTAAGTTTATCACATTACTAGTTTAACAAAATCACATTACATGATTGGCATAATCACATGTGATTGTTATGACCTAATTTTGACGGGTGTTACATTCTCCCCCCGTTAAAGAAATTTCGTCCCGAAATTTATCTTCTAGACGAGGAACTGTTAATTAGTTGGGGAAAACATTGTTGATATTGCTTAGCTCTTGATGTAACTTAAGTTGATATGCAACAGAACCAATTCTTGCTAGAATTTCAAAAGGTTCTATATATCGCGGGTTTAGTTTGCCTCGTTTCCCGAATCGAATCATGCCTTTCCAAGGAGAGACCTTCAACATTACTCTATCTCGAACTTGGAATTCCAAAGGCTTACGTCTTACATCAGCATAGCTCTTCTGATGATCACGTGCTGCCTTTAATCAATCCTTAATTTGCACGAGCTTTTAAGTTGTCTTATGGATTATTTATGGTCCAGTGCGTAAGGTATCGCTTGTACGTTCTCTGGCCGTTTGCATATGTCCAACTTCTACCCAACATATTGGGGAACGACAGTTTCGTCCATAAAGAGCCTCAAACGGTGCAACCTTGATGCTGGTGTGATGACTATTGTTGTAGGAAAACTCAATTAATGGTAAATGAGTATCCCATGAATTTCCAAAGTCAATAACATAGGCTTGGAGCATATCTTCTAAAGTCTAAATGGTTCTCTCACTCTGACCATCAGTCTGTGGATGGTAATTTGTACTCATATCTAGACATGTTCCTAAGGATTTTTGTAGAGATTGCCAAAATCGTGAAGTGAATCTACTATCTCGGTCAGAAATAATAGAATTTGGAACTCCATGCAATCTGACAATTTCCTTAAGATAAACTCTAGTCAGCTTCTCCATCTTGTCGTTCTCCTTAGTTGGTAAGAAATGGGCGGACTTAGTCAATATATTGACTATTACCCAAATAGTGTCGAACCCACTAGGAGTTTCGGGTAACTTAGAGATGAAGTCCATTGATATCTGCTCCCATTTCCATTCAGGTATTTCCGGTTGTTGGAGTAAACCTGAAGGCTTTTGATGTTCTACCTTTACTCTAAAACAAGTCAAGCATTTTCTCACATAAGTAGCAATTTCTGCCTTCATGTTTGGCCACCAATAATGTACTTTTAAATCTAAGTACATTTTGTCAGAGCCTGGATGCACAGAATATCTGGACTTGTGGGCTTCTTCTAAGACCAAGTCCCTAATTCTACCGAACATAGGCGTCCAAATTCGGTTCACAAAGTGTCGCGTTCCGTCATATTTTTGTATAAATTGCTTTTCCATTCCTTTCAAAGCTTCGTTCTTGATGTTTTCTTCTTTTAGAGCCTCCAGTTGAGCTTCTCTAATTTGTGCGGTAAAGTTAGAATGGATAGTTATGGTTAATGCTCGTACCCGATGGGTTTTAATATATTCTTTCCGGCTCAAGGCATCGGCTACCACGTTTTCCTTTTCGGGATCATAACGAATCTCACATTCGTAATCATTCAACAATTCAACCCATCTTCGTTGTCTCATATTTTGGTTGAAGATGTGCTGGAGACTCTTGTGGTCGGTAAACATAGTACACTTAGTACCTTATAAGTAATGTCTTCAGATTTTTAGTGCAATAACTACAGCTTCCAATTCAAGATCATGGGTAGTGTAATTATTCTCATACACCTTAAGTTGTCGTCATGCGTAGGAGATAACCTTTCCTCTTTGCATTAACACACATCTCAATCCTTGATTTCATGTGTCATAGTATACGACAAAATCATTTGTCCCATCTGGAAGGGATAGGATTGGTGCACTACACAACATTTTCTTTAGTTTCTGAAAAGCAGCTTCTTTTTTGTCTTCCCAGATGAACTTCATATCCTTCTGGGTTAGTGTTGTAAGTGGCTTGGCTATTTTGGAGAAATTCTCTATGAATTTACGGTAATAGCCAGCAAGTCCTAAGAATTGACGCACTTCTGTTGGCGTCTTTGGTGCTTCCAAATTCTTAATTGTTTCAATCTTGGAAGGTTCGACATGAATCCCTTAGTTGCTATCTACATGTTCTAAAAATTGTACTTCTCTAATCCAAAATACACATTCGGAGAATTTGGCATACAACTTTTCTTTTCTTAGTAGTTCCAAGATTATTTGCAAGTGTTGACCGTGTTCTTTCTTGGCTTGTGAATATATCAATATATCATTGATAACTACTATCACAAATTTATCTAAGTACAGTTTGCAAACACTATTCATGAGGTCCTTGAACATTGTTGGAGCTTTGGTCAATCCAAAGGCATAACTAAGAACTCTTAATGACCATACCGATTCCTAAATGTTGTTTTCGGACATCGTCTTCTCGTACTCAGAGTTGATGGTATCCTGATATGAGATCTATCTTGAATCTTCTAAAATATTCGGGTGTTTTAGTCTATCAACCACTGTATCCAAGTTTAGTTGTGCATCGGTCTGACCATAATTAAACATAGTTGTAACTTCGGAAGGTCGTAACTTTTGCATACGAACTCCGTTTTTGACGTTCTTTATATCCACGCGTAGGTATTTACGAGAACTACAACTCTCTTTTAGACTCCAATAGCTAAATCCGAGCCTATTTTAAATTCCTTATGTTATAGAGATTTTATAGTGTTCGGTTTATCATAACTTCTTCATGCGAAGTCAGATTTAGACGTTCTCTATATTTTTGGAATCATATGGACGTATACTTTGAGTTGTATCATAAAATATGTATGAAATTTCATACTTTAACATTAATTACATAGTAATTTTATCGCATTACTAGTTTAAAAAAATCACATTACACGATTGGCATAATCACATGTGATTGTTATTGACCAAATTTTGACGGGTGTCACATTCTCCCCCCGTTAGAATAATTTCATCCCGAAATTTATCTTGTGGATGGGGTTTTGTTAAATAGTTGGGGGTATTTTTGTTTCATCTGATATTCACATTCCCAACTATATTCAGGTCCTCGTAAAGAGTTCCATCGAACTTTCACTATGGGAATACGACTTTGTTTTAATCGTTTGGTTTATCGATCCATGATTTCGACAGGTTCTTCTACAAAGTTAAGTTTGGTATTGATTTGTATCTCGTCGAGAGGTACAACAAGAGTGTCATCCGAAAGACATCTTTTGAGATTTGATACGTGAAAAACATCATGTACATTGCTTAGCTCTTGAGGTAACTTGAGTTGGTATGCGACATAACCAATTCTTGCTAGAAAAAGGTCCTATATACCGTTGGTTTAGTTTGCCTCGTTTCCTGAATCGAATTTCGTCTTTCCAAGGAGATACATTTAACATTACTCTATCTCGAAATTGGAATTCTAAAGGCTTACGTCTTATGTCAGCATAGCTCTTCTGACGATCACGTCCTGCCTTGAATCGTTCCTTAATTTGCACGATCTTTTGAGTTTGTCTCGTGGATTATTTTTGGCTCGGCACATAAGGTATCACCTATATGTTCTCTGGCCAATTGTGTGTCTCCAACTTCTGCCCAACACATTGGGGAACGACATTTTCATCCATAAAGAGTCTCAAATGGTGCAGTCTTGATGCTGGTGTGATGAATATTGTTGTAGGAAAACTCAATTAACGGTAAATGAGTATTCCATGCATTTCCAAAGTCAATAACACAGGCTCGGAGCATATATTCTAAAGTCTGAATGGTTCTCTCACTCTGACCATCAGTCTGTGGATGGTAAGCTATATTCATATCTAGACATGTTCCTAAGGATTTTTGTAGAGATTGCCAAAATCGTGAAGTGAATCTACTATCTCGGTAAGAAATAACAGAATTTGGAACTCCATGCAATCTGACAATTTCCTTAAGATAATTTCTAGTTAGCTTTTCCATCTTGTCCTTCTCCTTAATTGGTAAGAAATGGGCGTACTTAGTCAATCTATCGACTATTACCCAAATAGTGTCGAACCCACTAGGAGTTTTAGGTAACTTAGTGATGAAGTCCATTGATATCTGCTCCCATTTCCATTCAGGTATTTCCGGTTGTTGAAGTAAACCTGAAGTCTTTTGATGTTCAGCCTTTACTCTAGAACAAGTCAAGCATTTGCTCACATAAGTAGCAATTTCAGCCTTCATGTTTGGCCACCAATAATGTACTTTTAAATCTAAGTACATTTTTTTCAGAGTCGGGTTGCACGTAATATCTAGACTTGTGGGCCTCTTCTAAGACCAAGTCCCTGACTCCACCGTACTTAGACGTCCAAATTCGGTTCATAAAGTGTCGCGTTCCGTCATCTTTTTGTACAAGTTGCTTTTCCATTCTTTGCAAAGCTTCGTTCTTGATGTTTTCTTCTTTTAGAGCCTCAAGTTGAGCTTCTCTAATATGTGCGGTAAAGTTAGAATGGATAGTTATGGTTAATGCTTACACCAACGGGGTTTAATATATTCTTTCCGGCTCAAGGCATCTGCTACAACATTTCCCTTTCCGGGATGATAACGAATCTCACATTCGTAGTCATTCAACAATCCAACCCATCTTCGTTGTCTTATATTAAGGTCTTTTTGGTCGAAGATGTGCTGGAGACTCTTGTGGTCGGTAAAAATAGTACACTTAGTACTGTACAATGTCTCCAAATTTTTAGTGCAAAAATTACAGCTCCCAATTCAAGATCATGGGTAGTGTAATTATTCCCATGCACCTTAAGTTGTCGTGATGTGTAGGCGATAACCTTTCCTCTTTGCATCAACACACATCCCAATCCTTGATTTGATGCGTCGCAGTATACGATGAAATCTTATGTCCCCTCTGGAAGGGATACGATTGGTGCGCTACACAACATTTGCTTCAGTTTCTAAAAAGCATCTTCTTGTTTGTCTTCCCAGTTGAACTTCGTATCCTTTTGGGTTTGTGTTGTAAGCGGCTTGGCTATTTTTGGAGAAATTCTCTATGAATCTACGGTAATAGCCAGCAATTCCTAAGAATTGACATACTTCCGTTGGCGTCTTTTGGTGCTTCCAATTCTTAATTGTTTCAATATTGGAGGGTTCGACATGAATCCCTTTGTTACTAACTACATGTTCTAAAATTTTGTATTTCTCTAATCCAAAATTCACATTCGGAGAATTTGGCGTACAACTTTTCTTTCTTAGTAGTTATAAGATTATTTGCAAGTGTTGACCGTGTTCTTTCTTGGTTTGTGAATATATCAATACATCATTGATAACTACTATCACAAATTTATCCAAGTACGGTTTGCAAACGCTATTCATGAGGTCCTTGAACATTGTTGGAGCGTTGGTCAATCCAAAGGCATAACTAAGAACTCTTAATGACCATACCGATTCCTAAATGCTGTTTTCGGAACATCGTCTTCTCGTACTCCAAGTTGATGGTATCCTGATATGAGATCTATCTTGAATCTTCTAAAATCTTCAGGTGTTTTAGTCTATCAACCACCGTATCCAAGTTTAGTTGTGCATCGGTATGACCATAATTAAACATAGGTGATCAGTCTACGTTTAGTTGTGCTTCGGCCCATGTACAATAAAACTCGACTAAGTAGTTTGACCTAAAACCTTGCGTTGAATTCTTATCGAGGGTTTGGGTTTTCTATATTTTTGGGTTATACATGTGTTCTCATCGTGGGACTGAGTTCATACATAACTCTATATCTTTATGTTTGTTTTATTCATGGGTATTATTAATTATTGTTTGTTACTTCAGGTCTAGCTGATAAGGCACCGGCCAGTCAGGACAGTCGGTGGGCAGGATCATTTTAGCATATAGTTGTTCTGGAATCCAGCAACCCAAGCAATGTGTATATCCTGTCACCGCTTGTAAGTAGTCCTTCAGTAGTATAATTCAATAATACTTTTATTTGTAGGTTAAGGGGTATAACTAAACCTAACAGAGTAAGCCCTAAACTATAGTCGTGCTTTCCTAAGAAAGTACTAATTCACTATAGTTAATAGCTCTGATACCAATCTGTCACACCCCGGCCGTCGGCGGAAACACCAGGCAGTGTAACGTCATTTCTCGTATCGTAGTTATCAACTTCCTGAAAACACATGCATTTAAAATACGTCAACATAAAGTTGGAGAGTCCACAGGTTTTGACTCCATATAAAAATAATACATATTCCGAGTTTCAAGAGTATAGTTTTGAAAGTATAATTTTTATTCTCCAACGTTTACTACATATATCCTAGGTATAAAAGTTTACTTACCAAATAAGTATATAACTATAAGTCTCATATACTATGAATATAAGTGTTTGTAATTCCATACAAGCGAAAGTTGCTATGTATAAATCTTATTTCAGATCTATACGAGTAAAACCACTACGTATAAATCTATTTCAATTCTATACGAGTATGTGTGCTAGGTATAATTATCTACTTAATATACAACTAGTACCTAGGGTATAAGTAGGGGAAACTTATACTTAACATTAATACTTGTATAGCGACGAAGTATAATGTTTCTAACAAGTTGCTACCATGAGTCTGTAACCACTGCTTGACAACAAAACCCCTGACAAAACAATACACTCATGATTTACCATGAGAAACAATACACTCATGATTTACCATGAGAAACTGATGGGTTTGAGCCATAAGAACATTCCTATGTGCACATACAAACCCTAATGCTTGGATCTAGGTTTCTCTAATTGAACATGCAATGTATCCAAGACTTTTGATGATAGATCTAGTATAATAACACAAGAAAAACAGATCTAAAAGATTACCTTGAATTATTTGCTTGAATCTTCTTGTCCTTGGAGCTTAGAGTCACAAATGTCACTCCTCTAATGGCTTACAAACACCAACTTAGCAAGAGGATGATTAGAGAGAGAGAGAGAAGAGTGAGAAAAGTCGGCCAGGGTTTCTCCAATACCAAGGGGGTGCCGATTTTCTTAACCCTAAGGGTCTATTTATACTAGTGAGCCTCCTAGGGTTTCACCCTTAAACCCTAATTGGATAACTTAGGCCCTAAGCAATCCAATCTCCTTATGATAAGCCTTGGACAATTTCTAGGTCCTTCTAAACCCCAAAACCGTCCACCCCTTATTCATGAAGGATTCTAGCCCAAAGTACAACTATCATACAATTGACAGTTTATGCCCTTTTAATCAATTAATCTCTTTAAGTCACCAAGTTAATTCCTAATTAATTTATGACTTATATTAATCAAATAACAATATTATTATTCCTTATATTATTCTCATAATATATTAATAATATTTCTTCTCTCATTATGAATCATCCTGTCAAGTTGCTATGGTGAAGGCAACCCAAAAGGACCATGTACAATCGGGTCAAATACTTGCCAAATATAGTTGCAGCCTTAGACACTATTCCAACAGTCTCCCACTTGGATAAGTCTAGTAACTATATACACAAGCATAATCCGATTAGCAATCGTAGCTCTCAAAGACGCTGTCAAACTCTGATCTTATCAGTCATGTCCTTTAGATAAGGGATCGTACACTCCTCTATTTAGATATCATGCGGACAATTCTATGGAACCAATTTGTCCAGCAGTTGGTTTCTTGATCTCAAATTTATTTGACATATAACTTAATCGAACACATCAATTCAGTTATGACCGGGCCCGGCACATAAGTCAAATAAAATCATCGAGCGGCCGAGATATCGCTTTTACCCTCTTAGGATAAAAGTAACAGATAAACTTCGACTTATATGCATTTACTTATTCATTAATTAATTATACACAACAATGTGTTTTATAACATCAATTTACTGATGCGGTTTCGCATTATCAATCTACAACCAATTAACAAATAACAAACCATATATCTAGGTTTTAAGACCATATGATATTATCGTCTTGCGATCACCCTTTTTATCACATTCCATAAGGTGATGCCAGCAAGCATGGGTTTGTTCCAATGCTCAAAACTAGTTCATAAGCACTCATGAACGTTGCAGCAAACTTTTGCTATATCTAATACCATTTAGACAATCTACACACCAATTCATGACAATCTTCATTCATACCTACTTCCAACATATGGACGATTGTGGATTGTTTGAATAATTCGATTATTCTAAATAAACTCCATTATTCTGGAAGTCAAAACATGCAAAGTGAAACAATAGTTAAACAATTAACATAAGACAGTAGCTTTACTTATAAATAATACTCATTTATTTAATCATCAAATGTTAATTACATTTATCTATTATAAGTTTCTAAAACTATCTAATCTAATCTAATATCATCTCTCAGTCCAATACTCCTAGTATGCTGCAAATGCTTAACCCTACTCAGTCCCTTCGTAAGCGGATCAGCTGGGTTATCTTCTGATGATATCCTCCTAACCACGAGGTGTCCTTCTTCTACACGATGTCTAATAAAGTGATATTTTCTGTCGATATGATGGGATCTACCATGATCCCTTGGTTCCTTGGTCAAGGCAACCGCTCCTTCATTATCACAGAAAATTTCCATAGGCTCCTTTATGGCAGACACAACTCCAAGATCACCAATGAAGTTCTTCAACCATATTGCCTCCTTTGACGCTTCGCTCGCTGCAATGTACTCTGATTCGCACGTTGAATCAGCTACGGTTTCCTGCTTGGAACTCTTCCAAGTTATTGCTCCTCCATTAAGGGTAAAGACCCAGCCCGACTGCGAACGGTAGTTGTCCCTGTCGTTCTGAAAACTGGTGTCACTATACCCTCACACCTTCAAGTCATCACTCCCTCCGAGGACTAAAAACCATTCCTTGGTCCTCTAAAGGTACTTAAGGATATTCTTGACCGCAATCCAATGGGCTTTGCCAGGGTTCCCTTGATATCTACTAACCATGCTCAAAGCAAAGGCTACATCAGGGAGAGTACAAGTCATAGCATACATGATTGAGCCAACTGCGGAATCGTATGGTACTCGGCTCATTTCTGCTATTTCGGCTTCTGTAATCAGACTTTGAGTCTTACTCAACTTGGCATTACTTTGTATCGGTAGTTCTCCCTTCTTCGAATTTTCCATACTAAAACGTTTTAGTACTTTATCTAAGTAAGTGTTCTGACTAAGTCCTATTAGTCTCTTACTTCGTTCCCTCACTATCCTTATTCTCAAAATATAGGAAGCCTCTCCGAGGTCCTTCATAGCGAAGCACTTCCCGAGCCAAGACTTAACCTCCTGCAGTGTCGGGATGTCGTTTCCTATGAGCAAGTATGTCATCGACATACAAAATGAGGAAGCTTACTATACTCCCACTGGCTTTGACATATACACACGATTCATCTTCGCTTCGTACAAATCCAAACTCTTTGACTTTCTCATCGAAGCAAAGATTCCATCTGCGAGACTCTTGCTTAAGTCCATAAATGGACTTCTCAAGCTTACACACTCTATTTGGATGCTTCGGATCAACAAAACCCTCTGGCTGAGCCATGTAAACATCCTCAGCCAACTTCCCATTAAGGAAAGCGGTCTTGACATCCATTTGCCAAATCTCATAATAATGAAATGCGGCAATAGCTAGCATCACTCTAATAGACTTTATTTTCGCAACTGGTGAGAAGGTCTCATCATAGTCAACTCCGGGAGTTTGAGTAAATCCCTTTGCAACCAATCGTGCTTTATATGTGTGTACATTTCCATCCACGTCGGTCTTCTTCTTGAAGATCCATTTGCACCCAACGGTCTTACTTCCGGGCACGTTATCAACCAAATTCCAAACTTGGTTGTCATACATGGATTGGATCTCGCTGTCGATTGCCTCTTTCCATCTTGCAGACTCTGAGCCTGCCATGGCTTCCTTATAGCTATTAGGTTCATCTAGATTTATTAGTGTACCATCACTAATATACATGTCCCCTTCGGTAGTAATATGAAAACCATAAAATTAGGGTTGAACTCTAACTCTTTCGGAACGTCTAAGAGGTAAGGACTCGTCAATCGGTTCAACTGGAGTTTCCTCCTCGGGTTGAGTGCCAGCGGTAGAGGTTCCTTCATCAATCGATTCTTGAATCTCTTCAAGCTCGATTTGCCTCCCACTATCTCCTTGGCTTATGATTTCTCGCTCTCAGAAAACTCCTCTCCTCGCAACGAAGACAACATTGTCCTTCGGTCTATAGAAGAGATATCCAAAGGATTTCTGCGGGTAGCCGATGAAAATACATCGCTCACTACGAGATTTGAGCTTGTCGTGAGTATCTCATCTTACGAAAGCCTCGCAACCCCAAACCTTGATGTATGCTAACGAGGGAGCTTTCCCTGTCCACATCTCGTGAGGTGTCTTGGCAACCTTCTTAGTAGGGACTCGGTTAAGGATATGTGCGGCAGTCTCTAAGGCATACCCCTAGAATGAGATAGGTAGTGAAGCACGACTCATCATAGAGCGGACCATGTCTAATAAGGTTCGATTATGCCTTTCTGCCACACCATTCAACTGTGGTGTCCTAGGTGGCGTCAATTGTGAAACTATTCCACACTCTTTTAGATGGTCGTGGAATTCAAGACTTAGGTACTCTCCTCCTCGATCGGATCGAAGCATCTTGATTTTCCTGCCCAATTGATTCTCCACTTCATTCTTGAACTCTTTGAACTTTTCAAACATTTCTGACTTTTGCTTGATTAATTAGATATACCCATATCTACTATAGTCAGTGGTAAAAGTCACATAGAAGCGGTTCCCATCCTTTGTGGTTGATCTAAAGGGTCCACATACATCGGTATGTATGAGGTCCAATAAACCCTCACCCCTTTCACATGTTCTAGTGAAGGATGACTTGGTCATCTTTCCAAGTAACAAAGACTCGCATGTGTCATCTTCCCTAAGGTCAAATGACTCCAACACTTCATCCTTTTGGAGTTGGGTTATGCGCTTCTTGTTGACATGTCCAAGACGACAATGCCACAAGGATGCTCTATCCATACTATTGGAAGAATCCATGCATAAAACATCATTTCCTAGGTTATCTACAATCATAACAGTTTCATAAATTCCATTACATGGCATTGCTTCAAAATATAAGACACCATTTAGATAAGCATAAATTGAACCATTCTCATTATTAAAAGAAAATCTAAATCCTTGTCTAAACAAACCATGAAACGAAATGATGTTTCTTGCCATTTCTGGCGAGTAGCAATAATTATTCAAATCTAAACATAATCCATTACTAAGCACTAGAGAATACACTCCAATCTTGGTCACAGGTGACGATCTTCTGTTCCCCGTGATTAGATTTATTCTTCCACGCTCCACATCCCTATTTCTTCTTAGTCCCTGCAATTCAGAACAAATGTGGTAACCACACCCGGTATCGAGGACCCAAGAAATAGCATGAGATGAATCATTAGATTTAATTGTGTAATACCTGCGAAAGACGGCTTGATCTTTCCTTCCCTGATGGGTTGCAGGTATTCTGGGCAGCTTCTTTTCCAATGCCCTATTTTGTGGCAATGGTGGCACTCTGCCTCCTTTTGGTTCGGGTTGGGCTTGGCAGGATCAACTTTGGTCCCACTAGAAGAGGAACCATCTCGGGACTTTCCCTTGCGGTGGCTCTTAGACGGATTCTTCCTCTTCTTGCCCCTTCCCTGCCCAATGGCCAAAATAGGAGCAGCAGGTGGATTGGGAGTGGGTGCAACAGACTTGTCCTTGAGGTTGCTCTTAGCAACCCTAAGGAGACCTTGGAGCTTACTTAGGGTGACCTCTTCCTTGTTCATGTGGTAGGTCATCCTAAATTGGTTGTAACATGGAGGCAAGGAGTGAAGGACCATGTCGATAGCCAAGTCTTCCCCAAAGTCGACATTCAACTTGCGAAGACGATCGACATACCTTTGCATCTTTTGCAAGTGTACGGTTAGAGATTCTCCATGTCCCATTTTAGCGGAGATCATGTTAGTGAAGATCTCGTAACGTTCCTGCCTCGCGTTTTGATGGTATCTCTCCAACAAGTCTTGGTGCATTTCGTACGGATACATGTCCTCATAGGACTTTTGGAATTCGGCGTTCATTGTGGCTATCATGATGCAATGAACCTTCGTTGCATCACGTTCATGAGTCTCAAAAGCAGTCATTTCAGTCGGAGTAGCGATTCCTGGGTTGATCTTCTCGAGCTTCTCATCAAGGACATACTCCTTGTCCTCGTAGCGAGCAATTGTGCGAATGTATCTTATCCATTCGCTAAAGTTTGTTCCATCGAAAGTCACCTTTTGGCAAAGGATCATCAATGTGAACGAGCTAGCAGCAGCGTTGTTCGCGTTCGACATCTACAAATAGAAAAGACAAAGATTGATTAGAATTTAAAATCCCTAATTATCACCCAATAAGAAAAATTAGGGCTAGGATCCAACAACATTATTTACATATTAGAAAAGGGATGTCGTAATCCAACATGCAAACAATTTGAAGGTAAGTGAATGACGATTCACTAATTCTCCGCCACGAAAACCTAACTATAAGTTCTAAATGTATTGAGAATTCCTAGGTTTCGATGAGATTCATTGAACTTTTCAATGACATGTTTAAATCTCGATATGCCCCTCTCATTTGTGACTGGGATACCGAGGATCACAAAGTGGGTGCGAATAACCATGCAAATCTACACGGTGCCTTCATTGTAACAATCACCTATTTGATGTGCCGGTAAACCACACACGCTCCACCGAACTATGATAAATAATGAATCACCCTTTGCCACCTATGCTTAGAACTAATTAGTGTGCCGGTAAACGACACACGCTCCACTAACTTCTTAGCAAGGGTGCACAGTGTAATTTCATGGGATTGCATCAATTCAATTTTCCTAAAGTAACTAGGATTGGGAATTTGAAAAACATCTAGTTACTTTGTATTTAATATTATACTTTCAATGAGGAGATAGAGTTGTCATATCCTACCCGTTCGGCTAACGACCCTCCACCGATCAAGCAAGTGGTGGGTGTGAGTGTACACCCATTAAGCGTCATTTTATAGGCAGCAACCTTATACCCACCTTATAGACTGGCTTCGTGAATGAGGCCTACTAACAGTAAGACTAGCATTTTTAATTTTACATATATATATATATATATATATATATATATATATATATATATATATATATATATATTAATCTTGTAATATTATATTAGTATAGGGTTGAATTCTAAACTTGTAAAATTCTAGGGTTTGAAATTTAAATTGTCTAAATTAAACTTTTAATCACAAAACGTAAATTTCAAAACTTGAGGGCAAGTTTTAAACATTTCAAAACATAAGGGATCAAATAACAAATAATCTAAATTAACATTTAATCACATAATTATCCATATTTGAATTATTTAATTGTTTCTTGCAAAACAATTTACCAATTTAATTAAAATAATCAATCAATTATCACATAAGGAAATTATTATTCAATTTATTGGTAAATATCTTTAATTAGGTCAAGGATATACTCAAATATATATTAAAATCGGATTTATATTGACCCATTAAGATAAAGGCAAGTTTCCATAAGATAAACAGCAAGAAATCCCGAAACTAGCTCCTTCTGATGCTCGAACTCGCCGAGTACCACAATGTACTTGCCGAGTACACAGTGGTACTCGCCGAGTTCATCAGGCAGAAGGACAAAAACGAATTTAGCAATCAACAATCAAGCAACCAATGCATCAATTCAATAGAAACCAATCAAGGCTCTGACACCACTGATGGGTTTGAGCCATAAGAACATTCCTATGTGCACATACAAACCCTAATGCTTGGATCTAGGTTTCTCTAATTGAACATGCAATGTATCCAAGACTTTTGATGATAGATCTAGTATAATAACACAAGAAAAACAGATCTAAAAGATTACCTTGAATTGTTTGCTTGAATCTTCTTGTCCTTGGAGCTTAGAGTCACAAATGTCACTCCTCTAATGGCTTACAAACACCAACTTAGCAAGAGGATGATTAGAGAGAGAGAGAGAAGAGTGAGAAAAGTCGGCCAGGGTTTCTCCAATACCAAGGGGGTGCCGATTTTCTTAACCCTAAGGGTCTGTTTATACTAGTGAGCCTCCTAGGGTTTCACCCTTAAACCCTAATTGGATAACTTAGGCCCTAAGCAATCCAATCTCCTTATGATAAGCCTTGGACGATTTCTAGGTCCTTCTAAACCCCAAAACCGTCCACCCCTTATCCATGAAGGATTATAGCCCAAAGTACAACTACCATACAATTAACAGTTTATGCCCTTTTATTCAATTAATCTATTTAAGTCACCAAATTAATTCCTAATTAATTTATGACTTATATTAATCAAATAAAAATATTATTATTCCTTATATTATTCTCATAATATATTAATAATATTTCTTCTCTCATTATAAATCATCCTGACAAGTTGCTATGGTGAAGGCAACCCAAAAGGACCATGTACAATCGGGTCAAATACTTGCCAAATATAGTTGCAGCCTTAGACACTATTCCAACAGAAACAACACCGCGCGCTTCATTGACGCCGGAATAAAAATAAAAAGAACGAATCGTCACTCGCTTGTCTTGGGTTGTAATCAATCACGAGTGGGGTCGTCAACCCGTATCTTATTCATACACGACTTCCTTGCTCACACGGGATTAACGGTTATAGGTCAGAGGACTTCCACTAAGATCCCCAATCTTAGTTGATGAATGAGGTAGCTCATGTAGACTTTGACGGCTTCCTATAGCTCTAACAACAAAAGCATTTTCATGTCTAAAACCTTAATTCATTAGACTATGCTTTTAAACATTACTCCTAACTTCATAACATTTAGGCAGTATAACAGCTATATCTTGAAGTAAAACCAGGTTTTATATTGACCTAAAACCAATAATAACAACACATAACGTTCCTAGTTTTATCTTGACATAAAACTATCAATAGATATACTAAGTTTTATCTTAACATAAAACTAATCAATAACAACATATAACATATCCAGTTTTATCTTGACATAAAACCTATAACAACAACATATAACAAACATGGTTTTATCTTGACATAAAACCAATAATAACAACATATTTATCAAATAACATATAGGACTTCCGAGTATAACTCTAGAACTATATCGCACACATAATATATATAGAATCCTAAGTATAACTCAAGATCTACATTAGTAAATTGAGATACTGATAAGTTAATAATAGTTGTATGTATTCAAAATGTTATATTTACAACAATCATATCCCGGTTATCATAACTATATACTATCATATAGACATAATAATAACATATATATAATAACTAGCATGCGTTTTCCCCCGAAATATTAGAAAGTGGGGTTGTGAAACTCACCTTAGCAGCGTGACTTTATGTAATCTAAGCAGAAACGGTCAGCGTACGAGGTCGTCGGGGCTCGGGATGCAAGAGGGCTTCAGCAAATGAGAGAGGAGAAAGGAGATCAGGTGTAAGAATGGATGGGGTCGATCTTGCTATTTATAGTAAGATTTTTGGCCCTCACGACATGATAAACACATTGTTCACGTCGTGAGTTTGGATCTTATCTCTTCGTAGACTTTCCATCCGTCTTCTAGCTTCCGAAGGTGGAAAAATGAGCCCTCGCGACGTGAAAAATGCCTTGTTCACGTTGTGAGTTTGGATCTTATCCCCCCGTAGCCTCGTCACACCTTCTAGATCCGAAATATGGCGGTTTGACTACTCACGTCGTGAGTTTTTATGCTCACCTCATGAGTTCAGTCAAATTAGGGTTTTCTGACAGCGACATCTTCGGAAGGCCATAACTTTTGCATACGAACTCTGTTTTTGACGTTTATTATATCCACGCGTAGGTATTTACGAGTACTACGACTCTCTTTTAGACTCCAATAGCTAATTCTAAGTCTATTTTAAATTCCTCTTAGTATAGATATTTATAGTGTTCAGTTTATCATAACTTCTTCACGCGAAGTTAGATTTAGACGTTCTCTATAACTATGGAATTGTACAGACGTATACTTTGAGTTGTATCATAAATTATGTATGAAAGTTCATACTTTAACATTAATTACATAGTAAGTTTATCACATTACTAGTTTAACAAAATCACATTGCATGATTGGCATAATCACATGTGATTGTTATTGACATAATTTTGACGGGTGTTACATCTACTGTCTCTCATAAAAAAGTATGACAATCTTAATCGATACCTGTGGCTGATTGTGACCTATGGCCTCAGTGGTCGAGTGTGAATGATATTTGTCACATTTGGTATAATTAAGTATGGTTAAAGTTTTGATTATCTATATAATGGCCACACAAACTAATTAAAATGTATCCAAAAACAGTCTCTAAATTTTTTTAGTGACCTTTGGCCACACTTTTAATAAAAAGTGTCACTGACCGTTTTTCAGAAAGTGTGACCGTAGGTCATTTTTATACTAGTGGAATCTCTTCCGGGTTAGCACGTGGATCTGTTTAACTTATTTTTCCCCGGATACTTAAGCCTGAATTGGAGTTGTTTTTGTCATTCGTTCAGAACAAACACACACACACACACACACACTATAAAATAGTTTACTCACCTGTTCCATCTAGAAAGTTAGAGTTTCTATAAGGATTTCATATTTCTTCGTTATTCTCAATTGTAATTTCTATAATAGTTATGTTAGAACAAAGCATGAGGGTTGAGAATGATTGTCATGAGATTTGAGTTGTATGTACGTGAAAACCAACTTGTTTAGTGAATAAATGAATTGTTGATGTTGTTATTGATGGGTTTTAGTATAATACAACATCCTATGGTGCACATACAACCCTAAATGCTTTGGATCTATGTTTTCTCTAATTATGCATGCATTGTTGTTTCCAAAGCATTAATCCTGCAACTAGCATACAATTTACATAAACATCATAGAAATGAGTTATAGAATTACCTCTTTGTTGTAGCTTGTAGTTTTGGCCTTTAAGAACTTAGCACCAATAGTGTGAATGCCTCAAATGGAATCACAACACACATTTGGACAAAGAATGACTTTTAAGAGAGTATGGTATACACAAATCGATTATGGCTCTCCAAGAAACCTCTAGTCTCTCTAGCACCAATTTCACCAACCAATGGGTTTCTTATATAGTGTGGCACAACTAGGATTACACCATGCAAACCCTAATGTGTATGACTTTCCACATTCCTTAGGCTCCATGGGTTTTAACCTCCATGGATTATCTATGGGTTACCACATGGGTTTAGCCCAACATAAAAAACTATGGATCATAAGCCCACTTTATAAGAATGAATGAATGACTTACACAATCAATCCCTATATATTTAATTAATCTCTTTTGATCACAAAATTCATTCCAAATTAATTCTTGATCAATAATAACTAAATAATATGATTTCATATTAATATATTAAAACTTATAATATATTAATAAATCACAAATAACCTCTTTTCAAAAGTCTATCCTATAAAATTGTCCTGGTGATATGCAACCCAAATGGACCATGTTACTCTCGGGTCAAATACATATCAATTATAGTTATGGACTTAAGACACTAATTAAACACTATTTGTGCGTTTTCTTAAGAGTTTTTGTAGGATGATAATTGAATATTAATTGGGTAAATATGGTTCAATAGTAATTGGATGAGAGTTCAGTTCCAATCAATGTAATCTTATTTTATTTGTATTTTGTTTTCTTAATAAACATTTAGAATATATAAATATTTCTATAATTCAAATACTATATGTAATTGGAATATTAGATAGTGGTTGGAAGATAAATAGATGTAAATTATATAAATATGATTTGATAGTAATTGAACGGAACGAGTTCGATGTTTATTGGATTTGGAGTATTATCCAAGAATCAATCGATCCAATTTGTTTATTTAAATTTAGAATCAATATGTACCGATTACACATAGATATTTAAGCTTTGTCGGTTGGTTTAATTAGATTGGTCAATTCGAATTGTAATAGTTAATTTCTACACACTCAGCTTATATTTAGATATTGTTGTTATTTTGGTATCTAGAGGAGTACTCATTTAGTCATATTTGTTTAGGTCATGTCATTATGATCTTAAATGATCATTTTATAGGCTAACATGCTAATCATGCATCTATATAGCATCTCCATGGTTTAAATGATGTCACTTTAAGGTTTTATTTCATTATAGTATACTAGGCTTCATCAAACACCTCTTAGTTACAATCGTTGAAAGTATCGAGCAGAAGCATGACAATGTCGTCCTATTCTTATGTTTTAAGCCCTAATGTGGAGGTGGAAGGTCAATACAACCTTCCACAGGTGGGAAACCCTTGAAAATTAGAACATCTTGGACATAAGAAAATCCCAGAAGAAGATTTATATTACGCCTTAACGTATTTGGCAAGAAAATTAAACGTTCATTTTCAACCAGAAACATTCATTTTTTAACATTGTATTGGTATTGGTTTAATTGTACATTATGGTATACCAAACGTCAATATTGTGACTACATTGGCTACGTACTTCCTAATGATTGTTACACAATATATTTTTGTGATGAGAAAATGAAGTATAGATTGATATTATAAATACTGAAAATTAAATTATATATTTAGAAATAAAGTTGATCGTCTATTGGATAACAAAGAGATTTTCACGACCTAAAGTCCTAAACTAAACCAACTAATACGAATTATACATTAATTAAAAATCAAAACATGATATATATGCCTTCAATGTTTGGTCAAAAACAGACAGATCAACATCACGCAACCCCATTTGCAAATCTACTCTTTATTGTCTTCATGTGCATGCATCCACCTGATGGTGGGGGAGCCAAGGGAATGCATGGTCTTGTCAGTTGTGAGTATAATCCACCAACATATATAGAGATGTTTACCTTATTAATTACTCGCATAAGTGAAACTGGTAGTTGAGTTGCAAATGAAGCCAAGAAGTAGAGTCACTGCCACTTTCCAGTACTAGATAAGTATCAAAATTTATATTTTTAAGTGTAACTAAAAAAATATTTGATGAATTTACCTCTTTAATTATTTTTACAACTATAAAATTATTATATTTTTTTTACTTGACATTAGTGAACACACATAATTAATAATTATAAGTTTACCAGTCAATACTAACAATAGATGTAATTGTCTAAAACTAAAAGTAGTCGTTTATTTGTAAATTAAAATTAAATAATATTTACTATTATTGTTGTTATTTTATTATTATTATTATACACAACATAAATTTTCTATAAATTTAAAATAGCTGTTTTGTAAAGCAATAAATCAAGGCCGACAAAAATGGGGTTGTCTTGTCATATCAAACTTAATTTCTTGGTGGCTTCCTCCAGATTTTATCTTTCACATAAATGTAATACTAACTTAAAATAAGTCTTAATTAAATTATAGAGTAACTTACAGTTTAGTATACATCATCTTTCTGTAGGTTTTGGACTTGGTTTTTATCTAAGTTACCTTCAATGTCATTTCCCAAAAATGTCATTTCATTATGTAAAAATAACTAAAATATCCATATTTTTGTTTTTTTATTTATCTTTTTATTTTTAAAACTAATATTATAATTAAATTATTAAACCGCCACCATATCTATCAGATTCACAACGTTGTCACCAACCATCAATCATCACCATCGCCACCATCGACAGTACCACCACGGATCACAACCACCAATACCATCACAACTATAATGTAAATATACAGTCCACCACCATGTAAAACCTAAATCAAAACCAAATTGAAACTATTAAACTGAATTAAAATAAAAATAAATTTCATAACCTAAAATTAAATCAATATCAATAAGGAAATTTGGTTTCAGTTGTGTTGTATCGGAGGAGAGGAGATCTATGGTGGATGAGCTACCGACAACAAAGATATATCAACAGTGGATGAGACGTTAGAGTTGCAGGTTTTATTTTCGTCGGCGACAAGGGTGGGTCAAATCTATTTCGCTAGTTGTAGATTTTTTCTTCGTCACTGGCGGTGGAGGTGACACTGATAGTGACAACAAGCAACAAGGTGAGGGTGTGGCGGAGGTGGTCACGTCATGGAGGGGAGGTCGGCTTCACCGGAGAGATGACAAAGTCGGCCGACATGGCCGACCCTAAGCACGTATCAGGTGTGTGACCGCATAGGCCCGTGTCGTTTAGGGGCTCGGTTTTTTAAATACTCATAATCTTCCTATTCTAATAAATTAATATGTTTATTCTCCTATTGACAAATGTCATACTATTTGAGCTCCTCATTAATATTAGATGCTACCTATCATGCCACTTGTCAACCTATTAATTATCAATTTCAAATTTCAAATTTATAACTTTAATTACATTAAATTAATAATTGACTCTCCATTTTAAATTTTAAAAGTGTTCTCTCTAATTATATTAAATTAATAACGTTAGATTAAAAAATAAAATAAACTTAATACAAATTATAAGGTGATATAACTTCACGTATTTATTTAAATCAACGATTATTATTTTATATAACTAAAAAAATAACTCTTAAGTAATAATTTACTTAAAATAATATCTTTTTGTATTTTTAATATAAAAGTTTAATAATTTTATAATCGTGGTTCTCACGGGTTATAAACTAGTGTATGATATAATCATATAATAACGTTCTGAATAAATTCAACAAGTTGGCTGAATAGGAAAAAAGTTGGACTCTAAAGGTGGAAGTCTCAAGTTGGTACATGGATGGATGTTGTTCCTTTTATTTTTTTGTAGTTGCCTTCTCCCTTCTAAGTCAAAGTTGGTGTGAATATATGTCATTTCTTAATTTAAACAACCCATTTCTAATTCCATAGTTATAACAAGGGATAATAACTTAAAAGGGTAATGAATTTTCGATTTTGTTCATATTTAATCACTAAATTTTTTTCATTATCATTTTGCCACCGAACTATTGAAACTGTTCATATTTTACCCTTATGACCTGTAACAGACAGTCATAAGGGTAAAATGTGAACAGTTACAATAGTTCAGTGACAAATAGATAATGAAAAAAAATTTAGTGACTAAATGTCAACAAAGATGAAAGTTTTTTCCCTCTCAAATTATCTTAATAGTATATCCCGAAAAAGATATAAAAAAATGAATTATTTCATCACGCTCCTTAAGTTCCTAACTATTTCTAGTTATTAAAGGTTACCAAAAAAAGTATTATGTTTTTAGTTCATAAAGTTATATCAATTTAAAATATAATCGTTAAAAATGAAAAAAAAATAAAATAAAAAATTTCTAACTAACGAGGGAGAATTCCTATAATAACTTTTTTACATACAGGGTTACTTGTGAAACTGTAATATAATATAGACCATTTATGTATCTATATATTTGACCGTATGTATGTGTTTGACTGTATGTATGTTTTCAAGTATATGTATGTATATTTTAACACAAGTTACATAAGAAAAATTAAAAAGAAGAATAATATTAAAAATACTTCTAAATGTATGTTGTATGTAATATGAAAATTTTGATATCCTTTTTAATAGTAAATATACTAATATGATGTATGTCAATACATGGAGTATAACAATATATATATAATGTATCAATGTATGTATGTATTCGTTTATAAACAACATATATGGTTTAACGTATGTCAATTTATATGTTGTATAATTGTATATCACAAAATTCATACATATGATATTAAAATAGTTTTTATACATACAATATTGCATAGTTTTATAACATAAAACTTATACATATAATATTGGTTTCGTTTTTCATTTTTTATACATTTTTCGTGGTATAATATTAGGATAATTTGAGAGAGAAACGAACTTTCAACTTTGTTGACATTTAGTCACTAAATTTTTTTTCATTATCTATTTGCCACTGAACTATTGAAATTGTTCACACTTTACCCTTATGACCGACTGTTATCGGTCATAAGGGTAAAATGTGAACAATTTCAATAATTCAGTGACAAATAGATAATGAAAAAAAGTTTAGTGACTAAATGTGAACAAAGTCGAAAGTCCATTACCCTATCAAGTCATTATCCCTTATAACAAATATTCTAGTTTTATTGAATTTTAGTTATAAATAAATAAATGGGAAAAAAAGTATGCCCATTTTTTAGTTTTCGCACAGGACCCTTAAAATGAACGAATCAGCCCTGTTGGCCGACGATGACGAGACAAACTGAGAGGAGGTCGAATGTGATGATCAGAGTGGAGAAGAAGAAATAGGAAATAGACGAGAAAAAAAAAGTGAATTTGATTTTTTTCCAATATTCAGGGTGATTTATAGTTTTATATATTTGGCCCCAGTAACTTGTATCTTATACAAATTAATAATTTTACCCACAATCAAGGTTCTAAATAACGTAAGGCGTGACTTGGCGGCAATGTCAAGCCTTAAGATTTTTCGAACCTTGGCGAGTCACGTCATTTGTAAGGCGTGACTTAAGGCAGCAATTTTGTATATAATTCATATTTTTGTATGTACTTTCAACTATTATTTATGTTATACACATATATGAGTCAAGGCGACGTTTTGGTAAAACTTGACAGCACATACAAGCCTTGAAACTATGACGAGTTTTTTAGATCTTTGCCCACAATTGATAGGTCGATAACGGCTAAAGTGATCATTCTTGATGGATTTGCCAACCACAAGAACCGATGGTGTCGAATTTCTAAAACTAGATGCAAAAGTGAAGAAAGATGGGAACCTTAAAGACAAAAATTGCAATTTACTCTAACATAAATAAACATACATTTTTAATTATTGCAGCATCTCCACGTGGTTTAATCAACAATGAATCAAATAAGAGTATTTATAATAATTTAATATTTTAGAAATTTTATTATTTTATTCGTATAATGTTTTCACACAGACGCAAAAAAAAAAAAAAAACAAAAAAAAAAAAAAAAAAAAAAAACTATTTTTATAAATCCTCTTCTAAAAACTATTTCCATAATCAAATACTTCTTTTTATCTATTTTTTGAAACGGAAGCCTGCGCATACTTTTAAACATGCACCCCAGGTTCGAGCTCCGCAAAGCGGACAAACTCAGCCCTCCGAACAGGATTTCCAGGGAAAATTCTCCCACAATGAGCATTCTAAAGAGGATTTATGGAGTCCCAAAGATTCGAACATCCAACCTCACCTCAGTGTGGGTAATAAACCTGATACATCACTATCAGCTAGGCTGGAGATCATTGAAGTATTTTATCGACACTCTCTAATTTACATTTTAAGTATATATCATATTTGATATTGGTGTTATGTTTTTAAATTATATTAAAAAATTATAAATATATAATAAATAATAACAAAACAAGTCTTATACTACAATTATATTAAATGGTTATGATTAATGATAAATCATAGAAAGAAGTTTTTATAAGAAATACTCTAATTTTGTGAAATCATATAAATTTATATTATGATTTATTTTATTTAATTATATTATTTATAAATTAATAAAACTACTATTTAATGATATGTTAATTGCAAGTATAATAACAATATCCAATGCTTACTTGTGTGGATAATATTTTTTTATGGTAAATATTCTGAAAAACTATGTGAATTATTATATAATATAAATTAAATAACCAAAATAATTACAAAAAAACTATTAAATATTTTATATTTTTTAAGCGATATCAACCCAAGGACTAACCATAAAAAAACGTTACATGTTACAATGTTCTACTACAAAGTTCGTGTTCAGTTTACAATCATTAGCAAAAATACCTAGTTTCTCTACACTTAAAGCAAACATCAAACAAGTAGCTTTATCATGAAGAACCAATTTCAAACCTTTTTGAAAATTAATAAAAAATGTTGAGAATGGAGAATCATTCTCAACCAATTATTTATTTCTGGAAAAATACCGGCAATAGTCAAAAAATGGGAGGTATTTTTAAAATTTAGACATAAAAATGGACATTTTCGGGTATAGACATGCATTCCGCGGAGGTAGCTCCGCGGAATCTACTGTAGCTCCACGGAATGGCAAAATCGTAAATAAATTAGTGTATTAAAAAAAACTCAAGATCCATCCCACGGAGCTACAGTTGATTCCACGGAGCTCCGCGGAGGTAGCTCCAAGGAATGAATCTTCAAAAAAAAAAAAAAAAAAAAAAAAAAAAAAAAAAAAAAAAAAACCTCCTCAATGATACTTTTATATAATGATCTCTAATTAAAAAACCAATTTTTTTCCACCTCACATTCATTCTAAACATTGTCAAAACAATTCATACTATCATACTATTTTTTTGAAAATAATTAGTTGGGGAATGAATATAAATCACGACGAATGGATTTGAAAAAAAAAAAAAAAAAAAAAAAAAAAACTGAAGATCCATTCCTCGGAGCTACCTCCGCGGAATCTATTGTAGCTCCACGGAATGGATCTTGAGTTTTTTTTAATACATTAATTTATTTACGATTTTGCGATTCCGCGGAGCTACCTCCGCGGAATGCATGTCTATACCCGAAAATGTCCATTTTCATGTCTAAATTTTGAAAATACCCCCAATTTTTTTACTATTGCCGGTATTTTCTCTTTATTTTTGTCGTAAAAGCCTCAAAAATACCGGCGTAAATGAGAAAGGAATACATGTTTTCCAAAGAAACATGTTTCCATAAATTATGTTAATCATTACCTTAATATATATACAAAAACTTAATTTTTTTCGTTTTTTAATTTTTAAGAAACTATTTTTATCAAAAAATGATTTTAAATACATCAAAATTCATAATTTTTTATTCTCTATAAATAGATATCCATATTGATATAGTTTTAAAATAAAATAAAATTTTCATTCTTTTTATAGTTTCAGCTCTTGTTATTTATAAGTGAATAAAAATAGATCAGATTTTTACTACAGTACATTCGTTATTTACTTATGAATAAAAAGTATGATTAAGTTTTTTAGAGTTTAAATATCATTCATATATAAATATAACATATATAAACTCTTTACAGTTTATATTAGCTCTCGTCACATGTTATAATTACATATGAATAAAAAGCGTATTAGTCTTCCTCACAAGTTATATTCATATATGAAAAACACATTTATCATAATTTTGTTACGGTTCATTTGTTATTCATATATGAATAAGTAGTTCAAAATTTTAAAATATGTCGTCTTTTATTAACATACTACTTATTAATATTCGAATAACAAATGAACTATAACAAAAATCTGATAAATTTTTTATTTATATATGAATATAATATATGACGAATATTAATACATATTTTATTCATATATAAATATAACATTTGACGAAAGATGATGTAAAAAAAATATTTTAGGTAAAAAACTTTTATTACGTGTTATATTTATATATGAATGATACTTAAACTGTAAAAAAGTTAAACATACGTTTTATTCATAAATGAATAACGAATATACTGTAATAAAAATTTAATCGATTTTTATTTATTTATGAATAACGAGAGCTAAAACTCTAAAAAAATTATTTTATCTTAAAACTATATCAATATGGATGACTATTTATAGAGAATAAAAAATTGTGAATTTTGATATATTTAAAATAACTTTTGATAAAAATAGCTTTCTAAAAAAACAATATATATATATATATATATATATATATATATATATATATACATGTTTTGTGTATATTAAGGTGATGATTGACATAGATTAAGCAAACATGTTTTGTTGGAAAACACATGTATATATCCATTATCCATTTCCGTCGGTAGGCCTAAGTGTTTTGCGGCAAAACAAATATGTGGCTGAGAATAATTCCCTCATTCTCAACCTTTTGTTTTTTCACTCACTCTCTCTTTCTCTCTCTCTTTATATATATATATATATATATATATATATATATATATATATATATATATATAGACACACACACACACTAGGTGTGAGACCCGTATATTACACGGGTTGATTTAAAAAATTATTAAACATTAAAGTGTAAACAAAAAATCTTTTTTAATGTATGATTTTAAAATAAGAGAAAAAGAAACGTATTTATTGCAAATTTAATATCATATATATGATATTTAATACTTTACATATATAATATATATGAATTTAATTTTAATAATTGAAATAAATCAAAAATTGACAAGTGGATAATATTTATTTCGAAAATACCACAAAATGACAAATGTCAACGTGGAAAAAAACTTTCATTTATATATATATATATATATATATATATATATATATATATATATATATATATATATATATATATATATATATATATATATATATATATATATATATATATATATTGGCTTTAGCGTTAAAGCTGTTGATTCGTTTGACTAGTAAGGCAACTTGGCATGTCATATCTTAAAGGTCATCATAATTAAAATTTAATCTAAGATATTTTTAACTTCTTTCTATGAGTCTAGAGTTTCAACTACCAACTTGTTTTCATTGATACTTTTAGAGACAAGGGGTGTATATATACTCTTTGGAATTTCTTTCATATCCATGCATGATAGATTCATTCTTTGAAATTTCGAGTGTTGATGGTTTCTTAAGTTTCCAAAAGACCTTGTATGTTCATGGTCTTTGTCTTCTCATCATATTAAATAAATAAATTTGTATAAAAAAAAAAACTCTTCTTATTTTCATAGAGGAAATCCATAAACTTATAGACAATAACATCATCAGTTTTGTGAATGCTAAACTTATTTAGATTGAAGACAAGACACTTAAATATATATTAAAGGTTAGAGTCACAAAATGGCCCTATTTAATTGTTTGGGGTAATTTGCACGTTTGGTCTCTAATTTTACTTTTTAACTCGGAATATCCCTATTATTTGTTTTTGTTGCGCGTTTGGTCCATGTCTTACTTAAAAATACTATTTTGCCATTGATTTTTTAATTTATTTAAATAAACACACCTCAACCCTATTTCCACCTCACCTTGCCTTAATGGCCCTATTGTATTGTTTGGGGTAATTTGCACGTTTGGTCTCTAATTTTACTTTTTAACTCGGAATATCCCTATTATTTGTTTTTGTTGCGCGTTTGGTCCCTATCTTACTTAAAAATATTATTTTGCCATTGATTTTTTAATTTATTTAAATAAACACACCTCAACCCTATTTCCACCTCACCTTGCCTTACCTTACCTACCTCATTTTATTTAAATATATTAAAAAATCAAGGGCAAAATAATCTTTTTAAGTAAGACGGGGACCAAGCATGCAACAAAAACAAACAATAAGGACCTTCCGAGTTAAAAAAATAAGTTACAGACCAAACGTGCAAATTACCCCAAACCATAGGGACCATGTGTAATTTTACTCTATTTAAACAGAATTGCAAAAATGGTCCCTGTTGTATGCATTTTTTTAGAGTTTTCGTCCAAACCTTGATGTTTTTGGCTTCATGGTCCTTTTGGCCATGTTTTTATATGGAAATGGTCCCATTAAACTTAAAATTACTAATATTCCCTCTTAATTTGTTTGTTCATCTTCTTAATTATTTTATCCTTTATTTAAATATTAATGTAATAAAAAATAAAGTGGGGCCCTCTCTCTCTCTCTTCAAATCCTCCTATCGCTCGTTAAATCTGCTCAAGATCTCGTTACACCCGTTTCGAAACTCGACGTTGGGGTCGTCGGATTAAGCTCCGATGGTCAGGTATTTTTTAGTGGCAACATCGAGTTCCCTGTCTTCCCCTCCACCATTCCATCCACGTTGAATAGTTCCTTATCACCAATCTCGCTACGCACGGCGATAGTCCTAAACTATTGAATATAACCGTGTTTGCAGCTCCTTGTGGCCATTGTCGTTAGTTCCTCCAAGAACTCCGAGGAGTGTCCAAAACTCATATTGTAGTCACAAATCAACCTCTAGAAAACCCTGATTACAAACCTCTAGAAAACCCTGATTACAAACCGATGATATATGCATCTTGACACCGGTGGTGTCTGTGGAGAGATAAAGAGAATTTCAAACTAATTTCATCGATCTTACCTAACCCGATACAAACCGATTTCACTGGGTACCCACGCTTTTAAAAGGAAAAGAATGGAAGAGATAGCAACGTGATTGGAGGTTCTTGTTTAAATTCCTGCTCTTCTTGACAGATCGATTCTCCAAAAGCAAAGAAGGAATATGGAAGTAATCAACTTCCAAATGGGTATGGTGTGTGGGTTCCTTTCGAAATGGGTCTGGTGTGGAGTCTGATAGTTGAGGAAAGTATGCGAGATGCCAACAAAAAATCTGGGCTGGGAGGTCAATTCTTGAAGATGAAAGGCCTCGTTGAAGATGATATCACTAGCATGGATACTGATTTAGATAAACGAAAATATGCAGCCATTGTTCTTCCAGTAAATAGGAAAAAAAACATGAAGATGAAGATGGGATTGTTAATTGAACCTAGGCCATTGGAGGATTACAAACTAATGAATACGTTCGAGCTCAAGTGGCAGAGGAGAAAGGAGCTCAAGGTCATGAAATTGATTTTTCTAATGACCTCCCTCACATCATTCTTCTCTAGATCTACAAATTGATTTTTCCGGTGGGGTCTGGAGAGAGAAAGAGAGAGGTAGGGTGGGCCACACTTTATTTTTTATTCCATTAATATTAAAATAAAAGATAAAATGTTTAAGAAAATGAGAAAAACAAATTAAAAGGGTACATTAGTCATTTTAAGTTTAACGGGACCATTTCCACAAAGAAACATGGCCAAAAGGACCAAAAAGCCAAAAAAATACATACCATAGGGACCATTTTTGCAGTTTTGTCTGCTATTTATTATTCTTTATGTTAAATACTAGACTGGATATCGATAGAAACATGGTGTTAGATCGAGTTTAAAACATAAAACTTTTGACTTTTTTGCAACGGAAGACTATGATTAAAACTTGAACAACATAAAATCCATAACAAGGTCAAAATACATGTATATGCATAATTTTATTTTAACAACCATAAAAGGATAAGATAAAAAAAAAACCTTTGTTGTCATGGTTGATTATTGATGAAGTTTGCTAGGACTCAAAGTAAAGACCCTTTAAAGATAGTCCACCAACTAGCTCAGATACTTGAAGAATACTAGCTCAACTCTTGTTAATACAACCACTTAATCTTGAACAACCAAGAACACATTTGATGTTTAGGAGAAGGTTGTATTCTTTTTTATTTTTTAGCTAACAATTTAGAAAGAAAAGAGTTTGAAAGAGGAGATTTTCATCCAAGCAAAAAAGCTAGAGAAGAAATATAAGTATTTCGTTCATTTTAATCATCCCACACATTGCAAAACTCAATCATGACTAACACAAAAGCCTTTACAAGCATTGTACCACTCATAAATGTGGTAATGGGTGATGTTAGAAGAAAATATGATAGAGAGAGAGAGAGAGAAAGAAAGAGAGAGAAAGAAGAGTTAGTCAAACACTTAAGGGGCAACTATAAATAATTTTTCATAGTCAAACTTAAGTGAAGAACTCAGTGTACCTGTTGACAACAGAAGAAATGACTATTTGAGTTGACAAGCCATTGCACTAGCTGACAACAGAAAAGAAGATTGTTTGACTTGACAACATAGTTTCAGTTACAATAGGAGGCCACTATAAATAATTATTCATATCCATTTTAATTGTATCACATTACAATTTTACCTTGTAACTATGGACTCACTTGTACCACTTAGATGGAGCAACAAAGAGGAGGTCGCTTTGGTTCAAGCTTAAATCATAACTGTAGAGGAGGATTTTCCACCAGGTCCGCCAGAAGTTCACATTGGATCATTTTGGTCTCGTGTCTGTCATTTGTTTCACCATCAAACGGGGCGTACTCAATATCAAAGAAGAAGAGATGTCAAAGCCATGTTTCTGGATTTGAAAAAAAGGTCAAGCATTTTCAACGTATTTACAACGAGCTGGATAATAAACATGCGAATATGGATGAAGACATTCTCATACAGGTGGCTATGGAACTATATTGTTTCAAATCTAATGGTAGGGAGTTTACACATGGGGAGGCATGGAATCTTTGAAAATTGTCCCTGACTTTTAATATGCATGTTAGTTAAATAAGATTAGATGTAGAATGTTCGTTAGTTATGTTCTTTGTTTTTGTACGTGTGTTTTTTTTACTCGTTTAATGTATGTTTTTTCCGTAATGATGATTAAACATGAACTAAGAAAACACATCCATAGTCATTTCATTAAAACATTAAGCCATAACTAGTACATAATAGGACATGAAATGCAACGGCGTACATGAATAACTACTACATAATAGGACATAAAATGCAAACGTGGTACATGAATAACTACTTCTATTTGGGAGGTAGCAGGAACACCCTTTCATTTGGTATTTCCCAGTACACATGTGATGGTATAGAATTCACCCTCTCAGATCCGAATGCATCTCGATACACGGCAACAATCAACTTATAATCAACCATTTCGTGAATGGCTTTAGACGTACGGGTTCTTAGAGATGCTATAGCGTGCCCACATGGTATACCACTTTTTTGCCATTTCCCACAACTACATACCCTATGTTCAAGTTGTACTTTCCTGGTGTCGAAATTGTCATTGACTTCAAAATGTATCCCCATAAATATGTCTTGCCTCCCAATTATAAGACTTGTTCACACGCTTTTGAACCTTATTCTCAGCATAAGGGGTCACACCAACAGAAATCCTCCCTGCAATATTTGTTAATTTGTAAATAATAACACAATAAAAAACAAACTATAAGTATAAAGTTACCTACAATTTCATCCTGTTCATCATACGCCGATTGTATCGACTTATTGATTAACTCAATTATCGTTGGTATAGGTAACTCATGTGTGGAGGTGGATATATTTTTCACCATTTCAGTAATATCAATCAATTTAACATTGTAACATACTTTAGGGAAAAATGCTCGTGCCCATTTTGAAATTGCTATATTGTTAAGCCAGAAAATTGGACTCCTAAGCAAGGTGCTGAAAGGTGGATTCCTACATGCACTTTGCAAGCTTTCCAAACACAAGTAAAAATCATGAACACTATATGCATTGCATGACTTCCAAAACAACGTTTCGACTTCCATATCATTATGTCCGACAGAATCTCGTATTTTTCGAGCTATATCTTTAGGACAATACCCATGATACGAATCTGGGTAGACTCTCTCAACGGCAAAGTCTATTTTATCACATAGGTTGCTTATGAAACCAACCTCTGTATCGTCACCTAAACATTCTTTTAACTTCATCATGAACCATTCCCAAGATTCCTTACACTCTAAGGTTCCCAAACCAACTGCTAAGAGTAGGGGTTCATGGTTTCCGTCCAAAGCCACCGCAAAGTACATTGTTGTCAGATAGTTGCCAAGTAGGGGTAAATAACCCACATATATTAATGGTATCATACACCTAAGGAAGGTACGGATCTGCATAAAAAAACATACTTATATTAGTGACAAGCAAAATCTAAACTGGGTACATTACCTACAACTATTAATTAACTCAATAAAATAAAGATGTTATACCACGCAACTTAAAGCCACGAAATAGAATTGAAAACAGTTGGTATCTGTTTTCTTGATGGTTGTGAAAGTATTACAATTTGTTCTTTCAAAATTATGCAAGAATATTGGTAGGTGAGAAAAGTTTCTTTCGGTGTAAGTACTTATTTTCATAAGCAATGAAAGTGTTTTACAATAATCACACGAATCAAATTATAATTATATACAAGTTTGTGCTTGTCTGCACTTCATAGTTCAACTTTTTGGATTCATAGTCAACCCAGATGATTTCATAGTCAAATTTCACTGATCGACAAGACAAGACATTGTATTTGTCTTCAATTCATAGTTCAACTTTTTGGATTCATAGTCAAACCAGATGATTTCATAGTCAAACTTCACTCATCGACAAGACAAGACATTGTACTTGTCTTCAGTTCATAGTTCAACTTTTTGGATTCATAGTCAAACCAGTTGATTTCATAGTCAAACTTTATTGATTGACAATACAATGCAGTGTACTTGTCTGTAATAAAAATTCTTGTATAAATGGGTAATATTCACTCAATGAAAATTATATGTGAAGTCAGTCATATTTGATCAAATAAATCAGGCGAATGGTATACTACAATTGCGGAGGTGAACGTATCATTAGGATATCGGGTACAGCTAAAAACCCAGGAAGATTAATTTACGCTTGCCCATATATGGTATCATGATCTTTAGTTCCTTGATTTACGCCCTCATATTTATATGACAACTATTCTTCTTGTCTATCTTTAAATTACTGGGACCAAAATGTGGGTTTATCAATTGGGTTGATGAAGAGAAGGACCAATCTTCTATGGTAATAGCTAAGGTAGCTAAGTCTAATAAACACTTCCAATCAGAAAATAAGAAGTTAAATATAGCCTTGGTTTGTAGTTGGGTGTTGTTTTTGGCAATTATTGTTTACAAGTTGTAAGCTTTTTAAAATTTTGATAAGTTTGAAGTTGTAACGTCGGTAAGATAGTGTATTTGTTGTTATGGTTAAAGTTTTGAAGTTGTAACGTTAAAAAAATGGTGGAGTCGTTGTTATGTTTTAACTATTGAAGTTATTACTACATTACGTATGAAGTAATTATTATTTAACGCTTGATAATCAAATCCAACATTCATTTACATATATATATATATATATATATATATATATATATATATATATATATATATATATATATATATAATCCAACTACATAGGACCAACACACGATCCCCAATAAATTTTTGGCATCCTTTGACAAAACTCTAAAGTTGCAATTTTTTGGTCAATAAGTTCACGTATTGGTTGGTCTGAAACTAATTGTTCCATAAACATACAAACGAAAACCCTGCAATCTCCCAACTCACCACTTTGTTGGGGAACATTTGTTTCCAAAATGAATATCATATCCAATGGAATCCTTGGGATGTTCCTCTGTGCCCAGTAGTTTATCTTGTCTAAATGATCTGCCACCTGAGCCGCAAATTTGCTAAGGGTTCCATCAGACTCGAAATTTTTGTAAGTACTACTACCGAGACTGTCATATAGATGGACTTCCATTGACTCCAACCGTAGTTCCCCAAATTACCAGTGATTAGGAAATGAATGAATCGGCATTAGGACCTATACAAAATTTAAAATAATAATTATGTTTACATAGCACGATACAAAAACAAAACGACAATAATGAAATTAATTTCAAAAAATAAATAGCACTTTACCGTATCCACATTCCACCAAGGAACCATGAAGTTGGGGTATGTAGCAATACCAGACATAAATGCCCTCCAATCAAAACCATCCTTGAGAACATGGAAAGCAAAAAAATTTGGAGACATTATTGTATACCGATCACTATCAAATCGTCTCTCCATCAATAGTCTAATCCAAATCGTCAGATGCTGTGAAAGTTATGATACTTTTGTTATTAATTAATAAATAAAAAACAATTACAATAATAAAATAAAAGATAGTTACCGCTTCATCCAACCATCCGTTATGTGTACGCCCAAACAACGCACTCCAAAACTCTCTATCTAATACCAAATTGTACAAACGGTGCTCCACGTTACATGCATGAAAAAAAAATTAAAGCAACCTCACCGCCTCTACATAAGGTTGCAGGCGCAAAACCGAGAAGTCATGAGCAACATCGAATGCTGGAGGAGGAAAGGGGGTTGTTGATTTGGCATCAACCTTCTTTTTTGGTCTTCGCTTTTGCTTTTGTGTCGTGTGCAACTAAAACAATATTATAATGATTTAAATCATTATGGTATCATGCATTCACATAAAAACTTAAAATAAGGATATAAGCTTTTAAATTCAATGAACACGTCGGCGTAAGGAGTACACCTATACTTTGATGGATTTCGAAGCCTAGGTCTATCGGGTGTAACTTTATTGCCATAAAAAACATGATCATCAAAATGATTTACGGTTTCTATAATTATTACCTCTTCCTCTAACACCTAAATTAATAAGATATAATCATTAATAAAAAAATTTATGAATCTATTAACAAACAATAAAATAAATGTAAGTATAGCAACCTGTTCATATTCATTATCATCAAAAGCGAACACATGATCATCGAATTGATTCGTACTTCACCCCGCTTTGTGTATCCTCTCGTCCAACTCCTACATAAAAACATTTTAAATATTAACAAAAGGTGCCTTAACATTTAACAATTTAAATCGTATTTGTAATATATATATATATATATATATATAATAACCTTCCCGTCTTCAATATCACCAAAACATTATCATTGGCATTATTTTTATTCATCACCTCATCATCTAAAACCTACATTTTCAGCTATAAAATATTAACAAAAATTTACAAACTTGTTAACATATTATATCATAAATGTAAGGTGTCACTAACCTTTTCACCAAAATTTGTTTGGAATTCAGCAAGTTTCTCAAAAGTAATGTTGTTCCATATGCTTTCATTATCCACTTCTTCTACAAACACCTTAGTAGGTTCGCGGTTCATAAACACCTGTTGCCCGAGTGCATGTAGCCATTTCAACACCTCCTCTAAGCTTGGTTTCCCACTATGTCCACATCTACCGTGAGAGTGACCACTAGAAGAGATACTAGACGAAGATTCGTCTTGTCTCCTAAAATGGTCTCGTACTGGGGATGGAACTGAATTTTGTTCACCATATACATACTTTTGACATGACATATAATAAGAAGTCGTCATCTCATCATCATTTGGTGACATGCTATGTCTTGGTCGCAATCCCTCCTAAAACAATTTAACATATTAAAAATGCAATCATGAATTTTTAAAAATTAAAATAATATTTAAAAACCTTTGGCATGTAAAAAATCTTGTTCACATTAACCCATTTCAATTTTTTGATACCACTCCATCGTTTGATCCTAGGTCTGTCTCTGTTTTTTCGTAACGCAAATCCACAAGCACGAACAGCTGGAAGCATCTCATATAGTCATATCTACAAGTTTCACAATTATAGTAATAAAAGTTAAAATAACTAACATAGCAATAACATCTTACAAAATAAATATTTAAAAGTTTGGCGACGCTCCGGTAGTGAAAAATATATATCTATCTTGTTCCACGTATCCTCAAGGACATCATAGGTAAACTCCGACAGATAGCTACCCCAAGCAAAATCGTCAAAAAATAAAAAATAATTATAATACATTAACATTAATAGGGTAAATTACACCGATCGTCCCTCATGTATATGTCCAAACGCATGTTTAGTCACTATTTTCAAAAATTAACTCGGACCGTCCCTCGTTTGCTTCAAACTTGCATGCATCATCCCTGATATGCGTTTTTGTTGCAAATGTAGTCAATGCTAGATCTAAAATGACCATAATGCCTTTAGTGTATTTATTTTTCATTTATCCTTACTTATTCTTTTTCTAACTTATTTATTATTTTTTTATTTAAAAAGGTAAATAGTCCCACCACCCTTTTTAGTCTCTGTTCTCATATCATGTACTCATCTAAGAGAAACTATTGTATCATCGTCTTAGCTTACCAACACCTCCCAACACCATCGGAAACCAGTGGTTTGCCACTAGAATTAATTGGAAACCACTTACCTATGCTAATATGTATTCTGAAGCTTATATACAACATGAAAGACGAATAATGGAAACGAAAAACATCTCAAGATACAAACCATCATCCTGAAATCACCATCATTTTCGGTGATGTTCTTGACTTCACTCGTACATCCATGGCAGATAAATACAACCGTCCCCCCCCCCCCCCCCTCTTTCTTTAATCCATCATTGTATGTCCCAAAAATCAAAACCCAGAACTTAAGCTACACACAACCCCCAATTAGAAAACAAAATCAAACATCAAAACTTTGTGTTCTAGATCTGCCATGGATGAACCTCGTGTTCTTGTTCATGAGTTCTAGGGTTTTTTTGTAGGTTTACTCTCCTAAACGATTTCTGTAATTTCTTCAAATAATTTTCTAGGCATGAGTTTATAGATCTAGTGGATCGATGGGAATGCGTTATAGATATAGATGATTGATTTTTCATAATTTTTATAAACGATTTATGATATTTGTAAAAACGTTTTCAAGGATTTCTTGAAGCATTGTGTTAATATTCTTGAATTCGGAACTCAAGAACTTCATATGTTTTTCTGGGATTTGTCAAAATGATTTCCAAACGAGTGTGTGTGTTTTATGATGACTTGGGATCTCAAAATTAATTTTGATATCAGGTATTTTTCACTAGTGGTGGTGATTTCCGAAGATGGTTGTTGGATTGCTGCAAATGGTCGGTGGTGTTGAAGCTCCGACTACAAATGAAGGACTGGTTCAAGAGAGAGAGAGAGGGGAAGATGAGGGAGGAGTGATAAAAGAGGGTGAGACCTACTAATTTAATAATTAAAATAATTATATAAATGAATTAAGGGTAATATAAATAAATTAAAAAAACATAAAAAGAAATTAGTAAGGGCAATATAGTCATTTCATGTCAATAGGGACCAAGTGTGCAAGAAAAAACAAATACAGGGACAATCCGAGTTAATTTTTGAAAATAAGGACTAAACGTGTGTTTGGACATATACACGAGGGACGAATGATGTAATTTACCCACATTAATAATGTGAAACTTTCAAACTAGACAAAAAATACTTGTTCCACACATCCAAATTCTCGGCAAAAAAAAAAACAGTCTTGAGGCACCCAGTCATTTATTTCTTTTCCCAGAAATCCTTCGTACAAAACGTATATAAGACACACTCTAAATGCATCATCGTCCGTAGCTTCTAAGAAAGGATGATTTAAAATAAAACTTTTCAAGGGACAAATTTTCATCGAACTATTTGTATGGTTCGGAAATAGACGTTCCTGCAATAACATCTTTTTTGACTACTAACTTTTTTTTTCTAAGATTTTTTTCCCAATCATTTTGGGATACACACCAAAATTAAACCGGTTATCAAACAAAACTCTTCCAGACCATAAACTATTTTTGTATCCCCCAATCTAAAATATAATCGTTTTATGCCATCTGGGGATACTACAACGTCCGGCCATAGCTGATGAAGAAACATTTTATGGAATATCAATTCGTCCCCTTGTAAATGAGGGACACCTAACAAGTAACAAAATACACTATGTCTAAAACTTTTGTGTCGTGCACCATGTAACACCTCCAATACTTCCCAAATTTTGCACCATGATCCTTTTAGGGTGACAACAATTTTAACATTTAAATTTATATAATCATGCTGAAAAACAACATATTAACGATGCGTAAACCAACGTGTAGACTAAAAATATATAACCATATTGTAACCAATTATTTTCTTTAAAAATATATGGATATTAAATGAAATAAATAAACCAACATTCAAATTACAACTATTTTCTTTAAAAAATATCCGGATATTAAATGGAATAAATAACCAACATTCAAATTACAACCATAACAATGCATAAATCAACATATAGACTAAAAATATGTAACCATATTTTCATAGTAACGACAAGTAAATAAACACTAATTTAAAAAACTAAACTGCATTTAAACTAAAACTATGCAAATGTAATACCACACCAATCAATAATAAGAATTATCTCATTAAAAAAACTTATTTCACTAAACTTATTAACAAAAATTTACCATATGTACAACAACTCAATGCACACTTTACGCATTGTATACTTATACATTCATACACCCACTAGCCAAATAGCATCAAAACTTCAAGGCTACTAATAAATACTACTCTATCTATCAAATACGACACAACTACCCAATAACACACAATATAGTTTTTTTTTTTTTTCAAAAACTAATAGAATAAATCCTAAATAAACAAAACATACACTTGATAAATGTTGATTAAAACACAAAATGAGTTAAGATCCTACCATATTTTCGGGATTGTTGAAGAAATCGTCCATGATAATTCTGAGGAAATCGCAGAGAGAGAGAGAGAGAGAGAGAGAGTTTCTCCAAAAAAGAGTGAAAATGAAGGAAAAAAACGTTTTTATAGTGCATCCCACGAAATCGAAGATGGACTACAAAAAATCGCAGATGTACTGTTCCATCTGTGAACGTACAAGTGCCTAAAGCACATATATGCTTTAGGCACTTGTACGTTCGCAGATGGGAAAGGCAAAATCACAGATGACTTATATCCATCTGCGATTTTAGTGGCTAAAAATACAATTTTGGTTTTTTTTTTTTGGCTATTTTCCACAAAGTAATTAGTATATTTTGTTAAATTTGCAATTTTCTCTTATATTTATTTGTATAACAAGGTTTAGTGGTTTGGTTATGTTGACGTTGTTTAAAGTTAATCATGTAATGGTATTATCCCAAAATGTAATGTGTATCTAAGGTCTTTATACCGTTTGAAGGTATGTGGAACGTAAATGAAAAGTTAGTTTTTGTATGAAAATTAAATAATTGTATATAAATGATTAATTTATAGTTTGGCTTCAAAATAAAACTATATATTTTTATACCTTAATAAACATTTAGCCTTAAATGTTGAATTTTAAAAGGTACAACCCTTAAAACATCATATACAACAACTTTATGTATAAGTGACAAATCAGATCTTATTCGGTCAAACATTGAAGGAGTCAATCAATCTCATATCATCCGTGTTATTAAGGGGTTATTATTTTGACCTAGCTCTTTTCCTTATTTCAATCCTATGTTTAGCCGTCATTTGAGGAGAAATTTGAGGTCAAGAAGACTTATATCCCCAAATATCCTTTTCATTTCATCATTCTCATTTCATTCAAAATTTGCATCGACCCCTTGTCAATTTACAAAAATAACACCCTATTCCCGAGTTCAATTTAAGGAGAGAAAAATAAAAGGAAATGGGTGGAAGTGAGAGGAAAGTAAAAGAATTTGGTGTTTTCGGGTTTCATTAAAAGAAGGAATTGGAAGGAAATTGAATGATCACTTTCCCTTCTAACTTTCCTTCCGATTTGGAAGGATTTGGAGAGAAAGAACAAAATGTTTAACTTTTCTTTCACTTCTCTCCAACTCAGGAACACAATAGACAAATTTCTTTTCCTTTCTTTCTCTTCTTTTCTCTCCTTACCTTCTTTTCTCTTCTCTTCTTTTCTTTGCTACAACTCTGGAACCGGGTGTAAGTGATAATTCTGTTTTTTTTAATGTTTTTTTGTCATTTCTTGATTATTTCTCTACACCCCAAGAAATTGATTTTTTTTACATAAGCTTCTATAGAACCAAAGGACGAACAGTTTTGAAGAATACGGAGATTTTGATGAAACCACTTCCATTTTCTGGTGGAGTCTCATGCAAAAAGGTGTGTAAACCCTAATTTGATGATGATCGCTAATTATGTCTGATCTGATTTCATCAAAAATGTGTGTGTGGGTTGGAATCTGGAAGGTAACAACATTGATTTTGTTGTTGGATTAGGGATTGCAATTTAGATCAAATTGTAATGGCGAGTTTGATAGACCTATGTAATTAGATTATGCTTTTGTCTCATTCTCATCTATCTATATGCATAAAGAAATAAGTTAGAATTTTGTAGTTGCTTCAATCTATGATTTTGTTGGGTTATATTTGTTTGTCATTAGCTAGGTATGAGAAAGGGGGCTTACATGTTTGGGAGAGTAGATCTTTATGATTTTATCCTTGAGCATCCAACCATATCTCGATTTCATGGTGATCAACTTTAATCTTCCCTGATACAACAAAACTATTAACATGACATTTGGTTGAATTGTGTTTTTGTAACTTTAATTTTTTATGATAGTGAACTGGCTATTTAGCGTTTCAGTTTTTTATTTTTCTGTATCTTCTCATTATTCTTTATAGGTAATGACTGATTATATTTTCTTATAAAAGTTGATTGGATATATTGTCTTTGTAGGATAAACTTTTTTTATTATTATTTAAACTTATTTAGCTCAAGTCCAGGTTGGAAGGAAGCAATTAAAAGCGTCTAAGAATTTGATGTACTTCTAAGGTTATTTTTTTGTTATTTATCATGTCTAAAGCTTCAAATGACCTGCCAATTTGTTTTGTGTAACGCTTTTTTAGGAATTGAAATGAGTAGGAAATTGGAGTAAGGGAAACTAATTTGTTACTTTTTTTTGTTGGTTGTAACTAGATTAGGATTCAATGATACTTGAAATAATCTTTTAAATTTTATGTGAGTTTATATATTTACATTCATTGTAAGTATATATAAATAAAATTTCAATTTTTTACTTATTTTAATGTAATGCATGTAATAACAAGTTTATTTCATTAATATGGGTGTTATATGGCATTTACAAGCAGGCCTAGAAGCAAAAGTGTTTTTATGTTGTTTGAATATGTTGTAAATTTAATTAATAAACATTTTAAATCACAAAAATGTTTAAAAAAAATACTATTTTCATCACTTTTTTATCAAAAAAAAATACCGTTTTTTTTAAATATTTGTGAAATATTGTAGTAGAATATTAGAATATTCTACATATTTGACAAATCTAGTAGAATAATAGAATATTCTAACATTCTAAAAATCATTTTGGAATATTTACAGTTTAATACTCTATTAAAATATTTCACATATTTTTCAAAAAAAATGGTAATTTTTTTAGATAAAGAAAATTACAAAAATAATAATTAAATTTTTTTTTTCGGATTTTTCTTTTTATTTATTTTTAGATTGCGTCTCACGTTCTCACAAAAATAATATGGTCTAAAATGCATGAAAACCATTATTAACCAAGGAACAAAAAACCAATCTTTTTTCAACTTTTAAAACTTATTTTTTATATGAAAAAAAGATATAGAAATTCAATTTATCCTTATCAAACTTGATTAAAATTTACTTTTTTTTCGTTAAATTCACAGTGTGAATCTATACAGATTCACAATGTGAATCTGAATTGGTGAATCCGAAAAATATGTAAGCATTCACAATGTTAAGTTATGAATTTAAATATTTATAATTTTTTTTTATAAAAATAAACTCTAAAACTTGAAAAAAAAAATTGGTTCATTGGAGAACCATTAATAATGGTTCTCTCCCTTATATATATATATATATATATATATATATATATATATATATATATATATATATATATATATATATATATATATATATATATATATATATATATATATATATATATATATAGGGTTAGGTTCATGTGAGACGGCCTAATTTTGTGAGACCGTGAGATACATTTTTTTATTTATTTTATTTTTTTTTAGTTAATTCAAGTTCCGAAAATAGTATTTAAAAAAAGAATTTTTGGATTTTTCTATTTATTTTGCATTTTAAAATTATTTTTTAGAATATGTACAGTGTAATATTCTATTAGAATATTTCACGTATTTTTCAAAAAAAAAACGGGATTTTTTTTATTTTTTTTAGTTAATTCAAGTTCCGAAAATAATATTTAAAAAAAGAATTTTTAAATTTTTCCATTTATTTTGCATTTTAAAATTATTTTTTAGAGTATGTACAGTGTAATATTCTATTAGAATATTTCATGTATTTTTCAATAAAAACGGGATTTTTTTATTTATTTTTATTTTTATTTTTTTTAGTTAATTCAAGTTCCGAAAATAATATTTAAAAAAAGAATTTTAGGATTTTTCCATTTATTTTGCATTTTAAAATTATTTTTAGATTTGGTCTCACGGTCTCACAAAATTAGAATGGTCTCAAATTAATCTGAACATATATATATATATATATATATATATATATATATATATATATATATATATATATATATATATAGAGAGAGAGAGAGAGAGAGAGAAAGAGAGGTGGGTTCAATTGAGAAAATAAAAAAGATTGAGAATGGGGGAATCATTCTCAGCCACTCATTTTATTCAAGCATAAAAAGACACGGTGACAAACTTGTAAATATGAGAACAACTTTCGATCTCAAATACGTATCTGTAGTTCAAACCCATTCATCGTTCATCATCCAAATTTTTTCTCTAACTTTCAACAATCATTCAGATTTCTTCAATTAAACCATCATCAACATCATCCAGTGCTAATAATCATCGATCTTCGTCAATAATCAACACGATTCAACAGTTAACAACAAAAATTCGTTTTTGGTTCTTTTAATTCAACCTTCAATTATGCTTGAATACGATCAGATCTTCAACATCTATGATTAATTATACTCCCAGTGTTATTAGATCAACATCATCGATAATCAACAAAAATCCACTTCATATCATTCATTCAACATCGATTATCAAATAAAACTTGAAACTGAGGTTAGAAAAATATCAAATCGTTTTTTTTTAAAGATTTCATATAATTCTCTATCAATCTACTCTTTTGTAAGATTTAAATGGTCAAAATATCATGTTTTTAACATTTTTAAAAAAAGTTAAATTGGATGCACTCCAACTGTTTGATGAAATGCATGAACTAAATTACCACGTTATATTCATATATGAATATGTTTTCTCAGTATATGATTATTAAAACAAAAAAACAAATATGCAAGTCTGTATGTTATTCATATGTGAATAACATATAAAAATTATATATATTTGTGAAAATACATTGTAATATTCATATGTGAATATACTGTGTAATATTCATAAGTGAATATATCATATAATATTCACAAATGAATATACTATGTAATATTCACATGTGATATACCATGTAATACTATGTAATATTCAGATATGAAAATATTATCTAATATTCATAAGTGAATATACCATCTAATATTCACAAGTGAATATACTATGTAATATTCATAAGTGAATATATCGTCTAATATTTAAATATGAATATACTATGTTTATTATATGCTATATTCATATATGAATGATACTTAAATTGTAAAAAAAAAAAAATTTAATCATAGTTTTTATTCATAACTGAATAACGAATGTACTGTAGTAAAAACCTGATTCATTTTTATTCACTTATGAATAACGATAGCTGAAAATATAAAAAAAATAAATTTTTTATTTTATCTTAAAACTATATCAATATGGATGTCTATTTGTAGAGAATAAAAAATCATGAATTTTGGTATATTTAAAATCATTTTTTGATAAAAATAGCTTATAAAAATTAAAAAAACGAAAAAAACTATGTTTTGTATATATTAAGGTAATGACTAGCATAGTTTAAGGAATTATGTTATGTTGGAAAACACATGTACATTCGTTTCCCATTTCCGCCGGTACAATGAAGGATTTTGCGGCAAAATTAAATGATTGGCTGAGAATGATTCCCCCATTCTCAACCCTTTTTTTTTCTCAATTGAATATATATATATATATATATATATATATATATATATATATATATATATATATATATATGATGTCCTACCATAAATACATCAAAATGTTACTCCCTCCGTCCCAATTTTATTGTCCACCTTACTATTTTAGTTTGTCCCAAAATTATTATCCACTACCAAAAGTAGATATACATTTTTACCATATTACCCTTAACATTTAATAAAGTAAACATCAAAAATTACAAATACACATTTTCCATTGTTTTAAAAAAGGGCAAGAGGGTCATTTTACTCAAAAAGACAAAACTAATGATTGCTTTTCTTAATCTGTGTGTTTTTTGTCTGTGGACAATAATTTTGGGACGGAGGGAGTACATAATTTAACCACATTAAATTTTAAATTTGACAAGAACGATACATGTATGGGACATGTTGGAACCCGTCTATGAATTGCAAAGTATGGATCATATCGACCCATAGAAAAAATCAAACAATTTCATGTGACATTCGTATAAGTTCATGGAATTTTTCAGTCAATCTAATTCGCTCTTCTAGTAGTGGAGCCGGCACACTCGCGACTTCAACTATTCCATTTAATTCGCGAACTATTTCATGTCATCATGCAAGGCCCTTAACTTAGGGGTGTCAATTTATGACACGACACGACAAAAATACACGACGCGAAACGAAATCGGGACGAAATCAAAATTCGAATTCATTTTCGTGTCGTGTTCGTGTCAAGTATAAAAAACACGATGTCGTGTCGTGTTCGTGTTTTCAAATCCATACGAAATTGACACGATTGAGCATATGTTTGTCGTGTTTGTCGTTTTTATCGTGTTATATATAATTAAATATGAATAAAATAAAATAATAGTTATGTAATATTATATTTTTCATGGCGTGTTGTCGTTTTTTAATTGGTTCGTTTTCGTATATGTTTGGCGTGCTAGCTGAAAAGCTAGCTGATAGCTGAAAAACTAGTTGTTAATTAAAAATTAGCTGATAGCTGAAAAGCTAGCTAATAAAAAATAACGTTTGGTAAAACTAGCTGAAATATATAAAATTACATAAAAGGACATGTAGGAGTATGTATTTCTATAATTAATTAAGGAGTGTATTTGAATTTTTTTTAAAAAGCTCCTTAAAAGTTAGTCTAAGTAACTACTTTTTGGTTTACCAAACACGACAACATAAAAAAACTCGAAAAATAAGCTAGCTTATCAGCTAGCTGTGACACGCCAAACGCAGCCTTAGTGGAAAAAAAAAACACGACATCATGTCGTGTCGTTTTCGTGTTACAAAAAACCTAGTTGTGTCATGTTGTGTCGTTTTAGACAAAAACACAACACGACGACCTGATTTGACAGACCTACCTTAACATTCGCCTAACGACTGCATTTTGAAGATCCTCATGATGTTCTTAGACCGACATTGTATTCTCAAAGTTACACTAGCACCATCACAAAACTTTGAACCACAAAATGAAGTCCAACACAATGATACCAACAATATTGTGTTATTTGGCCTCCAACACAGCAAAACAACAAATTTATAAATTAGATTAAGGGAATCATATTTTATATTTTGTTCTTTATATCTCTGCAGAACACAAACCAGCAATATCTCTACAAAACACAAAACAATAAGGTATATTTCTGTGTTAGGATTTTGGAAGTGGTCTGATTTTCAAAATTGCATTTCTTGGTTTATCCCAAATCGGATTTCCTTATACCCCACACATAAGGGTCAAAATTACAGATTTTGAAAAGTGATTGCAATTACGATCCTAGAAATTATCCAAGTTAAGTGATATTCTAAGACCCCAAAATCTTACATTGGATGAGGAAAATCCTAAAGTCTAAAGAACCAAAATTAATATATTAGATTAAGGAATCATATTCCTTAAACTAATGGTAAGTTTTATTGCGTTGGATAAATCAAATCAAATGGTGTTTCTTTCACTGCAATCTAATAAATGATTCCAGTTTTTCCCGATTCCATGATACCAATCACTACCAAATGATTATACACGCTACGCTAGTACACAGATCAAACAGTTTTCCCATTCCAAAACTTCATGCACATTGTCAAACCCTAATCGACTATCAACCCTCTGAAACTCATGATTAACATTAGCAGGTGTCTATATCCTTTGGTTAAGAAAGAACATCAAGAATTTACAGAAGACATAAACAAATATCTACAATAATTTAAACAAGTTTATGAAAATTCTAATCGTTGAATTTGAGAATTCAAACATGTGAATGTTAAATTAGATGATTGTCCAGAACTTCTTTTGGCAAATTAACACGGATTCTAATTGCTTTTGTTGATTTTCGAGTTTATGCAAATTAACTTCCCATAGGAACTTGGGAGCAATATCTCTTATTCTAGATATAATGGATTCATCATCTCTGATAATAATAAAACCCTGTAGAAAACAAGTTTAAATTTGTTACATCATATGAAATGAACCTTGTGAATTTTTCAAGTAATACCTGAGGTCTTATCAAACGATCCATCTCTAGCATCACATCTTCCAATAAGCAACCATCTTGATGGTTTCCATAGTGAGAAAAGAGATAGCTTGAATGCAACAAATCATATGTTCTTGGATATGATGAAAATGGCTCACACCTACACGTGGCAAAAAATCACAAATAAATCATTCAAAAAAACATGTAGATAGAGATAAAGATACAGATAGAGATAGAATCATAGAATGATAGAACGATAGATAAAGTTTTTGCAACTTCAACTCACCAATCATGAAAAGCACCTATAAGACCACGTTCATAAACGGCTGATAAAGTATTATTCATTGTTGAAGGAACTACATTCATTACCCAAACAGGCCAAGTACTAAAAGCAACTGCAAATCCACCATAAAGGGCATTCATGTCCATTACATTTCTAATTGAAGTATCATCAACATTCATCAACCTCCAATACTCACGAACTTGATCATGCCAATAAAGGGTGTCTGAAAGAAACTTCTCTTGTGTGAAACCTAAATTATCAAGACTTTCTGAATACACCGAATAACGTTGTGGTATAGGAGGGAGTTTTTGAGGATCTGAAGTGGGGCCCAATGAAACACAATTCCTCAATGGTGTTTTCCATGAAGGCTTATTGTTATCATCTACAGAATCATCACATATATTTATAATTTTCTCCTCTACATTGTGCTGAAGGCATGATTGATCAACTTCCTTTATCCATATTGCTGTTTGAACTTTCTTAGCAATAAGCTTCCAGCACATTCCGGAAGTTATCTTCACTAACTTATCCCAGATAATAGGATAATCTTTGTCTTTTCTGTAAGCTGGAGGAGCTGAATACACAAAATATCCATTTGGTCGAAGAAGTCGATTTATTTCTTTTAGTAGAATGCCATCTACACAAACAACAAAAATAATCAACAAATTAATATCTATATAGATTAATTAACTATATCTAAAAACTATATATGAACTATGAACTATCCAATCAAAATCATTTGAAGTACAAACTTTTTGGATACAATACAAAACATACCATTTTCATGCCAATCAACACGACATCTTGAACAATGAACCATTTCAAAGGAATGACTTGGATATGGAAGCTGTTTTGTAGCTAAAGCTGAAATCATAGCACCAATCCCACGTTCTAAAGCAAACTGGATTTGATTTTCATGGCCATCTTTGGGAGCAAATGACATGGTTTGTATATTTAAAGGAAGAAGATATGCAGAAAAGCTAGCAACTCCACAACCAACATCAAGAACCTGATATACCCCACTAGCACGAAGATCACCTGTTTCATTGGTTGTCATATTTCCTAATCTTTGAATGTATTCACTAGCTCCATGTTTAAAATGGGTCCCACCACCTGGAAACCACCATAGTTGATCCTTTTCATGCACCCAATTTTGGCCACCTTTTACTTGAGAAAGACGTGTATGATTCACGTTGCTTCTCCATACGTAGTCTCGACTTGTTGGCCATTTCACTGGAATCTTGTAATCTTGTGGTGGAGGTATTAAGCAAAATAAACGTCGTTCTAATGGAGGGCAATGTCTTTCCAAATCTTCTCGCTTGGAAAGATCTAAACTTGGTGTTAATTCTTTTATATAAGAAGGATTATGACAAGGAATATACTCATTGTATTCTACAGGGCATATGTTCATCCCGGATTCTGGAATTATAATGGGCGACTTACGGTGAGTGAGAGTAACCTTGTTACTAAAAGTAAGAGCATCTGCAAGTATAAAGATTGATCAGTGATGCAAATATATTGTAGATTATTAAGATCTACATTCTACAATCTACACAAAGATAAATCAAAGTGAAGTCACGTTTTAAGCGTTTATGTGTAAATGGGTAGGATTTGATGTAATATTCCCAAAAAACAGATCCACAAAAGCAGCTAAAGAACTAAAATTTGCAAACGGAACCTTACGCAATTCAAAATTAAGCAAAAACCATAGTTGATTGAGAACTTAAAAGGGTAGTACCTATTGTTTCTGAAGAAGATAGGGATTGTATTGATGGAGAATTTGAAGAATTGCGGCCGAAAAAAGTTCCGGTATAGAAAGACGCAGTCATTACTAGAAGAACCAACAGTATGAGCTTCCCTGATTTCGAATCCAGGGCTGATGGGGATAAAGGGAATCCGCCCATTTCTTGAAGGGGTATATGGATTTTGGCACAAGATTTAATGATTTATGGATGCGATTTGTGTAGTGGAGTGAAAATGAGAGTAGGGATTTGAATCCAGGGGGCGATCTAAACAAGGGAAGTGAATGAGCACGAAGGGAATTAATGTCGGAGAGATGGAGATTCGTGTCACTCCCACTGACACAGTACTTAAACAATTTTTCTCGGGGAGATTGTCTTTTACGGTTTTACAGTTTTACTCTTTACCTCGTGGTTTCATTACAAAATAAAATAACCGTTTTACTTTTATTTTATCTTTTTCTTATTTTTGCTTTTTATAATTATTTTATTCTTGTTTATCTAATTAACTCATTATACTTATAAAAATCAACTATATTTCTATTCTTTATTTTTATTTATCTTTCTATCTATATAAAATAATAACAAATTAAAAAAAATCAATTCTGCTACAAACACAAACATCAGGACTACGTCACCCTTAACTGATTCATGTTCTTCCCATTTAACATCCTCACCATATACATAGTGTTTGGGAACTTTTGTTGGAACTTTGCTTTACAAAAATTACAATGTGCGACTTATCTTATATTGGTGGAAGAAAAAACTTTCACCCACTTTATATGTTGTGTCATTCATTTAATCAAATGGATCAAGTAATCGGTTACTCATATTGGGTTTGAGTTGTGGTGTTGGACTAGCCTAATTAGACTTAAAATGGGCTAATATCAAGAGAATATTTTCGATCAAAAGATGGGCCTTGGGTTTGGACTCATTTGGGGTATTCTTGATTAATTAAATAATTTTTAATTACGAAATTAATTTTTATTATTTGTTTTTATTAAATTCGTAATTACTGAATGATAGGTTTTAACAGTTATTTTCGGTTTTGACAGTTTCTAACTGTCATAACTAATACCTATAAATACATGTTTTCATTCATCTGTGAGGGGTTACAGAAATCATTTTTACACCACAAAATTCTCTTTCAAATTCGTTCTTCCTGAAGACGAAGGGAACATAGAAATTTCGTCAGATTCAAGATCACTTCTTGGATTAATTGTTGTATCCTCTTGACAGGTCCATACCAGGGAAACTGCTGTCTTAAGACACTACAAAGCAGACCTCAATCTGTACACTTTCGTGATTATATTTTCTGTGTAATCATCATACAAGTATGTTTTCTATAAATTGATTCTTGTACATTATATATATATATATATATATATATATATATATATATATATATATATATATATATATATTTGAATTTTGTTGGTTTTATTTATAGTCATAACAACTCTAACTGTCATTTGGAGATTTACCATGATTAAATCAACACATAAGAGTTACACCGCAAAGATTTACGATGGTGGAGGTAGTAACACAAATTTAGGTTTAGGGTTCGTTGATTTTTAAAAGAGGGTTCGATTTTTTGGCAAAAATTATTTGTAAATATCGAGAATCAATCTTGTTTCTACTAAGGTTAGGGTTTATGTAATTTTTCAGTTTGGTGTGTATGTGACTTTTCTTATGTTTAATCTATATTTTAGTTGTTTAAAGGTGTTCATCCATTCGAACCCATATGCAACACATGTTGTATAAACTTCTTTCTATCTTTTTATTTTCATCCCTTCTAACCCATAATATTTGAATATTCATCCCTCTCATCTATCCAACCCACACATTTATTATTATTATTATTGAATTAAAACATTTACCAATTAAAAATAAATAAATAAAACTAAAACTTTAATTAAAAAAAACATAAAGAAAAAACACTAGAAACATTAATTACATACTAAAACGGTAATTAAAATCTGAAAATGAAATCTACAACTCACAACAATAAATTGCTCCTATTTCCTGTTGGCAATCATCACATTCAACGCCTCTCAATTCAAGTGGTCATGTGGCTGAAAAAAGAACTGTAAATCTTTTTCCATGAGCAAACGTAACTCCTCCTCCAAGAGTTTTAAGTCAATAATACCCCCCACAAAAGCAAATGCTGATATCGCCACTAACACTAGCAATCAATTTATTGTGCATCAAGATTCATAAACTCTACTGATGAGGTCTATCCTGCTGTTCATTTGAGTGTTGTTCATGTTCACCATTTTCTATTTGCTCACTTTGTGCTATCATATGATTTTTTTTAGAGGTAATAGTTTTTGGAATTATCGGAGCTACTGTGACTACTTTTGCCGTAGTGTCTGACTGCTGATCCAATTTAATATTATTCCTTTTTACAATGGATTAAAATTTGATGCTACAAAAACAAAATCAAATTAAAATTTCAACCATAGTTTGCTAAATATGCATTTCAATAACAGAAGAAGAAGAATATCAAGATTCTTTTATTCATTCCATGGAATTTTATCGAATCACAACCATTTCCATTTTAGATATTTTACTATTAAAAAAGTGAACAAATACAAGTCCATGAAATCCGGTATCAAATACACATCAAGCTCAAATAGTCAACATCTTGTAGCGTAAGTTCACCAACATACATCTCAGTAACATGATCCGAACACAACACAACACACATCCTATCAAAAACCCAACACTTCTCATCCAAATTCAAACCTCGATCCAACAACCGAATACGATACACAATCGTATCAAATCTCTCACAAAAATGCGCACCACATCGATACAAACCCTCATCAAATGCCAATCTTATCAACACCATACTCAAAACCCCATCCACGGGTTTCGGATCCACAAGATTCTTATCCCCCATCATCTTAATCTCCCTTTCACTAGGAAACCAAAACTCTTCACTTCCATCAACATCAAAAACCCTCAAATCTTTCGTGTAATGTCGAATAGCTTCTCGTTTACTTGATTCGTGTTTCTCAGCTAAAGTTAATAAACACGAAAATCGCAAGTGATAACTCACAATCGTTTTCACAAACTTGAAGTTTCTAGAACACGAATAGTAATTTAGCCATCTTTTTCCGATACCCGTGTACCATTTAATGATATCGATATCTTCAAGAACCGTGAGTAAAGTGATAGGTCTCGGGCGACCCATGTCATTCGTGAATCCCGCTAATTTTACGGATTTTTTTATCGATTTTTCGGGTGCATCGACTTTTATAAGAAGTTGGGTCAAATCTTTGACTGTTCTTTCGGTGTATTTTTCTTCTTCTTCTTGTTCTTGTTTCATTTTTATATCTAGTAACTTCTCTCGTGCTTTTATCGGGTTCAAATACTTGTCAACTTTTTCTTGAAAATTATCGTAAGATTGTATTAATTCTTCCGGAAGTTGGTCTCGGATTCTTTTTAAAGATAAAAAGTCTCCACCCGAGAGATTTCGATACACGGGTGCGCGTTCTTCTATTGAATTTAAAAACTCATCAACGGTTTCGCAGGCCCACGTGTCGAAAATTTCCCGAATTTGTTTTTCGATTTTGAAATCGAATTTGAATCCGTTGCTTGTTTTAAGTTTTTTATAGACATGTGTAAAGATTTTCATAGCAAGTTTTTTCCTATTTGTTTCTCTTCTGTTTTTAAGTTCTTGAAGTCTTACTTCTTTTTGTCTTAAGTACTTTTTTTTCGCCCTTATTGCCTTTTCCGACATTGGAGGATGCAAAACCGAGGGCGTTACTGCCCGAAGATCCATGCCCAAAAACGTAATTTCTTCAGACACCGCACTGTGAATGACGGTTTTACCCCTATCTATCTCTAAACACAAATTCTTGTCTAGAAATTGAACAACTTGATTCTTTAAATTCATGGTTAAGCCCTTTGATCCGGATGTGATTACAAGTATTTCATCTAAGTACCTAACAGCGTATATCTTTAAGGGTTTATGGAAAACATGATTACTTTCATCTTCTTCAATCAATCTAGATTCAGGGTTTTTTTTGTTGATATGAAGACGTAATTCTTGTAATCTTTGATCAAATGGGTTCAAGTAGATGTTAATCAAGATTGAATTCAACCCACATTCTTGAGGGAGCCCTTTTCCTAAATAACATCCACCCAAATCAAGGGAAATTACTTTTGATATGATCAACCTCTTGATTATATCAATGAACATCTCATCTTTGATTTTTTCTTCTATAATCAAGCATAGTTTGTTTGTGTTTTCTATACTGAATTCCGTTTTATTGTTGAATGAAACAGTAAACCACCAAGAGGGGTTTTCCACAGTGTTCTTTAGATAACGAATTGCAGTGTGTCTACCCATACCCACACGACCACCATAGCTAAAAGTTGCAAAACGATCATCATATATAACTTCTAAAACCATTCTAATGGATTCAATCAAGACCTTAAGTTTCAAGTTAGGAAGAGCGAGAGAAATTGGTTCACCTTTGTTTGCCATTTTGAGGATGCATGAGTCGAAATCGAATCTGTTTTGGCAGATCTCTTCAGACAGATCCGTGATTGAGAAGAAATTAGATGAGATTGAGTCGATAGAAGGTGGTGCATGTGAGTTTGGGCCGCCATGGATGAGGTTGTGGCAGGCTGTGAAGAGGACGGAGGGTGAAGAGATGATGTTTTGGAGAAGGTTGGAGAATTTGCCATGGTGGTATTGAGCGAGGACTAGGGTTGTGAGTTGGGGCTTTGTTAGGGGTTGTGTTGTGACGGAGTTTGGTTTTTCCGGTGGAGAGAGAGTGGCCGGAAGTGCTGAGAGGAACCTTGCCGGAGAAAGAAAAGGAGAGGGAAATATACGCAATGAAGCGGTGGTTCGCCGGAAATATAAAAGCATTGAACTGCGAGACCAATTTGTGCTAAACGTTCCTTTTCTCCGTGAAATCCTTCAAAACAAATGTAATGATTAGGAGATAATCCAGACGCAGATAACAGGTTAGGTCAGCGAAAACAACAATAGTTATCTCAGGCATTTCATCGAACACCTTCTGTGCATTTAAAATAACACATCACGCCACAAACTTGACACTTGACATTGCAAATTAGGTATTCAATTTAGTAAAAAGGAACAGTAGAACTTAAAAATCAAACAGTTTTCAGATATCTAAGCACACGTTACCAAAATTAATAAAAGCGGAAGTATATATTGAATCAAGGGTTCAAAACCTTACCATTCAGGATATCGGGGGATTTAGACGATATGTCTATGTTGCGAACTTCAGATGCAACGTATCAAACAATGACTCTAGCAACCGATGAAGAACTATCAAGTACGTTCCAGTTCTCTTCTCGCTTCAGCTCTGTTATGATGTGTTTCGATCGCAAGAGGAAAAAACTTGTTCAAATTGGTTCATAAAGGGGGAGAAAGTACAGACTTTTACTGAAGGAAGATGACCGCGATTGAAGAAGATGGCGTTCAGGGAAGAAGGCTGCTCCGGCGAAGAGGTGTGGCGTCCGGCCAGTGCACTGGAAGTACAAGGTTGGAACATATACGGGGATGGGGTTGACGGTGAAAAAAATGTAGGGCTACTTTTTATAAAATATTTAAATTATCATATAAAATTATGTTGAAATAAAAAAATCAAAAAACAAAAGGAAAAATAACTTAAAAAGGTAACGAAGTTTCAAAAATATAAAAAAAAATATTATTGTTTTATTTTTAGTACTCAAAATACCATTAAAGTATATTTTTTATACACAAAATACCAATAAAGTACACATATATTCAAATAAAACCTTATGGGTAACCTACAATAGCAGATAAAATGGTATTTTGTGTACAAAAAAAAAACAATGGTCTTTTTTGTATATTTTTGAAACTTCGTTAACTTTTTAAGTCATTTTCCCTTCTTTAAATGTAATGGAAATTTAGCTATTTTTTTTATAAAGAACCCTCCACTTCACTTCGGCCACTACTGTTCTTCATCGCCACCCTCCACCACCATGGCAAAACCCTTTTTCTTACTTTTCCTCCTAATCATCTGCCTACTTTCATCAACGCCGGAATCTCACCGCCACCTCCGTTTCTCAGCAAATCCCCATGGCTTCTCAAAACCCAAAACATTCTTGTTCAGCCGAAGTACACTTACGAGACACGATACTTTGATCAGACTCTTGATCATTTCAGCTTCAATGATCTTCCCAAGTTCTAACAACGTTATCCCATCAACTCCGATCACTGGGTGGGCCCAGGCCCTAATCGTTTGGGCCCAATCTTCCTTTATTGCTGCAACGAAGGCGACATCGAATGGTTCGCTGCCAACACCGGCTTCGTTTGGGAAGTCGCCCCTCGTTTTGGTGCCATGGTCATCTTCCCCGAAGTAAAAGCCCTAATCACTCTACTCTACATTAATTTCTTCACTTGCAGACCTTTAATAATACAATTTTATCAAAATCTGCGTGATTTGATCTAGCATCGATATTATGGTGAATCGATGCCATATGGAAGCCAGAAAGAGGCATACACGAACGCTTCTACTTTAGCCTATCTAACAGCCGAATAAGCACTTGCTGATTACGCTCTTCTCATCACCGATTTGAAGAGAAAATTGTGAGCCGAAACGTCACCTGTAATCTTGTTCGGCGGATCATACGGTGGAAGTAAGATCTTTTCCAACAATTTCAACAAAAATTAAACAATCTCATCAAACAAGCACTTGCTGATTACGCTCGTCTCATCCCATTTACCTAAAGTACCTAGTTACCACAATATTTTAGTTGAACAAATATGTATTTTGTTGGTATTCCGTGTACAAATAGTAACATTAATGATATTTTTTGTACTAAAAAAAACAACAATGGTATTTTTTGAACATTTGGAAACCGGGTAACCTACAATAGCCGGTAAAATGGTATTTTATGTACAAAAAAAAACAATGGTCTTTTTTGTACATTTTTTAAACTTCGTTACCTTTTTAAGTCATTTTCCCAAAACAAAACAAAGTAAAAAAGCAGCATAGTCATTTTAAGATTGTGAAAGTCATTAAAAAACACCATAAAAGTTAAAACCATTGGAACCTACTCAAAGGACAATTTATGTAATTTACTCTTCTATTTTAGGGAAAGATTTACTTTTGTGGTATGTTGTCTTTTTAAATCTTTTAGCTAAAAAGTTATTTGCGTGGGTCAGCATTTTCAAAGTTTTTAGTTTTTAGAAAATCCTATCAAGATGAATGTTTTTATCTAAGGGTTGTTGTTGTTGGATAGATTACATTTTAGGTTTAACTTATATGTTCAGGGTTTGAAAATTCCTTTTATCTTGTGTCTGCTGTCTGGTTTGTAATGGTACTAGGACGGTGTCAAGATTTTAAAATAAAGGGCTAAAATCATAAAAAAATATATTAAAATATATAACACAGATATATAAATTTATAATTAAAATACTAGCTCTTTGATACTAGTATTTCTTTTAGGTTATGAACCCTTATTATGCTTATTTTCTTAAATATTACCACTAACTAGACGCAATCGTAGGCAATGAATACCATTTCGTTTGAAAAAAAATCAATATACTTTTTTTGGTTATGGTTACTTTACATTTATAAGAAATCGATTATGATTAATAATATTATTAATTGTAACTTACAAAATATTTAGAATATGTAATAAAATTATGAATTACCTTGGCTTGAAGGTTTTGAGTGGAGAAACAACAATATGTCTCCAAATTAAATAACGAGGATTGAGATTTACAGAAAAATAATATATATTGTCTATGTAGTTAAATATAGACAACTAAATAGATAGGAGGGGCTGTGGCTTTATTATTTATTTCATATGGGCCTTATTAGTATGTTTCAAACAGAATTACAATTGGAATGCTACATTTATTGGATGAATTGGCCAGTTAGGGGAGGCGCAGCATCCGGCTGCCCTTACTGACTCTGTCACTGTCACTGAATGGTGCCACATATTCAACTTCATATTTGTTCTTTCAATGCTCTATTTCTAGGGAGCTTTTGGTTTTGTTCCATCGCTTATGGGATATTTCTAGCCCTCGTGCAACTCTTTTCATAACAAGTCCAAGTGGTTCTTTTCTTTGAACCTAAACTCGAAGGTGAAAGATTTTCCTAGAGGCAACTTTCTTCATGTTTTGGTGGCTACTATGGCGTTATCGAAACTCCATAGTTTATGGTTCTCATAATATGTTGAAATGTGAGCTTTTTGATAAAATTACTTCTCAGTCATTTCTTTGGATTAATAATAAGAGCAAGAGTTTTAAAATTAGTTAGGGGTGGTTACAAAACCCCATCCTTTCTATAACCTTTATGTAATTTTCTCTGTTTTGCTAGCTTCAGCTAGTGTATATAAGTTGTTATTTAAAAAAAAAAAATTAGAAAGTGAAAGTTGTAAAAGATTTATTTATCTAATGGTTCATGCAATTTTATCTTAGCCTTGCAAGTTTTAGTTGAAATAAAATAGGCATTAATATGATTTTGTTACATTTGATTATTAGTATAAATGTTGCCTCACAATAGTTATTTGACACCTCTCTCTCTCTCTCTCTCTCTCTCTCATCCATATGTGTTAATGTGAGCAGTTTGTTTCGGTATGCGCCTTTTCTATACTGTAACAATAAAAAAGATGTCAAAAAAAGTTAATTCCCAAATTTAGTTGAATGAAATCATATCTAGCAAAACATAAAGTAAGTCAAAAATATTTTTTTTTGGAAAAGTAATATCAAATGGTACATTGCAAAACACATATATCACATCACCAGAAAATTTGATACTCGTGAAACCTAGTTGATTTAGTATGAAACTTAATGTTTCATACATGATGGTCATGCATGTGTTTATTGTGAGAACCAAAAAGTTAGAAGGATTTGACTTTGAGAGAAGTTTTGACCAAAAGGGTAATTTGGTTATTTAGAGAAATTTCATGAATCGAGAAAATGTAACTTCATGAAATAAGTTAAGATAAGTTTAAGTCGCTTTTATGAGATGAGATAAAGGGCTTCAAGATAAGAAATGCAAGAGATTGTGCATTTAGGACATAAAAGATGAAATTGAAATTTTATGTTTTTTGGGCCAGTTTGTGACTTAATAGATTAAGACCCAGTCTGAAGTGACTTGATGGAGTTGTAGAGCTAATCCCCACCTTCGCCTTGATGTAAATATCATTGAAAATAGGTGTAAAATGAAAATATAATGAGAATATGAAATATAATGAGATTGGCTAATAGTATAAGGACTATTATTTTAATATATACATTACGAGGGATAAAAATTATAAGCTACTGTTCTTTATTTTGAATAACTAAACATCGCAGGATATGATAAAGGAATTTGAGAATATGATGGAATCAAATCGGTGTTTTTCCCTAAAAAGTAAAAACCCTATTTCGTTGTTATCTTTGGTTGGATGTCTTTTTCATGTTATTTTGATCTTTAGCATCTCTAACATTGTTTATATATATATATATATATATATATATATATATATATATATATATATATATATATATATATATATATATATATATATATATATATATATTGCAAATTTGTTGTTTCAGTTGACAAGCCACTCAAGATTACATTTAACGTTTAGCTTTCTGCTGCTTTTCTTTTTGCAAATAAAAGTTTCATAACTATTCTTACTCCCAATAAACAAAGCCAGTATCATGATCCAAACAAGAGAAACAATTATCCAAAAACAAATAAAGTTTGTGATAATAATACGTTCAATTCAAACAGTACAGAAAAAAATGATTCATAATGAAGGGGCAATAATATCATGGATTTACTTGAGCTATTAATTTTTTTTTTTGACAGGAACATGAATGTTGGTATCCTAATTGCAATAAGTCGATCGGATGATGGAATTGAAAAAAACAGAGTTGGAAAGGGAATATATAAAAAGTGATAAATCACAAAAAGATTATATTCACGAAACGATTTGTTAACGATTATATAGAGCTATAATTTTTATCAGGTTACCAAAAATAGGTAATTATTGATATGATTTTAGTAGATAAAGATGCAAATTCTTTAAATGTAAATTTATCTACTGATTTGTTAAGAGATTTTAATTTATCTATTTAATCTATGGATTTGTATGCAGATTTTTAGGAAAAGTAACAGTCATAGGTAGGATATTATTTAATCTTTTAATTACAAAATATATATCTTGTTTGAATTAACAATTACTTTCTTCATTAGATTAAATTCCTCATTAAATGGAGGTCAAAATTTATGATTATTAAACTGTTGATTTTATGGGATTTGATATAATCTATACTAGTTTATAACCCATGGGAACCACGATTACAAAATTAATTAAATTTTTATAATGAGAACTCAAAATTATTAATCAATTATTTTAAATAAATTATTAATTAAGTGATATTTTTTAGTTATATAAAATTATAATCGCTAATTTAAATAAATATGTGAAATAATATCACCTTATAATTTGTATTAATTTTATTTTAATTTTTATTCTAATGTTATTAATTTAATGTAATTATAGTGAGAAATTTAGATTTTAAAATTTAAAATTGAGAATTAATAGGTTGATAATTGACATGCTGTCACACCCCGACCAATGGCGGAAACGCCGGGGTTGCGACTTAAACGTTTGGATCATAGTCAACGACATATAATGATATAATAACAAAATTTATATTACATTCATCCGAAGTATGAATATGACAAAACACACTGTTTAATAGTCCAAAAGCGTTATACGCAGATTTCAGTTTCTTACAACATAAAAGAGACAAAAGGCTACTATAGAGCCAACAATTTATTTTCAACGTCAAACCTATCATACTCACACGTGGTGAGAGTTCTTCTGGCCACCTTGAACACCTAGAGACACATACATTTTGAAAATATGTCAACAATAATGTTGGTGAGCTTTATAGGTTTTCTTTTGACTCCGATGATTTTTATAATTCAAAATAATGTTTCCAAAGACCGGTAAATTATAAAGCATATTTTTCTATACAACCACTTTTTAAACAATAAATACTAGTTATTTTCATGACAATTTTTATTCTCTGGATCTTGTCCGTTACGAAAAATTATGTCGTAAGGAGAACTATATAACGTCCTATCACTCGACACTCTCGGTCCCAAATTGGGAGAATTGACTCAATCTAGATCTATACATCTTCGAGTAAAAATCTTCAATATATTAATTTGCCCATAACCGACACTATTCGTCGCTCCTCCACAAATCGCATAAGCGCAATAAACAAGCCACACAGGCACAATACAAATAAATATAGAGGAATCGAGATTGTTACTAACGTTTAAAAGTAGTCGTATAGTAACGAAGAAAGAAACACTTGACGCCTGTTGCCTCGTCAGACGAAGTTGTAGCTAGCAACCACAGACGGAAAATAACCATTCGTATAAATCTTTCCATAAGAATTAGATCTACACCAAAGTTCTTTATTATAAATCTATGCCGTGTACATAGACCTACAGTATATGATTCCTCCTGGATTAACGGTTATAGAGCTAGGTGTCGATTCCAAGATCGGATCCTTACAAGGGAAAAACACACCATCAACAAACTCTCTCCTCCACCCCTTTCGATACATTCCTCCCACAAGCACACACGAGATACACAATCCGCGAAAATACATGACAATAAAAATCCGCCGCTTCCAATGATCGCCAACGCGAATCTTTATTTATGATTTTATTTTTATCTAGTGCATTTAGTTAAATATTAAATTTAACTTAGCTTTCAAATAAAGAGACAGTATTTACTCAAAAATTTCAATCTACCAACCGATAGGAAAGACGTTCCTTTAGCGTAGTTGAATACTTCATACGTGTCAGTGTTATGTCGGTTCACCGGTCGTTGCTTTAATCGAATATTTTTGTATTTTTAATATTTACTTAATGTTGAAACGTATTATTTTCGTTTGTAAGTAAACTTTAGTCTTAAAAATACAAACACATTATTTATCAACAAGATTTTGTATTATAACATAATATATAACTACTTGTGGTTTATTCTCATACTCTTGATATCATTTTATAATTCATTTGTATATTTTTATTTTATCATCTCGTTTAAATCTTTACTATCAATACTTGATGAAAAATAAGCTTAATGCCCTAATATACACAAGTCATATGGTTATACCTATCATGACAAGTTAAACATGTTCATTTATCAAAATTTTGACATATGTTCTTAACGATACTCTTATTTGTCTCGACAAATAATATAACACTAGATTACTTTTATCTAACTTTTGTTTACACAAGTGCTTGTAAATAAGTCTAACATTTTATAAAAATTTTGTGTATAACCATTACTAACCACCACCTTTATTACAACGTCATTTGTAAAAAAATAGTATATGTAATAAACATTGACGCTAACAATTTTTGCATCTAGTACTAACTGTTTATGCATGTAACATATAAACTTTTTGCCATTTTATTATATCAAAATACTCAAGTATGTGTCTCCCCCCAAATAAGTAAAAATGTAAAAACGGGGCCATAAAGACTCACATTTGCAGCGTGATTCTCGAGTTTAGACGGGAGGATTCGGTGAGGTTTGTGCTTCGTTCAAGACCCGATACCTTCACCGACAATAAACGAATCTAGTTTTAGATTATTGAGCTTGACTAAGGTGTTCAAAACAGCAAGTATTTCAGATTTTTAAGGTGAAATAAACTCACCCAAAACAGCCACAAAAGCTGTCGACGGAAATGGGGTTGTCGGGGGTGTTTCCGGCAGCTTTCTCACCCCTTTTCGTTCCTATTTTTGCAGCAGCTTTTGACAGCAACAAGATCGATCCAGGGAGGGTGTTTGGCTGTCTCGAAGGTTGGTTAATCAGTGGAGAATTTCGAGAGGCTGCTGCCTCTTTTCTTACCGGTAAACTAGCCAATAAACACCTCCGGTGGAGGTGTTCCTTGGTGAACTCCGAACACAAGAGGGGAAGTAGAGAGGAAAGAAGTTTGAGGCTGAATTTTTCTGGGTTAAAGGTCCCTAATAGTGCTCTTTTTATACACTTCTCAAAGCTATCCACTTTCCTGCTTTCCTTTAATGTATACTTTTGTCCATTTATTGAAGTAACTCTACTCTCTAATAAGGGCTTGGGGTTTTGCATGGATGGATGACTTGTGAGGGAAAGAGGACACGTGAGATAGATGGATAAGGAGTGTTAGTCATTTAAGGTGATCCACTTGTCCATGTTTTCATCATTATTGTACTTCTTTGGTTACTCATAAAAGTTAAGCTATTTCACCTCATCTTCCTTTGTACTTTTAATTAAATCTTGAAAGCAACCCAATTTAATGTATGGTACTTGCTACATGTAGAAAAGGTGGGATTTGGTGGGTGACATAACATTAACCACGTGAGAGAGAGAAAAGTAGAGTCCTAGGTGTTGACTTTGGCCTTTAATTCTTATGGCTAGTAATATGTTGCAAATAGTGTCATACTAACCCTTACATGAGGTGTATTATGTCAATAATGAACTTCTTGGGTATGGATGAGGAAGTTTTGGAGATTTCCTAACCATATACACACTTATGTATATTTCATGCTCCATATATTTTGTTACACTCTTGTCATAAAAATAATAAGGTTCACCTATTATTACTTAACATAATTGCATGGACTTAGGTATTTTTTTTTTTAAATAATACCCTTCTACTATATGAACTTAACCATATACATATCTTATTGATTTTATTAGCATATAACTAGTCGCAATCTAATAATGATCTATATTAAACGATTCTTAATAAAAAAAAATATATACTTATTTTTTTTAAGAACGTTGTACATTAAGTCCTGCAGCAAAATTAGTTATGGTCGTCATTCGACGGACATCGACCTAATTTTTTTGATTGTTACACATGCATTAATTAGAAAGCCTAATAGGGTGACAAATGATAAAAGAAGAATAAAATATGCATGAATTAGGAGGTTTAATAGGATGACACATGTCAAAAGGTGATTAAAACTATTCTTTTATTAGAATAAAGATTATGAAAATTGAACGGGTATTAAAGGTAACAACATAAGTTACCTTTAGACATGGTAACGATTGATGGAAAAAAGAGTTTTTTATCAAAACTTTTGTAGGTGATGTCACAAAGTGAACTAATGGTAGAAAATATGTGATCAAATTACAATCAATGTCCTTGAATATTTAAGATGATGTCATACGGTTTCTTTTTTAATAATATTTAAAGATAAAAACACAATCAATTGAGTTATCGTCAATCGCTAATAACAATAACAAAACAGTCTAATATAAAAAAATTAAACAGAAATTGAGTTATCGAAAAATTTTGATTTCAACACGAAAAATATAAAACACAAACATTTTCCAATAATCTTTTAAGAAGAAAGAAGAAGCAAGAAGTTTGTGTCAAAAAAAATACTACCCCTAGTGTAACATCCCAATTTTCAAGATAATAAATATGAAAATATAATTATCCGAACATCTCCCAAGATCAATTCTAAAACTTAACTGTTGATTAAAACTATTGCAGAAGCAAATAAAATAAAATATAGTCTTCAACCGAAGAATTTTGGGTGTTACGTCTTTCAGTAACTCTTTTTTCGTCTTGTTGATCAATCCTTCTCCCTAGCCTTCTTACTGTCACTTGTTTAATAGTTTCATGGGTTGCGTACATTTAAAGTTTCTAAAAGGGTAAACCTAGGGCCTAGTGAGCTCGTGTTGCACATGCATGTCCATCACTTAAAAAAACAAATATTTTTATCATATACATTCAATAATCATATAACAAAACATATCACCCGATGACATAATTTAGGGGAACAATTAATTATCTAGAGAATGAACAAAATGTTCATTTCCCTTCTCCTTGAGACAACTCATCATCCATTTTACTCAAGTATTTTAAATATCCAAGGAAATGAGTATAATTCTCAATTCTCATCTTTGCCGATCACACACATCCGTCATGCTCACGGCGATTAAACACCCCACATGTTCCCACTAAACATGCCACTCAAAAAACATACAGTAGATAACAAGTCCAAAATAACATTTGCACGCAACCATACTTATCATAAAACATACTGTCAATAAATAAATAAAATCCACATAATAAGCGCATGATAAATATTTATGTGCGAGCAACCACAGAAAACGAAAAAACTTACCTTGCAACTGATAAGTCTTAGGGTAAATTACACCGTTGGTCCCTCGTGCACATGCCAGAAAGCGTGTTTAGTCCCTATTTCCAAAATTTAACCCGGGCAGTCCCTCGTTGTTATTTATCTTGCACGGTTAGTCCTTATGCACGTTAACCGTTAAATTCTTCCGTTTAAACTCCCCATGTTCCTTGCACGCTGGGGCATTTTCGTCTTTTCACGGTTTGTATACATGAACCATTATGGCACGACTTCGATAACCGATCATTTCTCATTTCATCGTACGTCGACCCTTAGCATTGCACAAGAAAACCCTAGTTTTCTACGATGGTGAACTGGAGGATTAGGCAATAATGGGAGGAATACGATCTCCAAAGCTCATACGGTAAAATTTTCTACATACTCAGTTGATCATCCATTATACGTTCCTACAAGGTAAAAAATTTTAATTTTTAATTTTTTATGTTTTGGGTTCGCACCTGAGAATCCATCTATGTTCTCGATACGATTGAACTATGGTGGAGTTTTTACGAAGTTTCCAGGCCGCAAATACATAAAGGGGAAGATGAAATATACTGATGGCATTGATAGTGACTTGTTCTCGGTGCATGATATGGATGAGATAATGGAATTGCTTGATTGTGTGGAACCAGGTAAAAGTATTTACTACCATTTCAAATGACCAACTTGGGATTTAGATTTTGGATTGTATGCTTTGGGTTGTGACGAAGATATAAACCACTTTAGGTCATACATTTATGAACACAAGGTGATACAAGTGTATACAGAGTTTTGGGAAACCAAGCTGCATACGTTTCAAATGCCCCCAAACCCTGTAAAGATAAAGATACACGAAATTCTTGAGTCCTTTTGTCGTAAAAGGTTGTTATGGACATAGTCAAATTCAGGGGATGGTCCTAGTGAAGAAGCCCCTGTTTTTTAGAATTTAGAAACTATGGACCAACCCCCTAGTACATTACCTGAAACAACCTTGGAACAACCCCCTGTTACATTGAGTGAAACAGTTGAGTCAACCCCTGCCTATATACCAAGAATTGAAAGCCCTTTGACTGAACCAATGATGGGAAGCACATGTCCTAATGTTGATGGTTGGGATGATACATTTGAATGGTGTGAACCTTTTAGTGGGACTCTTATGGAACTAGATGAACCAAATAGTGAAAAAGCAGGTGAAGACAGACAAGCTAGTAAAGACAGTCATGATAGTGAAGACAATGAAGATAGTGAAGACAGTCAAGATAGTGATTACATAGTTGATGAATATAATTTGTTAGATGATCCAAAGGTTGATATGAAGAACTTTCACCCCAACATTGACAAAGAGGTGGAGTGGGTTGGAAGTTTTCCTGATGATCGAGATAAAGCAGTAGAAGGTGATGAAGAATTAGAGGTTATAGACACTGAAGAATTAGTATCTGCATCTTCATCAGATGAAGGTGAAGCTAGTAAAAAAAGGAATAAGATAAGAGATTTACAAAGAGCACATAAGAATGAAACAGTTGTTGTCAAAGATCCATTTTACATCCACCAGACTTTTAGCACAACCAAGGAAGTTAAACAACAAATTTATCTTCATTCCATACAAAGTAGAAGGGAGTTAGACGTCGTCAAGAATAACAAAAACAGGATTAGAGTGGTTTGTAAAGGGTTTATACCAAACCTTGGGATATTAGAAACAGGCGAGACCATCAAAAGTAATGACAAAGTGGGACCAATTCAAAAGAAAAAGAAAGTCAAAGATGGTTCTATTCATAAATGCACATGGGTCCTATTAGTGAGTAAGTGGAAAAAAGACATTAATTGGACTGTTAAGACCTATGAAAAGCAACATACATGTCTTCAAACAAGGAAAATTAGGGCATGCAACTACAAGTTTCTCTCTGAACAGATTATTGACACAATGGAGTCAAACCCATAAATACCACTTAGAGCATTACGTGAGATGCCTGGGAAGAAATACCAAGTTGGATTGTCAGACATGAAAGTTCATAGGGCGAAAAAGAAAGCCCTGGAATTAATTAAGGGAGATTTTGATGCTCAGTACTCGTGTTTAAAAGACTACTTACATGAGGTGCAGAGTAGAAATCCAAACACCACAGTCAAACTTCAAGTGCAAAGTGAACCATGTTATGCATCTGAGACCAGGGTATTTGAACGAGTATACATTTGTCTTGGTCCACTGAAAATTGGATTTGCAGCAGGGAAAAGAGATTTACTAGGGCTTGATGGTGCATTCATGAAGGGTCCATACCATGGTATGATCCTGACAACAGTGGTATGTGCATAATCATATTTTAGTATTTCATTAATGTTTGACCATAGTTAGTTGTTTGCTTATTACTATGTTTGACATGATAATTCAGGGTTTAGATGGGAACAATTGCACATATCCTTTGGCATATGTAGTTGTTGAAGCAGAGAACTTTAATTCATGGACCTAGTTTTTAACTAACTTAGGAGATGATCTTGGTTTGTATGCAAACTCCAACTTCACTTTCATATCTGACAGATAGAAGGTAAACAAAGTTCTCCATTCATTTTCACCTGCATGTTTTACAATTCAACAAGCAATGTAAGTCCCCAAAATGCCTGTGTATCAATCAGATCCGTTTGATGGTGCGGAATCTCAATCAAACGGATGATGTCAGATCAAATAGAAGAGAAGGAGAAGAAGAAGATGATGAATCTTGTATTATTTGATGATTAGAATGTAGATCCAAATACAAGATTCACACATAACACACACTCTTTTCTCTCTCTCTCTAGGCCGTACACTCCCTTTTCTGTTCATCACTCTACTCCTCACCCCTTACACCTATATTTATACATAAGAAACATAGGCTTGGTGAACATGGGCCGTGAATGGGTTTATGGTCGTAAACTTGTTTACGGCCATAAACACAACCGTAAACACGTATACGACCGTAAACACCAAGCAGTTTACGGTCCAAGCACTACTAGAAAAACAGCCTTTTACGACGCTCATTGCGCGTCGTAAAAGGCTCAGACGACGCGCAAATGCGTGTCAAGGAAGGCCCTGTCATAAAGAGAGACGACGCGCATTTACGACGCTCATTTACGACGCGCAATTACGACGCGCGTTTACGACACGCAATGCGTATCAAGGAAGGCCCTGCCATAAAGGAAGACGGCACGCATTCGCGTGTCGTAACCTTACAACGCGCGTGTTAATGACACACAATGCGTATCAAGAAAGCCCATGTCAAGAAAGGCCATGTCATAAATGAAGACGACACACATTTTTGCGTATCGTAAATTTAAATGTTTAAAAAAAATAAATTTATATATTTATTAATTTTAAATTAAATTTGCATTTAATTTCTCATAATAGAAATAAAATACCATAATAGAAATAAAATACAATCCATTGCATAATATAAAATAAAATTTCATACTCAAAAAATAAAATAAATTGCACAAATTATAATGTCATACAAAGAATCATTCAAATGTTAAACAAAAATAATACATTGCTAACATGGGTTATACATTCCTATAAAACTAACAAATAATCATACAACTCTGTTTGTTACTGGAAAGGAATGTCAAACATGATTACAAGTCTCCCTTAATCTTGATTACTCACCTGCTTAAGTAGAATGTTGTTGTTGAGAAGGTTACCTAGCAACAGAGAAAAACACAACACCTCTCCCACAATCACAACATCATTTACAGAGAAAGGGTTGTCAATTACTTTCATTAAGACTTTCATTCAATCACAAAAATATTAAATAAAAGGGTGAAAAAGTAACTTACTTTTGATAAGTTGATCTCCCTTAGAGCAAACACAGCTAAAGCATTGAACAAGACCCTATTTCAAAATTTTATAAATACACAAATCATGATACCTGATATTGGAATACACACTTTGAGACATGAATTAATACGATTAGATTAACCTGGATACATAGGAAGTAAAGATGGATGGTGCCAGAACTCCGGGGGCATTAGGTTGGTTCCTTCCCACTCGCACACACCAAGCCAGAACTCCACTTAATCCAGCACCAAAATAAGCCTGCATTCAGAAAGCTGCAGGGGTGAGTCACAATTCAAGAATCTGTTAAAATTTGAGGAATAACATGTTCAACCAAAACAATATTAGAAAACAGGGTTAAATGTGAAACATAGCAATGTAATAATTATCAAGGTGCTGGAATACTTGAAATCTAGATTATTTGCTTGTTTGTACATCCAGACGATTTTATCACGAACATAAGTCATGTTATCAACTTTCTGAAGAAGTATACCAAGACATTTGTATAAGACAGTTGTTGTAAGGCAATATTGTTGTAAGACACAATTTTTGTAAGGCAAAACAAGAAAAGGGATAACATATAGCACGACAAGCATTACTCCAGAAAGCCCAAACAACAATTGGAATATACGAACATTTAATGGTTGAAATTTAAATAGTGATTATCTTGAAAATACTATTAACTAATATCTGATTCAATTTCCCTCCCTGTTAATATATGATTCAAATTCACTGGTTCAATCTAATTTCAGTGATTGTAGGGTTGTTATAAAGTAAGCCTGGAAATTTAAAAAATAAGTGACATGAACTCCCAAAATTTTATTGGTTCCATATTCGTTATAAAGTAAGCCTGGAAATTTAAAAAATAATAAAAACTCCATATATTATATTGTCTCAAGTAAAATTGAAAAGGTTTATTTAAATTACCTCTCCTGCAGCTCTCTTTGAGGCAGATCCATCTGAAGCTACAACTCTTTCAGCACATACATGAGCATGTGCAACATTCTCAACATATGTGAAATCATACATGTTTGTTCCATCCCCTATAATAAACTGGTAATCCAAAAATCAACCAAAGAATGTAAAAATTAAAATCAGTTTCAATTAAATAGAGACTCATTAAAAACTTATATAATCGAATTTCAGATTACCTTTGATTTCCCTGCCCTTGCTGCAGCTAAAGATGTAACAAGCAACTTATCACCAGGGCCAAAATATTATTGGATAGTCAGCCTTTGAATATTATTAGTGGTGTTGTAGATGAGATCTTGACACTTTCCCCAATCCACCAGGCCACCACGAAAGAAAAGATTAAGAGAGTGGAAACAAAGTTGAATTAGAAAATACGAAAAAAATATCAAAAAGTGGAAAAACAAAGAGAAAAGGGGGGATCTTTATTTAAGAACAATCCATTTCATGTTACTTGCTTTGCTTGAAGTTAAAGTAGGACTGTGAAGGACAAACTCGTCCGTTTGGGGATCAAATGTTGCAGTTGTTTCAAGACCTTGAACATTGGATCAATGACCAAGTTATGTTTGTGCATAAAAACCAATAATTTGCATTTTTTGGGCCAATGGAAACCATTTCTGTTTTTGTTCCTCAGTGCCTTGTCCTTCTATGGCCGGGATGAACAATCCCTAGGAAATCATAGAGCACAATCTTTTTGTTAATCATTGAAGATAAAAGTAATCAACTGTATAGTTTCAGAAGGGACATAGATCCATTCCATTGTATGTGCAAAGTTATCACTTGTGGTTGATAAGAAAATGAAAATCTCCAAACAAACATCCATAAGCATGTTCATAACTAAGACTTGGGAGTTGGGAAGGACAAGAAATTACCCAGTGAAGATTCAAGTTCATCCATGTCTTGTGGTGTTAGTTTCACAGATAAAGCTCCAATGTTTTGCTGAAGGTTTTCAATTTTAGTGGTTCCTGGTATGGGCACAACATCTTTCCCCTGGTGGTGAACCCACGCCAATGCTAGTTGTGATGGAGTGCACCCTTTCTTTACTGCAATCGCACTAACTCGTTCGTACAACATTTTATTATTCTCAAGATTCTCAGGTAGGAACCTTGGTAGATTCTACAAAAAGAGCAAGTATATATATAAACACAAGCTCAAACTCAGTTTAATGATTTTATATTATAATTGATAAAGAATCTGATTCAATTTGTTTTATGCAGACCTGACGAAAATCGCCCTCTGCCAAATTCTCAGCCATCTTCGGACCCAATGAAAGAAATCCACGTCCTAGAGGATTGTACACCACAATTCCAATGCCAAGTTCTCTGATAAAAAGCAGGGATACAAATTTGAATCCTTTTATTAGTTTATCAATTCATGATCAAAATGATTATATATAGTGTTTGAAATATTATATTATTTAGCCTTTAAACTAAAAAAAAAAGTCGCATAATGATAACCTGCAAGTAGGAACAATTTCATCTTCCACATCCCTGGACCATAAAGACCACTCTAGTTGAACAGCAGTTATCGGGTGCACAGCATGGGCTCTTCTAATGGTTGAAGCCGAAGCTTCTGATAATCCTACGTATTTTATCTTCCCTTCTTCCACTAGTTAATTTCTTCATTTCTCCCATCTTTCAAGAAAAGAAATTAACCAATCTCAGATGCTAAGTAGGAAATAGAAACATGAAATGAATAATCTGAAATCAAACATACCGTGATTTCAATGGGCACACGAGTGTCAATTCGGTGCTGATAATATAGATCAATCGATCTCATCCGTTTACCTTCAATCACCAAAAAAGATTCATGGAAAACATTAAATCTAAGAAAGAATACGACCTGTGAGGTTCAAGAAAACCCCATCCGTTTACCTTCAATCACCAAAGACCACCACTTCTTCATTCTTCTTCCTTCGATCTGTCCAAACCCCAAAGGTCCTCCCCTTCGTTCTCAATGACCACTGGAGATGGAGTAGCATCCGGCGAGACCAAGAGGCTCCCACTGTTTTCATCGATCAGACCTCCACCCAAACCTTTCCTCACTCCATTTATTTCATCGAAATCAGACAAGAACTCGACTTGTTTACCCCGATTTCTACCGATGACGGAGTCTAAGAAGTCAAGGAAGGCTCACCGGGAACCAATAATTTCCTCCTCCTCCTCATGAATAGATCGATCATCCCGATCTACCAGTCGTTACTTGCCCTACTCCATCGGACTAGTTGAGTCCGCTCCCTACATGTAATCTGCTGGCGACAAGGAAGAACAGCCAAGGAGACCGCCGGAGCACCTCCCCCCCAAGCTGTGGCAGACAAGAGAAGCTTCGCTGCTTCTCCCTTCTCCTTTTGTCAAATCGATCCCGCACCAGAGGTGCTTCCCCTTTCTCGATTGATTTCCATCATCGAGCCACCATGGCTGCTTGCGTTCCCATCTTCCTTTCTCGATAGATGAACCACGACCACCGGACCAAAACTCCCGCTACCTTCGTCATTCTAATTCCCCTTTTTTGATTTATCTGTGGGGAATAAGAAACAAATGAGAATCAATATTTGCATTCTAATATTGAGACTTGAGAGTATAATACTGAATTAGGGCTTTTTCTGAATAAGAAACAAACGAGAATCAATAGTTGCACAACAGTGTGAGGAGAATGAAAGATGCGTGAAAATGCTTAGGGCAGGGAGGGTAGCGGGCTTTTCTAATTTTTTGGCTTTTCTTTTCCCGCTTGTAACTAAGGAACGCGCGTTCATTAAAATTATAAAGCGACACATATAGAGGGCGCGCATTTAAGGTACAGCGCCCTCCGTGTTTTTAATTTTTTTTTCTTTTGACACTAATTTAAAGGCACGCAATAATGCGTGACCTAAATCCTTAAATTTTCTGAAGAGATGACACTTTTTTAATGTCACTCTCGTTTGCGTAACATATATTAATGAGTGTCGTAATTTGCGCGTCGTAAAAGGCTATTTTTCTAGTAATGAAGACACAAAAATACATTTTCCTAAAAAAGTAAAGTATAAACCATAATTTTGACCCAACAATCTCCCCCTTGGTTTATAACTTTCTTTTCTTAATTGACCCAACAAGCTCCCCCTAAAAAGTAGCTAGCTTTTCTTGTTAATCTTCATCGAGAGCTTGGCTTCAACATTAATCTTCAAACTCTTCACAACTTCAAGATGAACTTGATGAATCTTCAATGAATGACCTCATCTTGAGTAGTTGAGCTTTTCTGCAGAATTTGACATTGAACGCCCATTGGGTAAGGAGGCTTGACGTACTGATTCTTGAAAGATAGAGCTTTCAACTTGAGAATCTTTAGAGAGAACATCAGAGAGAACAAATCCGTCACATAATCTTCAATACAATCCGTCACATAATCTTCACTTTCTGCTTCACCTTGCTTCTGGGGTTGAAAGATTGAATGTCGAAAGAATAATCTTCATTTCTTGCTCCTTCGAATGAGAATTCTTCGATGATCACGGATGAAGCCTTGGCTCAGAAATCTTTGACACAAACTCCATGAGTTTCATCTTCACCTGAATTCACTTTTCAAGACAAAACAAAACTAAAAGAAAATTTAGCACACAATATTTTTGGGTTTTTCATATTTTCTGAAAAAATAAAATAGAAACAAAAATATTTTTGGATTTTTGATTTTCTTGAACAAGAAATAAAACATAATATAACACTATTTTTTTATTTTTAATTATCTGATTTTTTTAATTAATTTTAATTCTCCCCCTAAATTTGTGCATAGAGGAAAACTATGAACAAATTTAACAAAAACAAAAATATTTGGGATCAAAGTTGTGAGACAGTCTTAACTTGTTTATCAGTATCTTCACCTTCATGAATAGACCTGGTCAATTGCCGGTATTGTGGTCCACTTAAACGCGAAGAGTATCGACAAACTTTTCTAAACAAACCATTTAGCTGACGACGACCACGGGTATTGTTGTCCACTTAAATTAAGCAGCGAGATCTACAGGCAACCTCTAAATGGTTCAATTTTAGTTGCACTAGAATGTGTTCCCCACTTCCCGATATACCCTGGTTATCAAGAACTTCCTAAGGACTCCTTACTTTAGGTGAGTAAACAATTATTATGAAGGAAATTAGATTTAGAAATATGTGCATATGTTGTGTCCCAGGTCGGATATATTTCAATCATGCAGAGGGGACAACATATGGCTAACAGAGATAGAGGATTATAGAGATAGTAGGGTGTTGCATACGCTGTGTCCCAGGTCGGATCTTCTGATCACGCAAAGGGGACAACATATGGCTAACAGATAGAAAGAATTTCATAGATAAGAATGTGTGTAGAAATAGAGTTGCATATGTTGCATTCCAGGTCGGATCTCTTCCAATCACGCAGAGGAAGCAACATATGACTGACATATAGAAAGCAAGAAAATAATTTCCTACAGACCTACTTTATCAGAACCCTCCAGTCGCCCTATCAGAACCAGAATTAAGGACATAAGTCCGTACATCAAGGAAAAGTCGAACCACTGTTCTAGATGCGTATTAATTTAGTGTATCCTGTAGGTTCCCGTGTTTATCTCACCGCTCAATCTACTCGAGCGTCATATGGTCAGTCCAAACAATCCTATCTAAATCCACAATGTCAAATCCTTCATGCCAACACATTGAACATAGAGTCTAGACAATTCAGATTCAGTCCCTTACATGTGTTTTAGACTGCCCGTTATCACTTTCTCTATATCACTTCCCAACACATTACCTATTAACGAAAAACTATAAGAAAATGAAAAACTATCTTTGAAAAGAATCAGTTTAAGATAAACTCAGGAGTATAGAGAAGAAAACGCAAACCATAATTCACCGATTGAATTTTCATCCAGAAGGTCTGAGAACAGCACGCATAATCTCAGAACAGATCCGAAAATACTTCATGTTGTTAAGCACAAACCCCATGTGATCCATTCCTTTCTTCCCTTCTTTCCTTTCCCGCAAAGGACACATACTCTCGAACAAAGTTCTGAATGTTGTACAGTTGAGAGATGCCTCCTATCATGTGCCTGGAATAGCCACTACCAACAAACTGAAGTTTGATGATATGCCTCCGTAGTTGCTCCGACACAGAGCGGGATTAGTTGGTCTTTGGAACCCAGTCCATTTTGAAATTGGGTCAACCTTTGTCATCAATTCAAGGTACTCTCTCCCATGACATATCCTGTTTATCACAAATAAAAGATGTAGAAATATTATAATCATTAATTGATTTGGGAGATTGAACCTTTGGTACCCATCTGTTGTCAGGTTTAACCCATTTCTTGTTGGATCGGATGGGTGCCTCGACACTTTCTTTTGATCTTGATGTCGGCCGTTGAGATGACTTTGATTTTAGCTTCACGGGAGCATCTCTTGGATTTGACTTCTTGACCGACATTCCCTTCTTCCCCTTGGGATTTGGATTCTTGGCCTTGTGGGTTTGATTCTTGGCCTTCTGCGCGTTTCAGTCACCATTGTCTGAACGTGACCTTGAGGAGTTTCTTTTGGAGTATCTCCCTCTTGGCGCGTTCTGCCAGCCTTGAGCATAGTAGGGAACATATGCACGATTAGGACAATTTCTGGCAATATGTCTAGGTGTTCCACAGTGAAAACATGTCTTTTTCTTCACTGGGAAGTTGTCTCTTCCTGCCCCTGGTGGCGTATCCTTGCCTCGTTTCTTGTTGATACCACATGCACACTTGCAACAAGCACTTTGTTGCGCTGGAATTGGAGGCCTGTATTTCTCAACGGCAGGTTTGTTAGGAGTAACAGAATTCGAAGCAACAGATTTTGAGTTCAAGGAGTCATTGGTTTGTTCAGTAGTGTTCTCCTTGTTCTCATCTTCTGCTACTTTACCTGCACATGAAGTAGAAACATTAGTATTTTCAACCTGAATACCTCCTGATACAAATCCAGCTGGTTTGCCATATTGAAGATGTGCCTCCCTTTCAATTTCTTCCTGTGTCATAGGGATGGACGTGTAGTTATGATTGAAAGGTGGAGGAACATTATCATACCCTAGACCCTTGTTTTGATTATCTTTGAATTTTAATTGGGTTTCAAATAAGGACTCGACTGTCTGACTTGACGCAGTATAATTTTTGAAACTAACATCGGTTTTTCCATACTTAATTTTCAAAGTGTCAAGTTCTTCAGTTACAGCAGCAAGTTGTCTCTTAATATAGTCATAATTTTCTCACTTGTTGCTATACTCTTCCTGAAGCTTTCTAAAGTCTTTGGTTTTTGCTTCTAATTCAGCCTTCAGGGGTTTTTGTCCTTTCCTGAGTTGATATCCTTTGTATTTTAGGCCCTCGACTTCCCTTTTTAGCAAATCATTATGTTCACGAAGAATTTTAATCGTATCTTCACAAGATGGAGTACATGAAACTTCATTGACCGGGATGTTTGTGGAACTCATTGTTTTTCCACATTTCAAAGCATCAAGCTCTTCAATTACATCAGCAATACTAAGATGATTGAGATCTTTTCTCTTCTTGATGACAACTACGTTCATATCCCACGATTTCGGAAGTGAATTCAGTAGCTTTTTGTTTATCTCAGATTTAGTCAAGAAGATCCCAATTGTATTCATCTCAGTAGTAAGTGTAGTAAAACGCTGCAACTGAGCTTCCAGGGTTTCTCCAGGGATATAATTGAACATGTTGAAGTTTTGTCTTAACATCTCCTGACGATTCTCTTTCATGTCTTTAGATCCCTTATTGACCTCAAAAGCCATTAAAAGCACAACTCGAAGCTAAATTCAAACTTAATAGTCAAATTTAAAAATGCCCTTTGACTATAAACCTCAAAAGTCAACCTTAAAAGTCAAATTAAAAAAAATCAAACTCAAAAGTCAAATTTGAAAAAGTCAAACTTGAAAGTCAAATCGAAAAGCTAAATTTGAAATTTTAAAAGTCAAACGATAAAATCAAAGTTTAAAGTCAAAGATCAAACCTGAAAGTCAAAGTCAATTTTTGAAGACAAAAGTCAAAAATTAAAAATATTATTATTATTATTATTTTATATTATTATTATTATTATTATTTTTTGGATGAAAAAGAATTTAAAAAAAAAAAACTAAAAGAAATTGAATTTTGGGTTAAAAGTGTCAAATTTTGAAGGTTGAAACCGAGAATAACGGGTTATGAATTAAATTTCGAAAGATTGTAACAAGGGATCAGGTAGCCGAGTTGGATAAGGCGTTGTGTTTATGACCCTGAGGTCCCCAGTTCGGACCTCGGCACCTCCAAATCCGCCTCCTATTTTTTTTTAAAATGCGAAGCAAGGCTGAGCGAGGCTGCTGCTTGCGAGGCCGGAAACACTACTGGGCCGTAAACTCGGACCGCAAGCTCCGGGGCCGTAAACCTCGGACCGTAAACTCCGGGCAAATCTAGCCGTAAACGCCGCCGCCTCCGGCCGTAAACCCTTCAAAGGTCATAAACCTTCAACAGATTCACGAAAAAACGACGTTTTTCACCCTTTTTTGCTCCAAAACTCGATCAAAAACTCGTTTTATGAAAAATGCAAAGAAGAAACCCCCCTTAATTTTCAGATATCTATCCAAAAAGCAGGAATCCTTCAAAAATAAGATCAAATCAGCTCCAGATCTGACAAAATTGATTGATACAATCCAAGCTCTGATACCAATTGTAAGTCCCCAAAATGTCTGTGTATCAATCATATCCATTTGATGGTGCGGAATCCCAATCAAACGGATGATGTGAGATCAAATAGAAGAGAAGGAGAAGAAGAAGATGATGAATCTTGTATTATTTGATGATTAGAATGTAGATCCAAATACAAGATTCACACACAACACACACTCTTTTCTCTCTCTCTCTCTAGGTCGTACACTCCCTTTTCTGTTCATCACTCTACTCCTCACTCCTTACACCTATATTTATACATAAGAAACATGGGCTTGGTGAACATGGGTCGTGAATGTGTTTACGGCCGTAAGCACAATCGTAAACACGTATACGACCGTAAACACCAAGCAGTTTACGGTCCAAGACACAAAAATACATTTTCCTAGAAAAGTAAAATATAAACCATAATTTTGACCCAACAAGCAACTTCACTCTTTTGATGATTTAGGGGTTATTGCCTGCACTTGAGAAACTTTTCCCAGCAGCAGAGCATAAATATTGCCTAAGGTATCTTCATGAGAACATGAAACGTAAATGGAGGGGCAAGGAATTCAAGGATTGTCTTTGGAATTATGCAACATGTACCACCGTACCACAATTCAACAGTGTCATGGAAGAACTAAAGAAACTTAACAGTGAAGCATATGACTGGCTTAATTCTATTCCACCTAAGTATTGGTCCAGATCCCACTTCTCAGGTATATAATATTATGTTGATAAGTGTATAATTTTTAAATATAATCTAATACAATTGTGTTTTTATCAAGGAAGGCACATTGTGATGCTTTGTTGAATAATATGTGTGAGAGTTTGAATAACAAGATAGTGAAGGGTCATGATTAGCCAATTATCAGTTGCTTGGAGTTTATTAGGGAGTATATCATGAGGAAAATTGTCATAGTTCAAAAAGAACTTGACAAAGCTAATGACCCATTAACTCCTACAGCCATTAAGACCCTTCAAAAAAATTAAAGAAAGGGCAGTACAATGTAGGGAAATGTTCTGTGGCAATGGGAAGTACCAGGTTACAAGTGAAGGTACTAATCAGTGTGTGGTTAATATGGAACATCAAACTTGTTCATGTATCGGGTGGGAACTGATAGGCATACCCTGCAAACATAGTATAGCAACTATATGGGATATGAGGCTCAACAATGAAAATGTTGGAATACCTGAGACATGGGTTCACCCAACATATTGGCTCAAGACTTGGAAAGAAATGTATGTCTTCAAAGTTGAACCTATTAATGGGAGGTTTTTGTGAGAAAAAAGCACATGTCCTACCAAGTTGATACCACCAAAGTATCGTGTCCCTATTGGCAGACCAAAAAAAAAAGTGAAGAAGATCCGCAACAGAAGATGATGGAGTGTCCACAAAATGGAAATCTGTAACATGCACAAAATTTGGAAATGTGGGCCATAATGGAAGGACCTGCAGGGGACAATCATAGACTTGGAATGGAACAGGAGAAGGTGCAGCAGGGAATACAACAGGAGAAGGTGCAGAAGGTTGCAATGTAGGAGTTAACAAGAGTGTAGGAGCAAATATAGGTAAAGGTGTAGCAGGTAGCAGTGGAAAAAGCCCTATGCTTTGAGAATTTTTAGTTTGGTATCATGATCATGAAGGATAACTATGTTTTTGTTAGGCATTTATTGCCATATTACTTTGTTGTTATGTTTTGTATTTTGATACTTTGTTGCTATCTAGGATAACTATCTGTATGCCATAACACTATGTTGCTATTTTGGATGTCCCTTTATGTTAATGGTAAATGGTTAACTTGGATATTTTAAGTTTTGTCCTTTTTTATTGTTATATTGGATGCAACATGTATTGAATGGTATATTGCATATGTTGCAAATACCACATTTTCATTAAATTTGAACACCAACTGATAACACCACATAATGATTACACAACATATTGTAATTGGAATTGAAGGTTTTTTCATAATACAAATAACAATACAAAATACACATAACAAAATACTAACAACTTCATTACTAAACCTACACTTTATATATAAGGACTGAAACAAAAAAAACCCAACTAATAACTAGGTAAAGCTTCAATTTGCGATTTTGTTCTTCAAATTTCATCCTAAACGCCATACAATCACAGTCCTGATCATAATCATTCACCCATCCTATGAACTTGCATAATGGTCCCTGAACTAATTAAAGTAGATGAAGAATTAGGGCAAAATTAGAGAAGATGAAGAACGAAATTAAAACCATTAACCTTACCTTTACTGTACAAGCATAGTAGAGTTTCCTAGGGTTTCTTTTGCTATAAGATGTGTGAATCACTACAGTGGCTCCACAATTGCATTTAATATCGATCATTGTTATCTACTTGGAAGAAATCGATCAAACGAGGGGAGGAGACGAAGGAGAGGATAGCAGAGGAAAAGAGGGTTGCAGTGTTTTATAAGATTTTAAGGTGCAACGACATTAAGAATGGACACAAACCCTGAAAAGATGAAAATGCCCCTGCGTGCAAGGTACGTGGGGAGCTTAAACGGAAGCATTTAACGGTTAACGTGCATAGGGACTAACCGTGCAAGATAAATAACAACGAGGGACTGCCCGAGTTAAATTTTGGAAATAGGGACTAAACACGCTTTCTGACATGTGCACGAGAGACCAACGGTGTAATTTACCCTAAGTCTTAACCGAAACTTTATTGTTAATTTGCACCCTACATCCCACGAACAAATTTTCTAAGGCAATCGTCCTAGAGAACATCTTACGTGCTCGTTTTGGTTCCATCACATATATGTCTCATTCGGCCAACCAATAATTACTTCATCACGTTAATTAAAATGTTCGTAACAATTTTAATAAAAATATTATTAGCTTTTTTCTTTTCTTTTGCGAATTCTCATATTAATAAGGTTTGACCCTTCAAATTTATACTCGAAATCAAAACATTTAAACCTTTAAAATACAAGAAAATATAGTTAAAAAGACGACGGCGACGGCGACGGCGACGACGACGACGACGACAACAGCAGCAGCAGCAGCACCAACAACAACAACAACAACAAACAACAACAATCAACATGCTTATAAAACCATTTTTTATACTTCCGTTTCCATCCTAAACACATGAGATTTAAAAGAAATTAAAATTGTCAAGTTGTTAGCAATTCAAGGACTATTTGTGAAAACTTTCGAAATTAAGTAAGATGGAAAGAATTAGCAGCTTATTAAAACCAGACGAACTGTTAAAATTCCAGATAAGAGGCCTCGAACAAGAGTCCAAGTGGAAATGCCCACCTGCTACAAATAGTTTTCGCTTATTTTTGTATCTTAAATATTTAAAAATAAGTTACACAAACATATGTTTTTAAAAGAAACAGATCGGAAAATCGTCTCTTCTCTAACTCAAAAAATCATTATTTTCTGCTATTTTTAAATAATTTGAAACTTGAGAATTTATATAAAATTAATTTATAAAACCACCATTAATCATCTCGACTTCTTACTAACATGTACCCATATTTTTAGAAATCGAATCTATATGAATTCAAGCTTTTTACCAAAAATCAAAACACTTCAAAATCATCATCAATTAAACACCTAGGTGCCCGATTAGAGACATTAAATGGAACCAAAACACGAAGTATAGATGTTTTAACCTAATCAAAGGACTATACCAAGCTAAAATCAAAGAATCATACCTTAATTTGCTAGAAAGCTCCAAAAATTTTAAGATCTTTTAGCTCTGATTTCTCCTTCGTTTATTCACCGTTTTTTGCAATTCCAATGGGATTTTCATTCGATTTCTCAAGCTATATATAATTCATAAGTTTATAATTGATGAAACCCCTTCGTTTGCTCGAATTTAATTCTTCTACTGAAGGTGACTGGTTTTATGATTAAGCCCCATTATTTTTCTTAATTAAACTCAATTACTCCGAATGAATCACCCATTAGTAATTTAATAATATAGTAAAATTATATATATTTATACATTTTTTTATTTGAGTTATCACAAACTTTCCCCCCTTTGAAAAATTCCGTCCTCGGAATTTGTATTTGGTAAACAAATATGGATATTTGGTCTTCATATCTCGTTCGCTTTCTAATGTTGCATTCGATCCCTTGGTATCTCCAATCAATAAGCCACCCTGAGTCGACCCTTAAGAAGGCCCAATAGGTCGGAGACTCAACCTACCTTTACAAATCTGCACTATGTATTTCCATGAGAATCCGTTCAACATGACTTTATCTTCACTTGAAACACTATTGGTTTCCTACGTTTAACCACCTAACATTTTGGTTGTTCCTGTGCATCCTCCATTTATCCATAATTTACTAAATTTTACTGGTAGTTTGTTGGACAAGCTCGAGTCTAACCATTTGTTTTTCCCTTACCTCATTCCAACACAGTTCCAACCAAAAATATATAACTGAACTATCTCATCAATATACAACATAACTAACTTCTCCAGCACCCAATGACACAATTTAAAGGGAACATTTCAGATATCCAGAGAAAGAACCAATGGTCCACTTCCCTTCCCACTTGGAAAAACACATCCACTATGCTCAATCATTTAAATATCCAAGGAAATTAGTAACATCTCAAATCCTATCTCCGTCGGTCACAACACACCCTTTATGTTCTCAACTATCATACACCCATGTCTCCACTAAATGTGTCAACATACACCAGTTAAACAAATCTAAAAACTTTCCGCTTATCCTCTACCATGGATACTTTTTTACTCTTCTTTCGTCCACCTAGTAAACTGACAATCACATCAAATTTCATCATTTTGAATCTTACTTGATACCTTCCTTAGATTATGACTTAGAGCATAAGTGACGATCTTATCCTTCCCTAGGTGACATAATACCTCATAGTCACAATCTCTTAGAATTTCTACTCATCTTCTTGCCTCATGTTCAATCATATATGATCAACCATAAAATTGACACTCTTGTAGTCAGAAAAGATCTTACACCTTCTTTGACTCTTGGTAATCTATGCACATTTACATCGTCCCATCACTCTTTGTGATGAACAATATCGTTACACCCCACGGTGATGTACTATGTCAAATAAAACCTTACAGGTCTTGTAACTGCTAAATAAATTATTTCATCCTTGTTGGTGCTAACCAATAGGGCTCTCAAGAACTCTCTTATAACTGGTATACATACAATATTATGTTCCCCTATGTGGCACCTACACCTGAATAGTTTCCTTCTTATAATCTATTTAATTTGGTTTTTGATAACCGATCTGTTTGTATCATTATATCAATATCTCATAGTGTTATGGGTACAAGTTTTAGAGTTGCAAAACAACTGTCTATTTAAATCAAATAATAATCAAAATACTCTCTTATTTCTAGAGAAACTTCTGCATTCCAATCTAGGCACTTACAAAAAGTAAAGAAAAAAAATGTTTGAACTCGAACCAAATAACACCCTCACATGCATAGAGCTTACTAAGAAAATACTTGTCATTATATCGACGTATCCTGAGCTTCCTGAGTTGTCATAAGGAAAACTCTTCCTTTTGTTCTTGTTGTTTCTGCCTTTTCATCTCCCGGCCGATTCTCTTTCTCTGTCATCATGCGTTGGTTATTGTTACCCTTATTTTGAGGACAGTTTGACCTGATGTGATCTGGGGACCTGCACCCATAACATACTTTCCCCATTTTACAATCTGAAGCGATGTGTCCTATCTTTCCACACTTGTAGCAAGTTCTTTGGCTCATATTACACTCGCCCTTATGGAATCGTTTGCATAAATTACATTGTTCTATCTCAGATTGTTGCTCATAGTTACGATTTGAACTAGAAGTATTGCCTTTCTTTGAGTATGTATTTGAACTTTCCAACTTCCTTTTTCCTGAATCCTTATTCTCACCTTGACGATTCTTTTCTTGCTCTCAGCCTTCTGCGGCGTCTACAACAGACTGGAAGGTACCTGGTTTCTGAAGTTCTACAAATTCACGAATGGCGGTTTTTAGTCCCCAAATATACCTCTCAACCCTCCTTTCTTCCGTAGACACATAAAAATCTGCAAATCTAGCTTTCTCAGTGAACTTGGTAGTGTACTCTCTCACTGTCATATTCCCTTGTTCCAATATCAAGAATTCTTCTTCCAACTGCTTGATATCCATTCGAGGACAAAACTTTTCTTTGAAGATTTTTGTAAACTCATCCCATGGCATTCTCTTGGCCACATCACGCCCCCTAACTTCTTTCACCATACCCCACAAATATATAGCCTCCCCTTTTAACATTCTTGCAGAATAAATCACCTTGTCCTCATCCGCACACTTGCTAGTATCAAATGTTCCCTCAATCCCCATGATCCACGTTAATGACAAAATGGGATCAATTTCTCCTTTAAATGCAGGTGGCCTACAATTCATTAACATCTTGTAACTACAACCCCGACGATCATGGTTGTCATTATGCCTTGAGGGTTGTGCAATTCTTGGGTCAGGATTTAAATTCGGTGTACTATACTCGTATTCCTCTTTACCCCCGCTCAAGTTACCTTCATACTCACTCATTATTGCATCTCGTGACTGATCAACTACATTTGGAAATGTGGCTTGAATCGCCCGAGCAATCTCATCAGCCAACTCTTCTCTAGTGATCATGTTTGTCGCCCGACCCCTTCCGCGACCTCGACCTCGACCGCGGTGGGAGCTCGAGCTACCCTAGCCAGACGGTGCAACTATCAGTGTTGTTATAGCTCCTCACCCTCTTCCTTGGTCACGTCCACGAATCGCATTAGGGATCAACAAAATTTTTGGTACATCTCCAGGTTCTCTAAATATGCTCAAACTGGGATACGTTCTTCCTCCGGGGTGACCCTAACAAACCTTCCAGATATCCTTGAATACATTATACCTACAATCGATATGTGGTCTAATTTAGTCGTTAGGTTACCTCTCGCTCCTCCCGTCTAAGTTTAAGTGTTTACGTAAACACCTAACCTGCTTAAACCAGGCTCTGATACCAAGTTGTAACACCCCAATTTTCAAGATAATAAATATGAAAATATAACTATCCGAACATCTCCCAAGATCAATTCTAAAACTTAACCGTTGATTAAAACTACTGCGGAAGCAAATAAAATAAAATATAGTCTACAACCGAAGAGTTCTGGGTGTTACGTCTTTGTGGAACTCCTCTTTCGTCTTGTTGATCAATCCTTCTCCCTAGCCTTCTTACTGTCACTTGTTTAATAGTTTCCTGGGTTGCGCACATTTAAAGTTTCTAAAAGGGTAAACATAGGGCTAGTGAGTTCGTGTTGCACATACATGTTCATCACTTAAAAAAACAAATATTTTTATCATATACATTCAATAATCATATAACAAAACATATCACCCGATGACATAATTTAAGGGAACAATTAATTATCCAGAGAATGAACCAAAGGTTCATTTCCCTTATCCTTGAGACAACTCATCATCCATTGTACTCAAGTATTTTTAACATCCAAGGAAATGAATATAATTCTCAATTCTCATCCCCGCCGTTCGCACACATCCGTCATGCTCACGACGATTAAACACCCCACCCGTTCCCACTAAACATGCCAACCAAAAACACATAGAGTAGATAACAAGTTCAAAATAACATTTGAACGCAACCATACTTATTATAAAACATACTGTTAATAAATAAATAAAATCCACATAATAAGCGCATGATAAACATTTATGTTCAAGCAACCATACAAAACGAAAAAACTCAGCTTGCAACTGATAAGTCTTAACCGAAACTTTATTGTTAATCTGCACCCTACATCCGACGAACAAATTTTCTGAGGCAATCGTCCTAAAAAACATCCTATGTGATCGTTTCGGTTCTATCACATATATGTCTCATTCGGCCAATCAATAATTACTTCATCACGTTAATCAAATTGTTCATAACATTTTTAATAAAAATATTCTTATTTTTTTTTGCTTTTTCTTTACTAATTCTCATATTAATAAGGTTTGACCCTTCAAAATTACACTCAAAATCAAAACATTTAAACCTTTAAAATACAAGAAAATATAGTTAAAAAGACAGCAATAATAATAATAATAATAATAATAATAATAATAATAATAATAATAATAACCAACATGCTTATAAAACCCTTTTTCATACTTCCGTTTCCATCCTAAACACACGAGATTTAAAAGAAATTAAAATTGTCAAGTTCTTAACAATTCAGGGACTATTTGTGAAAACATTCGAAATTAAGTAACATGGAAAGAATTAGCAGCTAATTAAAACTAGACGAACTCTTCTTAAAATTTCATCTCATTAAAGAGGTAATGTTCTTAAAATTCAAAATTCCAGGTAACAGGCCTTGAACAAGAGGCCAAGTGGAAATGCCTACATCTGCTACAAATAGTTTTGGCTTATTTTTGTATCTTAAATATTTAAAAAGAACAAGTTACTGAAATAGTCCCTATGGTTTGGCTAAAATTACACGTTTGGTCTCTATATTTTGTTTTGCACTCGGACCATCCCCATGTTTTCTTTTTATTACCCGCCTGGTCCCTAGGTCCGTTAGTCGTCAATTCCAAACGTTAAGTCCCCCTACGTGCTTCGCACATGAGATGTATTTTCGTCATTTTATACATGGCGCCTAAATGCAATGCCAATCGTTTCTTTATTCCGATCATTTTACGATCACCTCCTGTAACGACCGAAAAATACAACAAATTTTAAATTTTTCAAAAACATCTCGATTCCATTAGATCTTTACAAAAAGGTTTTCAATACAAAACATTTAACGTGTTCCCAGAATCACAATACTACGAAATCATGAGGAGCGGTACGATCACGCCTTCGCCTTGCCACAGTCTCCTGAAGAACCTGAAAAACATGAAACCACAACTGTAAGCCCGAAAGCTTAGTGAGATATCCCCAAAATACCAACCATAAATACCATACACGCATAACATGCCATAACATATCCGATCACAGAACAACCATGCACTTCGGGTCTACTGTGTGACTGGTCCGCCGCACCGGCCTACAGTCCACCTGGTCCACCCTCCGAGTCTATCCACATACATCGAGTCTGCAGTGTGATTGGTCCGCCCGCTCCCGGGCCTTCAATCCACCTGGTCCACTCTCTGAGTCTACAGTATGACTGGTCCGCCCGCACCGGGCCTTCAGTCTCTCTGGTCCACTCTCCAAGCCTTCGACACGTCTGGTCCGCCCTTTCGGGGCCTACAGCCTATCCGGACCGCTCGCTGGGCCTTCGGGACAACCGGTCCGCCCTGGGTATCTTGGCCTACAGCACGCAGCAGGACCCGCCTCAACCCAAATCCAGTCAAGACAACCATGTGCACATATACATACAATCATATCGCAATTCACAGTCAACAAGCAGATCAAACAGATCACATATCATATCATCATCCTAACCAGGATATCGACCTAACAGGTCACTAGCATAGCATCTCCCTATCTCTCAGGATACCGATCTCAATCAGGTCTTTAACATATACCATCCTAACTCACAGGATGCAAACATATCAAAGCAGCAACATAACAACAACTACCCGGATCTCAATCTGATAAGGGCCGGCCTTGGTGCCTTAGACCCTGTTGATATAGTGAGGATAACTCACCTCGAAACCGCCGACTGAACAGATAACCCAAGCTGCTCCGATCACTGATACGATCTCCACCACTGGACAACCACCAATGCACTGAACTCAAAACAACAATCAACAATTACCACAATGCCCCTGGAAACCACTGGTCAACCCTTGGTCAAAGACAAGGTCAAAGTCAACCCCTGACTGACTCTACTCGCCGAGTCAACCCGATGACTCGCCGAGTTCCCATACTCAGAACTTCCCTCAATCCGCGACCTAACTCGCCGAGTCACCCCGAGACTCGTCGAGTTCAACAACTCTGAGTCCACTCGCACACAACTCACCGAGTCATCCCTTGACTCACCGATTCTCGACTCAACCAGAAAATATTGGGACTCTTCGACAAGACTCGCCGAGCCCAAGAACAGACTTGCCGAGTCTAAGGCTATCTTCAACCTACTCGCCGAGTTGTTCATACAACTCGCTGAGTTCCAGGCCATCTTCATCCAACTCGCCGAGTTGTTCTTCCAACCTGTCGAGTTCCAACTCATCTTCAAGCAACTCGTCGAGTACACCCATGTGACTCGCCGAGTACCACCGGTCTGAATCCATTCAGAAGCATTCCAGGCCATGCAATTGCTCCAAAACATAGATCTAGCCTCCCATAACTCATCCATCACGTAAAGTGGCAAACTTTACGTGAATCCAAAGAGATCTATGCATTTTGCACATTAGGGCTAAGGTTTGGGACATGATAGCTTCATCCAACACTCAACATAGGGACTTTCATGCATTCCAACTCTTCTCCATTCTAGATCTGAGGTAGCAACCTCAGATCTAACCTCTAGACTCCAATACATCCACAAATAAGCTCCCCACAAACCCCAAAATGAAGAAACAACATAACAACAGCCCAAGAACGAGATATTACCTCCAAGGAACGCCCCAACTGCAATGAAACTCGAATCCAAGAAAAGCCCCTTGCTCTAAGCCTTCAAACTCCCAAAATTTCTTCAACAAACACCTCCTTCAAGCTCCCAAATGAGATATGATCACTCACACACGAAGGCTAAGGGTTTCTGGACTTGAGGATGAATAAAGAGGCTGAGAGAGGGCTGTTATGTTCTTTATATAGGGCTCAACCCCGAGAATTAGGGTTTTCTCCACTCAGCGCCTACTCGCCGCGTCCATCTTACTGACTCGCCGAGTCGGCTACTTAACACGCGACCCAATCGCGACTCTACTCGCCGAGTCACTCTTTCCCAATTTACTCTTTTAGCCCTTCTACTCTACTCTTGATATTTCGGGATGTTACAATTCTCCCCCACTTAAATTAGGCTTCGTCCTCGAAGCCTACAACAATTCAATCCCAAAGATACTCCCACAACGCCCCACCTGGCCTTAACCGAGCCAAGTCCCTCAAGGCATACCCATCGAAACTCAAACACACTTTCTCTTTCCTTACGGTGTCCTGACCACCGTCTCAAACCAGGCACCAGCTGTACCCTCTGATAATCACATTCAACAACCAAGAATTACCCATGTCGCATCACTGCCCCAAATCTCAACAATCACTCGACCCACAAGGGTTTAGAAAGCCATGAACCATCGGATCCCCGATCCGAATCCCACTCTATCCATTCCGTGACGACGGAAAGACCCATTCTCAATCTTAGAGCAACTCCCACGAGTTCTCCTCTTGCAATCACATACACATGCTGAACTAGCTCTAGCACCCTCAGGTTGGGAAAACCTGATACACTGATGATATCCTCCAACATCCCCCAGGATGAACCACTAACACATATCCAATACCCTGATCAGAATCACACTGAGAGCCCAAGACTCTCTCCCTGCATCCCTTCCGAGTCTCTTGGCTCTATATCTGTGGAATTCCCTCCGCGACCTCAGCAGACATCCCAAACCGGATGTACTTCAATTCCACTGCCGCAAACGCGCTGCTCAATAACCATGCTCGGATTACTCTAATCATAACTCTGCTCTGCCACTTTCACTCCCATGAACTTGCACTCCCTCTCGGAGTTACACACCTCTCTCACTTCCTTTTCCAAGGAATCCACTTGGCCATATTGCCACTCCAACAAGTGCCACGGTGCTCGCCCAACGCTACACCACCCTTTTTAGCGTATCCGCTATCCATCCAACACACATACTCTGACTCTCATCGTAGGGACTCTCAAGCCCCTGCACTAACTCCACTAATCATGATCACTACCCGGGGCCAGACCTTCTAATGCAAACACACTGCAACATACACAAACCAAATCCTCAAACTGATCCAACAATTCCTGCAGAGTCTTCAGCATGACTGGATCGCCTCACAAGGCCTTCAGCCCATCTGGACCACTCTCTCAGAACCTTCAGCCAATCTGGACCGCTCTCAGTGCCTTCAGTTTGGCTGGACCGTTCTCCGAGCCTTCGGCCTGACTGGTACGCCTACCGGCCTTCAGTCTATCCGGACCGCTCAACTAGCATTCAACATTCCGGGCTATCCCCCCCGGAATCCTCCCATGCATACCGTTCTAGTCCTCTAGGGGTTCCGAACTCTTACTCCATCATACATACTCGATCCCGGCCTGCTCCCAGGCCCTCCACAATCAAATGCCCTAGGTCTGAATCTCGCCCCGCATGTCCGACACTCACTCCTATCAGCCTATACTCTGGGCTGACAGAACACTTGATGAATCCCAATAGCTAAGCACTTTCAATTACTCATCGATCTCCCGGAGAATTCTCCAATTCTCCCCCACTTGGGCACTAACTCTCAACCACCGGTCGCCATTACCGACCTCCCAGAACAACTCTTGCACAAAGAAAACACTTACACATGGACTGCTTCTCACAAGCATAAATAACCTCAACGAGATCTCCCATCAACACTGATCAACCTGCTCGAAAGAAACTCAATCTGCATCTAAACACTCCTCAGAAAGCAGATGCCACCCGGCCTGCAACCCAATGTCGGGTTTCCACTAATAACCCTCATGAAAGATAACCAACGGAATTCCCAAAACAATAACTCATAACCAAAACCACAACTCGCAAAATGACGAATACCGCATCGAAAACCACACAAAGATACCAGCATAAAACAATACACCACAATAATCACAAGATAACAAGACATCAAGGAAGAAACATACCCGCAGCTGCATCCGGCACTGCCCTGACCTCCTCTGCTACAAGCTGAAAAACACGACCCTGAGCCCTTGGGGGCTCCGCTCCACCCTGACCTCCACCTGTGATCCTCAAAGTGGCCGGTGCTGGAGCCTGCACCGGTCCTGCAACAAGTTGTGGACAGTTGACCCTCAAATGCCCAACCTGATGACAATGAGAGCAAATCCTCAAATCCCGAACTGGCGCTGACTGCCGACAATCCCTCGCATAGTGCCCCTCATTTCCGCACTTACGGCATGCACCACCGGACCTACAAACCCCGGTGTGACCCTTCCCACACTTCCCACAAGTGTGGCTGCTCAGATCCCCCAATTTAACATCAACGGTCTTAGACCGTTTCGGCGCCGGCTGCGACTGCACCGGAGCCTGCCTCAGCTCACGCAACTGCAACTCCATCTCTAACTCACGCCGCCTAGCGGCCTCCTGCAACTCCAACAATGTCCCGCACCTCTGCGCAGACACAAACTGCCTGATATCCCTCTTGAGCATGCTCAGATATCGAGACATCTGAGCCTGCTCCGAAGCGAACTCTGGGCAAAACATCGCCCTCTCAGTGAACATTCTGGTGATCTCAGTCATTGACTCTGAATCCTGCTTCAGCTCAAGGGACTCCTGAGCCAATCTCTCCCTCTCAACCTGCGGAACATAACGAGTGATGAACATCTCTCGGAACTGATCCCATGAAACCGCAGCCCTCTGCGCATCCGAATATGACCCCGTGGTCAATCTCCACCAATCCTTCGCCCCGAGCCTCAACAGGTTCAGAGCACACCTCACCCTCTGATTAGCAGGGCATGAACACGTGAAGAAACACCCCTCCACGTCTGATAACCATCTCATAGCGACGATCGGGTCCTGAACTCCATCGAAAGTGGGAGGCTTCGTATTAGCGAAGTCCCGATACTGAAAACCCCGACCAGCTCCTCCCCCTGCCGCTGCTACAGTCGCTGTAGCCGCCGCGGTAGCCGTCTCAGTGAGAGCTGCATAGCGCTCATCAAAATACTCAACCATGGCGGTCTTAATCGACCCAAACAGCTCTGGCAACTCAGCCCGGAACAACCCAACAATCTCATCACGTAGGATCTCACGAATCCTCGCATCCAACTCGCTCGTGCTCATCTGACCGATAACCTCGGGCGGCACCGATCCGCCCGGAACTCTCTCTTCAGCTCGCGATCCTGATCCGGATCCACTCTCATCATGCCTAGGAATCTCCATACTAAAAAACACCACACAAAATCTCAGACTCTTCCCACCATCCTGGGATCCAACTCTCTCAACCCCACCCTAGAGATCATGGTTTCCCTGATACGCGTATGGGTCTTGTGCTTTCAGTAGTACGGGCCCATACTACCTTCCACACCTACCCATATTTGTATGAAGTACTACCACAACGCCCTAGAGAAACATGCATAGCAACGCTCAACCCTCACCACTAGAGGAACACTGAAAATATCCCATAAGGAACCCTAGGCTACAGGCATCACAAATCAGACAACATATCATGAAATCCTGAAGATCCCTAGCCTATCACTAGCATGCTGTTCTATCGAAGCTCAAAAACAAATAACATGCATGATATTTTGGGGTTACTTACTGGCTCCGGCTGATCGTACCTCCGCGTCCTCCCTTACTCATTTTGAAAACCATTTTAAATAATCTTTTGAAAACTCTCCTCGATTTGAGACTGGAGTCACACGAATGTTCCTCCAATTCACTCAAACCAAGGCTCTGATACCAACTTGTAACGACCGAAAAATACAACCAATTTTAATTTTTCAAAAACATCTCGATTCCATTAGATCTTTACAAAAAGGTTTTCAATACAAAACATTTAACGTGTTCCCAGAATCACAATACTACGAAATCATGAGGAGCGGTACGATCACGCCTTCGCCTTGCCACAGTCTCCTGAAGAACCTGAAAAACATGAAACCACAACTGTAAGCCCGAAAGCTTAGTGAGATATCCCCAAAATACCAACCATAAATACCATACACGCATAACATGCCATAACATATCCGATCACAGAACAACCATGCACTTCGGGTCTACTTTGTGACTGGTCCGCCGCACCGGCCTACAGTCCACCTGGTCCACCCTCCGAGTCTATCCACATACATCGAGTCTGCAGTGTGATTGGTCCGCCCGCTCCCGGGCCTTCAATCCACCTGGTCCACTCTCTGAGTCTACAGTATGACTGGTCCGCCCGCACCGGGCCTTCAGTCTCTCTAGTCCACTCTCCAAGCCTTCGACACGTCTGGTCCGCCCTTTCGGGGCCTACAGCCTATCCGGACCGCTCGCTGGGCCTTCGGGACAACCGGTCCACCCTGGGTATCTTGGCCTACAACACGCAGCAGGACCCGCCTCAACCCAACTCCAGTCAAGACAACCATGTGCACATATACATACAATCATATCGCAATTCACAGTCAACAAGCAGATCAAACAGATCACATATCATATCATCATCCTAACCAGGGTATCGACCTAACAGTTCACTAGCATAGCATCTCCCTATCTCTCAGGATACCGATCTCAATCAGGTCTCTAACATATACCATCCTAACTCACAGGATGCAAACATATCAAAGCAGCAACATAACAACAACTACCCGGATCTCAATCCGATAAGGGCTGGCCTTGGTGCCTTAGACCCTGTTGATATAGTAAGGATAACTCACCTCGAAACCACCGACTGAACAGATAACCCAAGCTGCTCCGATCACTGATACGATCTCCACCACTGGACAACCACCAATGCACTGAACTCAAAACAACAATCAACCATTACCACAATGCCCCTGGAAACCACTGGTCAACCCTTGGTCAAAGACAAGGTCAAAGTCAACCCCTGACTGACTCTACTCGCCGAGTCAACCCGATGACTCGCCGAGTTCCCATACTCAGAACTTCCCTCAATCCGCGACCTAACTCGCCGAGTCACCCCGAGACTCGTCGAGTTCAACAACTCTGAGTCCACTCGCACACAACTCACCGAGTCATCCCTTGACTCACCGATTCTCGACTCAACCAGAAAATATTGGGACTCTTCGACAAGACTCGCCGAGCCCAAGAACAGACTTGCCGAGTCTAAGGCTATCTTCAACCTACTCGCCGAGTTGTTCATACAACTCGCTGAGTTCCAGGCCATCTTCATCCAACTCGCCGAGTTGTTCTTCCAACTTGTCGAGTTCCAGCTCATCTTCAAGCAACTCGTCGAGTACACCCATGTGACTCGCCGAGTACCACCGGTCTGAATCCATTCAGAAGCATTCCAGGCCATGCAATTGCTCCAAAACATAGATCTAGCCTCCTACAACTCATCCATCACGTAAAGTGGCAAACTTTACGTGAATCCAAAGAGATCTATGCATTTTGCACAATAGGGCTAAGGTTTGGGACATGATAGCTTCATCCAACTCTCAACACAGGGACTTTCATGCATTCCAACTCTTCTCCATTCTAGATCTGAGGTAGCAACCTCAGATCTAACCTCTAGACTCCAATACATCCACAAACAAGCTCCCCACAAACCCCAAAATGAAGAAACAACATAACAACAGCCCAAGAACGAGATATTACCTCCAAGGAACGCCCAACTGCAATGAAACTCGAATCCAAGAAAAGCCCCTTGCTCTAAGCCTTCAAACTCCCAAAATTTCTTCAACAAACACCTCCTTCAAGCTCCCAAATGAGATATGATCACTCACACACGAAGGCTAAGGGTTTCTGGACTTGAGGATGAATAAAGAGGCTGAGAGAGGGCTGTTATGTTCTTTATATAGGGCTTAACCCCAAGAATTAGGGTTTTCTCCACTCAGTGCCTACTCGCCGAGTCCATCTTACTGACTCGCCGAGTCGGCTACTTAACACGCGACCCAGTCGCGACTCTACTCGCCGAGTCTACCCATGGACTCGCCGAGTCACTCTTTCCCAATTTACTCTTTTAGCCCTTCTACTCTACTATTGATATTTTGGGATGTTACACCTCCCTCACACACACACACACACACACTCTCTCTCTCTCTCTCACTTAATCTCTAACTCATCTAAATCGATTAGAAACCCTAACTCCTAAATTTTTTGCAAGAATCATCGAAGTAACAATGGTGGGTTGGAGGATTAGAGCAAACATGGAAGAAATAGACGCTGAAAAACATTACGGTAACCCCTTATTTTCAAACGTTAAATTTATCACTTACAAATTTCAAGCTAATAAGTTGAAGCTTTCTCTTTTACAGTTGGTTATCCAACTATCTTCTCCATCAGATTATTCTATGGTGGAGAGTTTATGAAGTTTCTTGGAAGGAGGTACGTCAAGGGCAAAGAAAGATACGTTGATCTATTGGACATTGATGAGTTTTGTGTACACGATATCGATGAGATGATGGAGACCCTAGGCTGTGTTGAGGAGGGTAAGTTGTTTTATTACCACTTCAAAAGACCCTTTTCAGATTAGGACGTTAGGTTGTTTGCATTGGCTAGTCACAGTGACATTAACCATTTGGGTACATATGTGGGTAAACATAAACTGATTGAAGTTTATGTTGAACATGGTAAAACAGTGTTGCATACATATACAATGTCATCTACTCCTAGTAAAGTTAGGATAGAAGAAATCTTTGATCAACCTTCATGTAGTAGAAGGCTATTTTTGGAATGGAAGGAAACTGAAACAGGGGATTGTATAGGATCAAGTAAACCAGATGTTGTGCCAACAAAAGAAACTGAAAGTGACCAAATTGATGCCCAATGTGAAACACAAGGTATATTTGATGAATTTGATGAAATTCTAAATGAAGAACCTGGAGGGATTACTAATGAAAGTGACAATAGAGATGATGTTGATGATAGTGGTGATAATGATGATAGTGAGTTCTTAGTAGACTTAGATAACCTCCTAGATGAACCTGAGATAGACATGAATGAGTTTTGTTAAATATTTATGAAGATATAGAGTGGGTGGGTGATCTTGGAGGGTTAAATGTCAAGGAAACAGAAACAAGGGAAATTGATGATATTGAGGTTGTAAGCAATGAGGTATTCGTATATGAGTCATCATCTGATGAAGGTGGGAGCAACAGGAGAAGAAAATCAATTAAGGCAATCCGAAGGGCAATGGAAAACAGTGAAACATGAGTTAGTGATCCATTCTATGTGTACCGAAAATTCACTTCATCTGAAGAATTGAAAGATGCAATAAGACAACATGCTGTGGAGACAAGGAGGGAACTAGACTTCATAAAAAATGACAAAAATAGAGTGAGAGCAATAAAGAAAGGAAAGAAAAGAAAACAAGTGTCCATGGGTACTTTATGCTAGCAAGTGGGAATAAGATGTTGACTGGGAGATCAAGACCTACGAAAAAGAGCATAGATGTCTACAAACAAGAAATGTGAAAGCTTGTACCTACAAGTTTTTGGCAAAGAAAATAGTGCAACAGATTGAAAGCGACCCTATAGTCCCTACACGAGCTTTACAAGAACAACTTCAACGTGAATACCAGGTAGATATTTCGAAGATGAAGGTATTTAGGGCTAAAACAGAAGCATTGAATCATGTAAGGGGCGATTATGCAGGGCAATATACTACACTACGAGACTATGTTTAAGAACTTCGCACTCGAAACCCATGGATAACAGTTAAGATAGAGGTCGAAAGTGAGCCAAACCCAGCTTCTGAGACTAGAACTTTCAAACAGATCTACATCTGTCTAGGGCCATTAAAGAAAGGTTTTCTAGCTGGTAAAAGAGATTACCTTGGTTTGGTTGGGACTTTTATGAAAGGACCTTATCCTGGAATGATACTCACAGCAGTGGTAAGATGTAAACACATATAATGTGTCATTTTATTCCATTTTATTTAAATTACTAACTCCTTCACTATGTTTAGGGTCTTGATGGAAATAATTGTACATATCCTTTGGCATATGTTGTCGTAGAGGCTGAGAATATAAATTCATGGACTTGGTTCTTAAGGTGCTTGGGTGATGACATTGATTTGCAAGCTAATTCCAACTTTACCTTTATATCTGACAGACAGAAGGTAAGTAATTTCAATAGACTTGGTTCTTATGGTACATTGTATACATTACATCTAATGTTGTTTACTTTTTGTACAGGGCTTGTTGCAAGCAATTGATACATTGTATCCATGTGCAGAACACAGGGTTTGTCTACGACACATTCATGAAAACATGAAGAAAATGTGGAGGGGAAAGGTGTTTCAGGACATGTTGTGGAACTGTGCAAGTACAATAACAATACAAGAATTCAACCATGCTATGGAAGACTTAAGAAAGCTAAACAATGACTGCTACGAATGAGTCAAAGCTTTTTCACCTCAACATTGGTCTAGGGCACACTTTACAAGTTTGTTTTATTTTGTTGGGTTAATTGTTACCAGATGATTCACTTTATCGCATAAATTTTTATTTATATTGTAGGGAGGGCTCATTGCAATGGGCTTCTGAAAAACTTGTGTGAGACCATAAATAATCAAATTAAGAAAGCACGCAACTTTAGCCAAACTACAGGGACTATTTCAGTAATTTGTTCATTTAAAAATAAGTTATACAAACATATGTTTTTAAAAGAAACAGATCGGGAAATCGTCCCTTCTCTACCTGAAAAAATCATTATTTTCTGCCATTTTTAAATACTTTGAAACTTGAGAATTTATATAAAATTAATTTATAAAACCACCATTAATCATCTCGACTTCTTACTAACATGTACCCATATTTTTAGAAATCGAATCTATATGAATTCAAGTTTTTTACCAAAAATCAAAACACTTCAAAATCATATCAATTAAACACCTAGTGGCCCGATTAGAGACATTAAATGGAACCAAAACACGAAGTATAGATGTATAAACCTAATCAAAGGACTATACCAAGCTAAAATCAAAGAATCATACCTTAATTTGCTAGAAAGCTCCAAAAATTTTAAGAACTTTTAGCTCCGATTTCTCCTTCGTTGATTCACCGTTTTTTGCAATTCCAATGAGATTTTCATTCGATTTCTCAAGCTATATATAATGCCTAAGTTTATAACTGATGAAACCCCTTCATTTGCTCGAATTTAATTCTTTTACTGAAAATGACGGGTTTTATGATTAAGCCTCATAATTTTTCTTAATTAAACTCAATTACTCCGAATTAATCACCATTATATTATTTTAATAATATAGTAAAATTATATATATTTATACATTTTTTTTATTTGAGTCATCACACCTAGCCATATAGGCCACCTGATTCTAATTTGGAAATGATTTTTTCCTGATTTCTTGCCATTACCTTCGTGAAAAGAGGTTTTAATTAAAGTAAGAAAATAATATTTTGGCCATTGAAGTGAAATGAAAGATTTTTTTTATTAGAATAAGAAGAGAAGATCTAATGTCTATTTATTTTAATTCTATGTAGGTTAGTTTGATAATCTTTGTGCTGTATGTTTTTTTAACAGCTAATATTTTTGATGTATTTTAATTCTATGTAGGTTAGTTTTGTAATCTTTGTGATGTAGTTTTTTCTTGAACAGCTAATCTTTTTGATGTATGTGATAAGAAATTCTTGGTTTTGACTTTAAAAGAAATAAATTCGTTATTGAAACAAATCACATAACTATCAACTCCTGGATTCTTGGGACCCTATCTTTGATTTGTTTTCATTATAATGATTAGTCGAGCAAATGTTTAAATTTTAAATGAGTTCATGTATAAAAGGTTTGTACTTGTTATTCATTTATTTGTACGTGCTATAATTGAGAACGTATATATTGTATTTGTAGAAGAAAGAGTTTCTTTATTTTCGGTTGGTATATAAATCGTGTTAGCTAAGGGGGGACGTTTTCATTATTCAAAGAATTTTGATATTTTCTTTCATCGGTGAGTGACAAATACTATACCGCTGCATGCTAGGGTTTTCATTATTCAAAGCATTTCAAATCTTAATACAATTTCTGTCCATTTTATAATCTTGTGGTTGATTATATTGGATTTGTGCTTCTTCTAGCCTTTATTTTTGTAAGATTATCAGAGATCCATGTAAGTTTTTTCTGTATTTTTGTTAAATTAGGGTTCGTACGTATATAGAAATTTCAGAAAAACAGCAAGAAGTTTGAAGTAGACGAGATGAAGACATTTGGCCTTCAAAAGGGTCGGGTATTGTTCTTCTCTCTCTCTCTCTCTCTCTCTCTCTCTCTCTCTCTCTCTCTCCATGTATTGTATTGTATTCGCTAGGTATGTTTAATATGGTTTTTATTTTTGTATTTAATCATTTCCATTGGTATTTATCTTAATTGTTTGATGTATTAAATACTATTTTCCATTCTAACTATACATATGAATAGATGTTTGATTACTTGTTATCTCTTATCTAGATCAATTTAAGAAATGCGAAGGTGAATGAGAAAATCAAGCAACTTAATAGAGAACTTGCTAGATGTGAAAATGAGATCAAAAGAACTCCTACTGGTCCAGCTCAGGAAGCTTTCAAAGCTAGGGCAAAGGGACTTATCAAACAGACAAGAATGTAAGATTACTTCATATGACACCCATATAAATAATTTTTGGTCATATATATAGAAAATGATTACTTTTTGGATATTTAGAACTTGAAAATTCCTTTATAGCTTTAGAATTTATAAATTTTGGTCCCTAAGCTTTACAAAAAAATCAAAACTTAAGTCCAAATTTCTAGATCGTTCCAATATTGTCCTTAGGTTTGTATTATGTTGCGGATATGACCTCTGACCCTTATAAAACGACTTCAAAATTTAAACTAAACATGCAATTAAGAGTAGAACACAAGGACAATGTCCACATCAAAAATACAAATGTAAGACAACATTGAGACAATTTCAAATTCTGGACTCAACTTGCAATTTTTATGTTAAGCATAAAAACCAAAATTTATAATTTACTCTAAATTTCATTTATGCATCGACAAGGTTTCCTCATTCTTATAATTATTGCCAGGTTAGAAGAACATCGTGACATGCTAGACAACCAAATTTTAGATCTAGATGAAGTCGCATTTGCTAGGGAGACTACTGAGGTTGCTCAATACACAGTATGTTTCACAAATATAAAACTAATTATCATTAATACATTTGGATTTTATATATTAATCATGCTTCATTGAATAACTCTTTATAATCTTTGGCTTTAATGTATCGAACTCAAAATCAAATTCTAGTTATTGATTGATTTCGTATTTTTCAGGTGTCAGTTATGAAATCAGCAAAAATGGAGTTGGAAGGAATGATGAAGAATTTGCATGATGGCATGAAAGATTTAATGGAAGCTCAATATGAAATACAAGAGTCTCTTAGTAGAAGCTTCATCCCTGATTCAATCATCCCTCGTTCTGCTGTCGAAGCAGCCCTTAAGAAGGGTGAGTCTAAAATTTTAGTTGTTATATTTTTACTACATAATTATCACTTTCCTTGTTTATTACAGTTTAATAACAAAAATCAACTAGCATGCCAAAACAAAGGAAATTTGTCAACCAAATTGAATATACTATACTATTAGTAAAGTAAAGTAATGATTTAATCTTGCCCCAAAACTTAAGCTTTGGATCGTATGCTTGCAACACAGAACTTGGCCCACTTTATCATCCGCCGGCTAATGAAGCCCCCAGAGTTAAAAAGGAAGTCAAAGTTAAAAAGGAGGCCTGGGTTAAAAAGGAGGTAATTAAGTTTCAGAAATCTGTCATTCTACATTTTACGTAACAATATTCAATGATAATAATGATGTTTATTTGCATTTTGTTTAATGCTTATAGGCTGCGGATGAATCTGGTTTACCTACTATGAAAAATTCGATTATCATTATTGATTGATCTTGGAGATGCATTTCATCGCTAGTTTCATTTATGTAATTCATTATCTATGAACCACCTTTGGTCATCATTGCCACATTAAAATTTCAGCCGTTCGTATTTAATATTTTGTGTATTTTTAATTAATGTGTGGTTTGTTTCTTTGGCCATGGCACTATATATTAGTTTTTCTCAAATGCCTTAAACATGATTTACATTTTTTTTTGACACGTATTTTGACAATTTGGCTTCTCTAGTCATAGAAGGTCTTCTGAATGACTATGTATCATGGTAAGCTTTGCATGGAAAAATAAACACAAGTCCTTAATAAATACATACAATAAATACATACAAGATAAGAAGAATAACATTAAGATTGCATGGATTAGATGTTTGTTTTTCATGGTTGTTAATAGATATGCAGTTTGGTTTAGCGAAATTAAAAAGGCAAATTGCAAGAAATAGTAATGTACTTTACTTTTTTAATCAATATAGGTAAAATAATATATATATATATATATATATATATATATATATATATATATATATATATATATATATAGGTAAAAGTTCAATAAAGAACCATAATTATTGGTTATTCAAGGAGCCAAATCTTTTTTTCAATTTCTAGAACTTATTCTTTATCGAAAAAAAATCTAAAAATATCTAAATTCATATATTAACATTGTGAATGCGAAAAACATTTTTCGGATTCACCGTGTGAATCCGAATTCCCGTTGTGAATTTTCAAAGATTCACATTGTGAATTTGATGTAAAAAAAAAAAAATTCGAATTTTATACCATTGGAAAAAGGATAAAAAGTTATGAATTTCTATATTTTTAGTTTTTTTTTTGATAAAAATAAGTTCTAAAAGTTGATAAAAAGATTGGTTCCTTGGTTAATTATGGTTCTCTATTGAACCTCACCCTATATATATATATATATATATATATATATATATATATATATATATATATATATATATATATATATATATATATATATATATATATATATATAGGTTTAGGTTCTATGAAAAACAAAAAACCCTAACAAAAACCTAAAAATCATAAAAATGCATGAACAAAATACTTAGAGATCACAAAAAACTCTTATATATATATATATATATATATATATATATATATATATATATATATATATATATATATTAGGTGTAAGACCCATATGTTATACGAGTTTGATAAAACAAAAAATTAAATATGCAAGTTTAAACAAAAAAATGTTTAAATTTGAAATTTTAGAGTTGAAATTTGAATTTAAAAGGAAACATATTAAATAATATATGAATACTAGTATTTTCAATTAAGACAATTATTAATTGTGGTGTAAATATGATGTGTTAATTAAGAAAATAGAAAAAAAATGATAAAATGACAAATGGAAAAAACAATTATTCAAAAATACCAAAAAATGACATGTGTAAGTTAATGAGAGAATGACATTTGGCAAAATTATTTTCATTTATTAGGAAGAATATATATATATATATATATATATATATATATATATATATATATATATATATATATATATATACTATCTTATAAAGAAATCTCATTATTTTTATAAATAGATTGAATATAATAATAATATATATTTTTTAAAACGTCCAAATCATTAAGCTAATAGTACAAATAACCATCAATAAAATAATATTATATTTAAAATAATCCAAATTTTATAACTGAAGGTAAAAATATTTGATGCATAGATGAATTCATTCTATCTCTTTAATTTGATTGAGTCTAGGTTGAATACTGAGGTTTCAGCAAATATGGCTGCTTTCGAATCCTTCTTTGAACTTCTCCATCGTCTCTCTCTCTCTCTCTCTCTCTCTCTCACACACACACACACACACACATCCTTCCTCCATCTTTCTTTGCTCCCTCTAATAAAAACCTTAAACGCGACCATGTACCTCTATTTACCACCACCATCAAACGTAGTCACACATTGTGACTACTTATATCTCAATTAAAACCGTCATTACAGATGAATATCTCTACCCTCCCTCATTTGAAATCTTCAATTTTTCTATGTAAGCACACGCTCTCTCTACTATGTCTAAAAACTCAGAACCTTAAATGCAGCTCTCACCTGGTATTCCTCACAATCAAGGCTTCTTTCTCCTCGGTATCAGATTTAGGGGGAAATCCGTCGAGGTTTGTTTATATATTTGTTGCTTCTCTCAATCTCCAGGTATTCATCAATAATTTTTTATTTTTCTTTTTGGTTATGGAGATTGACTATCGTCTCTTTCTCCCCCTCTACAGTGTGTGTCCTCATAAATTCAAAGCGATAAATGCATGTACGAATTAAATCCATTATTTTGTTCCTAAAGGAAATAACCATGCTTGTCAGGTAATTTGTTCTAAAAGAAGCGAAGGAGAAGCAAAGCCAGATGATCATCTTGACCCATGTACTTTTCTCTGTTTCTGAAAGGTACTACACAAGATTTTTTAAATTTTAATGATGGAATGATGAATTTTCAAGCATTTATAGATCTATGGAGTATTGGAAGCTTCAAAATGATGATATTGTGCTCTTTCATATGAACAATCTTTTTTTTTTTTTTTTTTTTTTTGTAAATTACTGGTCATAATAATATTTCTATGTTTTTACGATCTATGCATAAATCATCTATCATGTTATGTTGTTTAGGCATTTTGTTACTAATTGTTTTGAACATATTTCCTGATTTCATTAATTTCTTCTCCATATTAGGACCTAGCTTGACGTTTTAATTTGAATCGATTGAAATCCGAATATTTATGTATTCTAGAGGTATGTATCTTTTTTATTTTACTTTCTTGAATATAGGTTATGTTCTTATATGTATTTCTGTTTAAAATATGTTTTGAGGAACATCGTATGTGTTTTATTGTTCTTTTTTATTGTAAATTACGGGTCATAATAATATTTTTTTTCTTGTCTATGCAAAAATCATATGTTATACGATTTCTAAGCAAGTTTTACATATTCCAGTAATTAGAATCTGATGATATGTGTTTAAAGAATTTCATTTTTGCTCTATGGTTTCAAAAGTAAGTGGTAATTAGAATCTGATGATATGTGTTTAAAGTATTTCATTTTCTAATCTATGACTCATTCCATTGCATTTCTTATTCCATTCCAACAACTCCTTATATTAATAGATTTTCTATTTCCTAATATTTTAAGAAGTGAGAGGAGTTCCAATTGGATGATTTCTTCTTCGTGGAAAAGATCGAGGTTCAAAACCGTGAAATAGATGCATCGAGAAGCAACTCTAACGATGGAATCCTTAACCATAATGAGACTGGTTCATCTATAATACATCTTAGAGAGGTTTACCACTCCATTCAAACATGCTTTCAATTCCATTTTTTCCTTGCTCTTTCTTTTTTAAAGTTTTTTGATTGACTTTTTGTACACTTTGTGTGTCAAAAATTAAGGGTGCCAGCCAACATTAATGTTGAATTCATCATAAATGCATTCAGAGCATGAAGTTGTGGTATTGGCAGTTACAAAACAATTACTGGAATCATATTATTACAATTGTTAGGAAAAAGATCCAATGTGACATCCCGAAATATTTGGATCAAGCAAAGTCTAAATTGTAACCCTAATACAATGAAAACCTTGAAAACTAAAAGGGCATAGGTGCTCGTACATGGAAGTATACACTTTAGGAATCATATATAAGGTAACTTCTTGAAAGTAAACAAGTTAAGCAAGGCAAAATGTGACAAATAAATTGGAGTTCAAGCTGCAATAAGTCTTAAGTAAACAATGCAATCAAACAAGGATCAAATGATGTTAACACAAGAACTTGTAATTGTGCCACAATCTTGAACACTCGAACTATAAGGCCAACATATTTGAGTTTTCTATTAACTAAGACCATAAACACCTTCCTGGGAACCATCCAAGATTATGAACCCCTTCAATTGGACCATAGATGGCCGTAAACACCCTTTAGTGGATCTTACTTGGCCGTGAACACCTTTAATGGGGTATGTTTAGGCGTAAACACCTTAGGGAACCCGTGCTAGGGCGTAAACACTTTAGGGAACCAATCTTTGGGCGTTAACACCTTAGGGAACCCATGCTAGGGCGTAAACACTTTAGGGAATCAAAGTTTGGGCATAAACTACCTTAGGAAATCAATGGTTGGACGAAAACTCCTTAGTGGACCACACCTTGAGCGAAAACACATTCAAAGGAATATATAGAAACCGTGAACCATCCCATGGTGTAACGACCCAAAAATCACAACTAAAAAATTTCTTTAAAAACATAACTAAAATCATATTTATAAAAACTGTATCATAAGTCATAACATAATTTCGAGTATTAATTCAAAACATAATATCATTATCAGAGTCAAACATTCCCAGGCTAACTGACTATGGTGTGTGCACTGCAATCTTCCCGAGCTCCTCTTTTGAAAACTGAGTATCTGAAACCAAAACTGAAAACCGTAAGCACGAAGCTTAGTGAGCTCCCCCAATCTACCACATACCATACAATAACATATAAAGCACATACTGGGCCTTGCCCACCGCATCAGACCGTGGTCCGGACTAACTGAGGCCTTGCCCCCTGCATCGAACCGAAGCCCGAAAACTGACTGGGACCTTGTCCCCTGCATCGGACCAAAGTTCGGACTAACTGACTGGGACCTTGTCCCCTGCATCGGACCTAAGTCCGGAAACTGACTGGGACCTTGTCCCCTGCATCGGACCGAAGTCCGGACTAACTGACTGGGACCTTGTCCCCTGCATCGGACTGAAGTCCGGACTAACTGACTAGGACCTTGTCCCCTGCATCGGACCTAAGTCCAGAAAACTGAATAAAACATAACATGAACGTATCAACTAGCATGAACAAACATATACTGCATACTGTATCGGGCCGTCACTCGGAACACGTAACACATAAATCCTGTCTGAGCCACGAAGGCATCAAACATACTAACTACTGCATCGGACCGAAGTCCGGAAACTATTGCTAGCTACTCGGGCCGACATTGTGGCCGTAGACCCGTTCCTACTGGAAGGAAACTCACCTGTACTGACGGAACTCGCTGATGATCCCACTAGCTGCTGCTCGACCACTCACTGAACTCCTGCTCCACTAGCTCCCCGAGCTATCAATATCAATGCAACACTTAGCCTAACTGACCCCCGAAAGACAAGCAAATCAACTCTGGCCAAAGTCAAAGTCCTGGTCAAAGTCAACCTTCCAGGTCAATCCTACTCGCCGACTCCACCTACTGACTCGCCGAGTTCATATGCTCAGGGTCCTTCTATTCGCGACTCGACTCGCCGAGTCAGTCCATGACTCGCTGAGTCCAACGATTACCGAGTCCTGTCCTGTCCAACTCGCTGAGTCTCCACCCGACTCACTGATTCGAGTCTCAACTCGAAGGGTTTGGGGTTTCGCGACCTGACTCGCCGAGTCCACGAATAGACTCACTGAGCCCTAGGCAATCTTCAACCAACTCGTCGAGTTGTTCTTCCAACTCGCCGAGTTCATGCCCAACTTCATCCGACTCAACGAGTTGTTCATCCCACTCGTCGAGTTCCTCCTCATCTTCATGCTACTCGCCGAGTCCACTCGAAGGACTCGCCGAGTCCATTCAGATCTACATACATGCAGAGGACTTTTGAGTCATGCATGGACTCCAAAATGTAGATCCACTCTTCTAAAGTCTATTCCTTACGTAAAGTGGCAAACTTTACGTGTGGCTATGGAGATCTAGGCTCAAAACACTATAAACTAGGGTTTAAGACAAAGGGGCTTAACAATCAACCCAAAAACTGATGTTGTATGATTCTCTAGGCCAAGATACACTTAGATCTGAAGTAGCAACTTCAGATCTGAGCTTCTAACTCGAAATGGTTCTTAAACTTGCCCTAAAATACCCAAATCTCATGATAAAGGTTGATGTAAACGCAAAAGAGTGAAGGTAGCGGCTCATTACCTTCAAATGCTCTGGAAAATCCCACAAACTCAGGATCTACTGCAAATCCTTGAATCCCCAATGGTTCCCTTCTTCCTTCTTCCTTCAAATCACCCAAAATGGCAAGAAAGCTTGAATGAGCAACAATGGAGGCTTAGGGTTTCGGGTTCTGGACTATAGGGGCTGCAAATGAGCCCTAAGGAAGAGAATAAAATGCTTAAATAGGGTACCAAGTGCCGGAATTAGGGTTTCTCAACCCAGACCAGACTCGCCGAGTCCACTTGCCGACTCGTCGAGTCGGTCACTTACTTTACACCCGGATCTCGCTCCGACTCGCCGATTTCCTCCCTGGACACGACGAGTCAACCCTCTTTAACTTAGGGTTTTTCCTTTCCTTTCTTGACCTTTCTGTTTTCGGGTGTTACAACTCTCCCCCACTTAAACTAAACTTCGTCCTCGAAGTTCTCTATGATCAACTGACCTGCAATCCGCCTCAACACCCTGCCTGGTGACTTTAATCCTTTTGTCCATCACTACAGCCACTCACAGTGTTGGTCACTACTGATGGTACGTACTGAATTCTTCTCTTTTCCATAATTTCCTTAACGTTACTTCCTCCGACTGAAAATTCTGTTACCCCTCATCCGCCTACCGGATGCATTGAGACCACCCTGGTCCAACTAATCTGCCGATATCTGAGTTATCGGACTACCACCGGTCCCTACACCCCATTGCAACCTACTCGTTGCTTCCAGCGACTTCTGAAGATACTTCGACTATCTATAACTGTTCTATCCACTCTGCTACTCATACTGAATCGATGCTGCTGGAACCAGCCTGCTTATCTCTCATCTGACTACCCAACTTCCAATAACTCGAGCCTTCCATGTAGAAAGAAAGGCCACCTGCCTAATTATCCTTGCAGATCACTTATACTTGGTAGAAAACTCAACTGATCCTGCTGAGAGGGACTTGCCATTTCAAATCGGCCAACTATACCGTCAGCACTTGCATTCCAACACAAATACTAATACTGGACATCATACTGAAACTATCTGAAACACTAAACTGCCTGCAATACTGAACTGCTTGGAACACTGAACTACCTGAAACACTGAACTGGCTGAAGCACTGAACTGGCTAAAACACTAAACTGGCTGAAACACTGAACTGACTGAAGCACTGAACTAGCTATATGGCTGCTTCCCACAACATCTCAAGACCTTCCTGGTCTCCAATCATTCATCGATTATCTGCAACACTGAGTTCCAACTCAAATGTGGAGCCCAAGGACTCCTTACTTAGTCGCTCCCACAACTTCTGAACGAAATCTTTCTCTGGAACTAGTTTCCACTAGTCATCCTGACACTGTGACTCTAACAACCTCCCGGTCCAACCGACCGGGTCCATACGTCGAATCCTGACATCATCAAATCCAAGACTAAAAATGGTGGCTCTCAGACTAACGGCAACCCTTAACTTACACGAACCCAAGCGGTCCACTGCTTCCCTGATCTCATAACTGAGGTGACGATCTACTGACAAATCACCGACTTAACCATAACTGAACCATTTAGGAAATCCGAAGTCTAACCCGTGGATTCCCATATCCTCGCTGCCGCACCCGAACTGGTGGGTACTACTGCTTCCCCCCCTGCGTCCAACAACGCGCTCATGCTGCCTACCAACCTGATAAAGGCCGCGGCTACACCCGCGGACTTACAACTCTCTAATACTATTTGGCTGCTAGTGAATGCTATGGCTACCCCCGCAGACTTATAACACTCTAATACTATCTGACTGCTAGTGAATGCTACGGCTACCCCCACAGACTTACAACACTCTACTACTATCTGACTGCTAGTGAATGCTACGGCTACCCCCGCAGACTTACAACACTCTACTACTATCTGACTGCTAGTGAATGCTACGGCTACCCCCGCAGACTTACAACACTCAACTACTATCTGACTGCTAGTGAATGCTACGGCTACCCCCGCAGACTTACAACACTCTACTACTATTCCGAGGACATCCTGACTATCCCTAGTCCTGCTAGTGATTCCTCATCCTGATTTCTCAAACCTAGCCCTCGGACATCGAATGCTACATCAACCTCGACATCTTATATCCTTGATACACTTAGCGGTCCGTCAAGGAATTCTTCGGCTTGGTTCCCAAACCAACCGTCTACTAATCCGGATACATGAAACTATCGTTGGGAAGTTTCCAAAACCCCCAACTCCTGAACCCACACAACCCTGCATGCCGTCTCTGCCACTGACTACTAACACGAAAGCATCTCTCGCTAACTGTTCTCAGGATCCTCATTCCGACTCACTAGGGTCCTATAGGCGGTCCTCCAACCCTGAATTCCCAACCAGTTACTAACCATCTCGATCACATGAACTCATTGTTGGGAAGTTCCTCAAACTCCCAACTCTGAACTCCTCGATCCATCAATCGCTGCACTACTATCCTTTCCTCTCAGAGGTCGTGTACTCATTCTGGAACCGCGTGCTCTTACCCTTGTATACTCGGAGGGTTCTCCCCCACTTGGATTTGGCTAACTCCTTACTGTTCACTGGTCAAAAGGATTCCCAACCTTCCTTCCATTAAAAGGGCGATATGCTGTCCGCCAACGTTTACCTTCGTCGGCGCTCCAACTAACTCTTACCAGATCCGCACCCTTCTTACTATCTAATTGAGCACCCTTCGATCCTTAACTGTATTTGCTTTAGGGACTACATCCCGAGAACCTGCGTTTGGGGTGCACATCCCCAACCCACTTCCTTACTGACCGCTAGCTACTCCACTAAAAACTATGGGTTATCACTACTGAAAATATAACTAATCATTACCCGACTAACGCCTTCCGCATGTAGTAAGGCACTACTGCATCTTACACATACATGCTACAGTTACTGTATCCGAAGTAACCTGATCTAGAGGGGACGACCTCCAATTTACCATTCTAATTCCAAGGTATGCAGATGGCATAAAACTCAGTCACAAGCAGGTAATATAATACCCCAACACTTAAGCTTCTTGATAACAATGCAGCAACATAACAATAATATCACAAATAATAGTTGGCAGGAAGGTAAAAGATACATACCTCCATCACTCAGCGCTGCTCGAATCCTTGCTGAAATCAACCGGAAAACTCGGCTCCGAGCCGTGGGCGCCCTTGCCCGGCCCTGATGTACGTTGGTGGCTCTCGAAGTCCCAGGGGCAGGAGCTGGCACCTGCCCTGCTGTATACAAACTCGGACAGTGGGCCTTCTTGTGGCCCCTCTGACTGCAATGGAAACATATCGGATCAAGTCCCTGGGCGATGGTAACAACACAGTCTCTGCTAAAATGACCAATCTGGCCGCACTTGAAACATCCAGCATCGCCACCACTTCTACGCCTGCACACACCCATGTGCGTCCTTCCGCACTTCCCACATCGACTGCGGCTCTGATAGTCCCTCGTACTCAAATCCGAACCCTTAGGCCTCTTACCCGAACCTGTGGCTACCTGAGTCTCATCCGTTTTCCTCTTCCTTTCCGACTCCCTGCCCGTCTCTCGCTCCTGCGTTACCCCATCGGCACCGCCCGTCGACTGAACAACAGCTGTTTGATCCTGGAGCTTCGCGATCAACCTATCAGTGATCCTCACGACCATGTCGGGCAGATCCTCGCGAATGGCTCGCGAAACCCCCTCAACTATCCAATCATGCAGAGGTCTCTCTTGGAGACAGGATGCCCCACTCACTTCTGTCCCCTGATGGCAAAAAGTAGAAATGGGATCTCCCTCCCTGATGGATCCCTGAACTCCATAAGAATCGGGATCTAGACGAGCCCCAATCTGTCCTGAAACTATCCCGGCCTTAAAGGCCTCAAGATGACTGTCTATACGCTCCACAATGGCCTCTCTAACCGAGCCGAAAATCACAGGAGTCTGATCAATGATGTTGCGCATGATCTCTGCGGAAATGAAATCCCTCATCTGATCATCAAGCTGCCCGGCTCCAGAGCCCAAGCCAGATCCCTCCCCGATACCTGAACTGCTAACTGGTAACTCGCGCAATGTCACCATGCTGAAAATATAACAATTCCTGATCAATTTACACACTACTGCTGAGGGATTTCTCACACACTCTACTAGTTTCCTGGTTTTTCCTTGGCCCCTCTTGAATCGAGTACGGATTCTCTGCTTTCAGTAGTACAGGCCCATACTACCTTCCACATCTATCCGTACTTTCCTCAAGAGTTACCTCAACTCCACCAAGTCCTCTTTTCTCTACTACTGATCTCGACCACTCACTGAACTCCTGCTCCACTAGCTCCCCGAGCTATCAATATCAATGCAACACTTAGCCTAATTGACCCCCGAAAGACAACCAAATCAACTCTGGCCAAAGTCAAAGTCCTGGTCAAAGTCAACCTTCCAGGTCAACCCTACTCGCCGAGTCCACCTACTGACTCGCCAAGTTCATATGCTCAGGGTCCTTCTATTCGCGACTCGACTCGCCGAGTCAGTCCATGACTCGCCGAGTCCAATGATTACCGAGTCCTATCCTGTCCAACTCGCTGAGTCTCCACCCGACTCACTGATTCGAGTCTCAACTCGAAGGGTTTGGGGTTTCGCGACCTGACTCGCCGAGTCCACGAATAGACTCACCGAGACCTAGGCAATCTTCAACCAACTCGTCGATTTGTTCTTCCAACTCGCCGAGTTCATGCCTAACTTCATCCGACTCGACGAGTTGTTCATCCTACTCGTCAAGTTCCTCCTCATATTCATGCTACTCGCCGAGTCCACTCGAAGGACTCGCCGAGTCCATTCAGATCTACATACATGCAGAGGACTTTTGAGTCATGCATGGACTCCAAACTGTAGATCCACTCTTCTAAAGTCTATTCCTTACGTAAAGTGGCAAACTTTACGTGTGGCTATGGAGATCTAGGCTCAAAACACTATAAACTAGGGTTTAAGACAAAGGGGCTTAACAATCAACCCAAAAACTGATGTTGTATGATTCTCTAGGCCAATCTCGTTTAACCATTGGACATTTATATGTACCCAAGTGCAATGTGTTTAATCGTTGGGTAATCATATGCATCTTAAATATTGTGTTAAAAATTGGAACAAATAGTTGTGAAAAAGAATTTTTATCCTGTGTATCATCATAAAAATCAACAGGAAAATATCGTCATTCAAAACTTTCAAACCAGTAACAAGGCGCAAAACATAAATATATGATTTACAATGTAGGGTGAGTTTGAAGAAAATAACCACAAAAATGAAGATTTCAGAAAATGACCACAGGTTCCGCAGAGGGGGTTCTTCGGAACCATAAACACCTCTGCGGATCTTGTTTTTTTTTTCATTTTTTTATTCGTTTTTTTTGTTTTTTTTTTCTTTTTTTGTTTTCGTTTATTAATATTTTTTTTAATCACATAAGGTATTATGTGATTATTATGTAAATTTTTTTTTTCGTTTTTCATTTTTCTTATTTAATTACCCGTTTATAAAAGTTGTGTGTTTAATAAAAATTATACAAATATTCTATGTTTTTTATAAAATCACACACACCAGTATTCTGAATAATAATCATACTTTAAGTAGGTTACAAAACATACTTTAGAAAACATAAACATGCAACCTTCATAATAAACATTAATTGAAATAAACTTCATTGAAGGCTCTGCGGATCCTCTACAAGCTCTGTGGAATCTTTGTTTTTTGATTTTTTAATTTTTTTTTGTTTTTTTTTTGCGTTCATTTTCGTTTATTAATATAATTTTTTAAATACATTAATACCTTATGTGATTATTATGTAAAAAATTCTACAAAAAATGTTAAAAATAATGAAATGTTTTATGTAATACGGTTGCCTCTGAAGAACCGAAATACCTCTGCAGATCTTGAGTTTTTTAATTTTTATTTTTTCTTTTTTTTCTTTTTTTTTTAATTTTTTGTTTTCGTTTATTAATATTTTTTTTAATACACTAATACCTTATGTTTTATGTAAAAAAAATTGACAAAAAGAGGTTAAAATAATGAACTTATGTTTAATATCAGTCCACAGAATTGTTTGGGAATCCATAGAACTGTTATCAACGGATCAGTGTACACCTCTGCGGATCAGTGTACACATCTGCGGATCAGTGTACACCTCTACGGATCAAAGTACACCTTTGCGGATCTGTGTACACCTCTACGGATTAGTAATAGAAGTTATAGACATATTTTAATGGGTTTTTGTGAGTTTGTGAGTTTCAATTACCAGTAGAAGTTGTTTTTTCATTGTGTTTGTGGAGAGTGATTTGTAATACAAAACAGTAAAAATACATGGAAAACATACATCAGTAGCAAACGTATTACATAAAATATTTCATTATTTTTAACTTTTTGTTGTCAAATTTTTTACATAATAATTACATAAGGTATTAGTGTATTTAAAAAAATTAATATTAATAAACGAAAATGAACGCAAAAAAACAAAAAAACGAAAAAAAAATCAAAAAACAAAGATTCCACAGAGCTGTAGAGGATCCGCAGAGACTTTAACGAAGTTTATTTCAAAGTATATTTATTATGAATGTTGTATCTTTATGTTTTCTAAAGTATGTTTTGTAACCTACTTAAAGTATGTTTATTATTTAGAATACTGGTATGCGTAATTTTATAAAAAACATAGAATATTTGTATAATTTTTATTAAACACACAACTTTTATAAACGAGTAATTAAATAAGAAAAATGAAAAACGAAAACAGATTTTTTTACATAATAATCACATAATACCTTATGTGATTAAAAAAATATATATTAATAAACGAAAACAAAAAAAAAACCAGAAAACGAAAAAAAATGAAAAGAACCAAGATCCATAGAGGTGTTCACATTCCGCAGAGGTGTTTATGGTTCCGCAGAACCCCCTCTGCGGAACTTGTGGTCATTTTCTGAAATTTTCATTTTTGTGGTCATTTTCTTCAAACTCACCCTACATTTTGGTCATTTGCGGAATTTACTCTTTTACTAAAGATAACTATTTTTGTAAATTGGTTGTAAATTTGTATTCACAATTTTGATGGGTTAAAACCCAAGATATCATGTTATTTTTATACCAAATGCTAAATCTAGTTACCTTTTGAAATGCCTATTTTTATAAAAGTGTTATAGATAACTTTACCAAAATGGTGGATAAAACAGTTCATGACCGAAATATTGACGTGTCATAAACTGTGTGCCATAAAAACTCTTAAGACGGTGAAAACCGCATGTCATAAAGCATCTGTCGCCAGTTTGAAATAAATAAGTTATTTTCTTATTTGAAAAAGGGACTCGAAATTCGCGTAAACCTGTTAAGGCTCTTGTGAGATTTTCCTTCATCGTACCTACCCAGTGTACAACGAAAGTCCTGTAGTTATATCGAAAGTCTCCTGGAGGGAGAGCAGGATATTGTGTATAGATCTATAAGGGGTTGACACCCCCACACTTAAGCTGCTCGCTACATCTAGACAGGCCAGTCTAAGGTGAGAATTTTCTTTAGAAACCGACGCCTGAAGAACGTCAAGACAGGCATTTCGTCGTATTAGTATGGTTGTAATGACTCACATAGAGTAGGATTCTATTAACTGAGGGTTTACTATGAATGGACACCCTACTAGTTTTTATAAAACACCAAACTACGTTTCGTTGCTTTGTAAACTAAAATCCACCTCTCTGGTCTTAGGGTTTGAAGACCACAACTCTTTTATATACAGAAAATATAGGATTTTCTGGGAACACACTTTTTCTAATAAAAACAAAGAAAAGTATAAAACATGCATGCAATTATACATGGTTTTGGGAACAAGACTCACAACTACGTTTTATGAAAATATTGGATTTTCCGGGAACACTCTTTACAAGTAGAACAAAAAGAAACAAAGGGCATTCATGCATATATTCACGGTTTTTAGAACGAGACTTACAATTCTTTTTATATAAAATATCAGATTTTCTGAAAGTACAACAAGAACGTTTCTAAACAAGTGCAAACTATTTCATACAAAGATACTTATGCACTCACCAACTTTTTAGTTGACGCTTTTCAAAACGACTAGTATTCTCAGGGATCTAGAGGACACGTACTCAACCCTTCTTGAGGGCCGACATCGTCATTCATGTTCTACTTACTCTTCAGTTATCTGTATTCAACTTTTGATCAATTGTGTTTGTAAACAATGTAATACTTGAAATCCAAATGTATGAATGTTTTTGTTGCTATGTTTCATTACTATTCAATTGTTATGATACTGTACATGAAGTCACTCCATCCGCCCCCGGACGTTTCCGCCGTTCTGGTTTGGGGGTGTGACATCCAAGATTCTGTGCCTAAAGAAATCATGCACTTTTTGGTGAGTGCTACATTTTGGTATATAGTTCATGTTTGATCTTTTATTTCAACATAGTTGTATGTGGCTCTTTGTGCCTCAAATTAGTTGTGATTAAAACTAATTTTCAACTTTCTTTACAGGACTAGAATTTGATCAATAGTCTATGAGTTTCTACTTTGTTAAGACTTGAGACAATATGTAACATCCAGAAAAATCATGCCAAACTTGAACTTTTTCAAAACATTTCAAAACCATATATTATTACAAAACTTGTTTTCAAAATAGTATAATATCAGAGTATCCCAGAAACAAGTCATAAACATGAGGAGCTGTACGACCACACCTTTTCCTTCCCGCGATCATCTGATATACCTAAAACAAAAACTAAAACTGTAAGCCTGAATCTTAGTGAGTTCCCCTAAAATACCCATACACAAACAAATTCTTATATAATCACAAACATCATACTATGGGTTCAGTCAACCATCGGGTTGGAATACCCCAGGCCCTCAACCATCCGGTTGGAATGCCAACATACTATGGGTCTAATCATCCTCGGGATGGAATACCCCAGGCCCACAACCAACATGTTGGAATTCCCACATACTAAAAGTCCAATCATCCTCGGGATAGAATACTCATGGCCCACAACCATCCGGTTAGAATTCCCAGGCCTATTGGCTTTCGTACAAAGCAGATAAGCCTCAACCACCAATCAAACATGTGCATATATAACAGATAACCACATAACAGTCTATAGAAAAACAAACCGATCTAACAAATTATAACCGCACATAACATCCTATCTACTAGGATACTGATCTAACGGATCATAACAACATGTACCATCCTATCTACCAGGATACTGATCTAACCGATCCTACAATACTCAAGCATATATCATATCAGGATAACAATCCAAAAGGGCCAACCTTAATGCCTTATACCCTTGAGTACAGTGAGGAAAACTCACCTCGTAACTTTCGAACTGAAGTGATAAGCTTAAACTCTCAAATCAGCGCCACATACTCTGCCGCCTATATTACCATAGGACCATATTCATAAATTTCCAATTTACTAAAATGCCCCAAAAGTTAACTAGTCAACCCAAGTCAATGGTCAAGGTCAAAAGTCCATGTGGACCTGACTCGTCGAGTGCAGTTCACCGACTCGTCATGTCCTTCCTGAACTCAAGAAGTCGAGAAATCCCCCGTTGACTCCTCGAGTTTCCCTGCAATTCGCCGAGTTCATGCATGTTCAAAAGTCAGGAAAACCCTAGCTGACTCGCCGAGTCCATGAAGAAGTCCTTGCACGACAATATTCATCGGACTCGCCGAGTTGACCATGCAACTCATTGAGTCCCTTCAGTCCTTTCTCCATTCAGATGCTTTTTAAGCCATTCCAAAGTTTCATAACGTAGATCTAAGCTCCTAAGGCATACTTCTTACGTAAAATTGCAAACTTTACGTGCATGCAAGGTGATAATGCCCCAGATCAAGCTAAAGAGAGATTCTAAGGGATGAAGAATGTATTGACTCATTAAAGTTTGGAACTTTATGATCTTGCAGGCCAAGATAAGCCTAGATCTGAAGTTGCAACTTCAGGTCACGCCTAGTACCTAAAATAACATATCCACAAGGTCAAAGTGGCCCTAATCTCATACATGCATAGATCTAGATAGAAGAAGGTCAAAGTAACAAATTGTTACCTAAAAAACGATGCTAAGATGAAGAAGAACTTGGATCTACAGTCTTCCTCTTGTTCTAAGCTTGAGTACTTCAAGATCTTCCTTCCACAATCCACCACAAGAGAGAAAAACAACGATTTAGGGTTTCTGGGTTCAAAGGAGGCTGTAAGGGAGGCTAATGACCCTTTAAATAGGGTGCAAAACCTCAGAAATTAGGGTTTCATCCTCCAGCTCCAACTCACCGAGTCACGCCTCTGACTTGGCGAGTTGGTCACCTAATCACGCAGCCAAAAACGTTCCTACTCGATGAGTCAGGGCCTCCAACTCGTCGAGTTGACTTTTCAATATGAAAAATAAAGCTGAAAAATTAATACTTGAGAGTCAGGGCGTTACACAATATTTAAAATCTTTGGTCCTTGACTTGATTATTTTCAATGAATCATTCTGAAAATAATAATGATGTTTCTGTGGTGTTTTTTCTCGTAGTCAGCGGTTATGATTTACAACTTATTGTACTTTTGATAATCAGGTGGCTATTTGGTATCTGATATTTTAAAATTTTCTTCATTTTAGTCGGTATTTTGATTAATTTTAGGTTGTGTGTTAATGACAACCATTGTAGTTTAATTCTATTTTTTTACGTTTATTTTCATTTCCTTAGTATTATAAAAGTTGGTGGATAGATGCACATATGTTGATTCTTTATCTAATGTTATGATTTAAAAGTGCTAAATGGTTCCACGAAATTTAAATAGTACTAATAAAAAACATATTTTGACCCATTCTTTTGTCCAAAATATCCAAACCATATATTTTTATAACTTTGTGTCTACTTTGTTTCTTGGTGAAAGGGTATTTAAAAGAAGGTTTTTTCTCTCCAAATCTAAAAATTGGCTACGTATTATAATCCTGTCTCATAAAAGTATCTTATCATGTATTTTATCATTTCCTTTGCTTCGAGATTACTTCTCAAGTTTTTTTTTTTTTTTTTTAATATTCCTTTTTGTGATGAGAGATTCCTGGTATATGATACCAAATTTTAGATCAATTTGAATAGTGGTAGTAATCGATTACGGGAGTAATAGCATAGTAGTTCGATTGATTTGAATTAGTTACAATAATAACCAAATCGAGTAGTAGCATAACCTTTCAATCGACTTGATTTTATTTCAATTTAAAAACACAAACCTTTGTTAACGTTTAAAAGATATAATTTTTCCTCCGGTTTTCAATTATATTAAGAATAATTTGAAAACATGAAGCAAAGATAACCAATTTTCGAATGCCATATTTGTTTATTTATTTGATTGATTCCGTTCAATATATGTCAATCATTAATATTATTTTATTAATTTTTTTAGTTCAATGTTCATATTATATTGTATTAATTATATTAGTTATTATAATATTAAACGCATACATAGATATAATTTGTGTAGTACATATATGAAATTATTATTTAAAAACCATTTTTAATAGAGTTTTAGTTGATAAAGTTCTAATTTAAATTGATGAAACTTGATATAACTGAACCGGATTATCTCAAATGAAAACACAAACATCCAAATGCATAACATGGAACTAAAACGAAAAAACTTAAGTTAGACTAAAAAATTTGAATTCGAACCGAAAATCATAACATCAAAGGCCGTTGGACCATGCTCCACTAGAATGAACCACAACCGAAAAAAAAAATATGTAAATGAATAAAGACCCACCGTATGTAAAAAACCGGTGCGAAAAAGCTGATGAAATTATATAAATGGTCCATGTGGTTTCTCATATTTTTGGTTTTCACCCCGACCTTTTTTTTCGTTACATATATGGTCTAGATGGTTTTCGTCCCAAAAAGAAACTAATTGCCGAAAAATAGTATTTGCCGCTCCTCGTATTGAATGGGTAGATGACTAGTATATATATATATATATATATATATATATATATATATATATATATATATATATATATATATATATATATATATATATATATATAGCAACATAATGTTTTTCTTTGTAAAGTGCATTACCATTATTGGAAAAAAAAAATATATAAGTAGGTTGCTATTATGGTTAAACTTGTTATAAATTCGGGGTAATAAAAGGCTTGAAAATTCTGAGAATCGTGTGTACACTTTCAGATTAAAGTATTTGGGTGGTACTCCCAACCTTTAATCAGATAAGACTCAGAAGAGTTTCAAGAACAGATAATATGAAGTATAATTTTCGTGATTGTTGTACCAGGAATTCATTTGTCTGAAAATTGTCAAGGCGATTTTCTTTGTCCAAAAACTAATCCAATTGTCAAAACAGTCATAAACTGTCACAAAATCGGATCATTAATAAAGGTCAAATCGAAGTCAAAAAACCGGGTTCATTTACAGAAAATTCAGATTTCTAAGGCATTTTTTATATAGTAATATAAAAACTACTCGACCCCAGCCATGGGCTCTGCCCCTTGGACCCCGCCAAGGGCTGCCGCCCCTTGGACCCCGTTTCCAAGGGCGCTGCCCCCGACCCCCGTTCATTTAGGGGCTTCGCCCCTAAATAACAGTCTACTTTGAATCTTGAATGAACTTAAGCAGGTACGCACTCCATATCTTCCTTACTTGTTTAATATTCATCAAGATTGATTTTTGGTCAACACGTCAATCCATTACACTTAAATACACATTTATGATACAAAATCACCAACAAAACTAATATATACATTTTATTACTATTAAATATTAAATATTTCCTAATTAATAAAAGTTATGTTTGCTAGATATAAATTTTTGTTTAAATTTGTATTATGTCGAGGTTTCCAAAAAACAATGGTGGTGGTTGCATAAGTAAATAAAAAGTATTTAAAATTAACCACGATTAAGTAAAATATTAAATATTAAATATTTCTAAATTAATGTTAATATCATGTCATCTCACAAGTAGGGTGAGAATTTGGATTTAGACAAAAATGACCCCTTATTGTTTTTGACTTTGTAAGCATACATTGATAAGGGGATCCTTCATCAATGTCATACTTCTATTTTCTCTTTGTGAACGATCCATTGTATGCCTTACAAAAACAATAATTACAATTGTTACAAGTTTCTTTGACTTTATTTTACCAAGGTTTTTTTTAAACAACAAACAACTCTATTATGCGTTATAAATCTTGATGTGCATTACCACAAAGGTATCTAGTCACAGCCATAGTAGTATAAGAAATTTCTGAAGAAATGTTTGTACCTTTTTTCTTGGAAATCTTTATTTGTTTTCACAAAACTAGCCACACATTCATCTCAAACACCTGCAACATGAACATGAAATCTGAATGTCAGAAAAAATGACCGAAGCAATCAACAAATTAAAATGAGCATGAGAACTGCGAACAACCCCAAATCATATGATGCTACTATAGTATCCAACACATCATTATTCATGATTATTCAAAGTGTTATTTGCAAAATACATCAGGGCAACAAAGCTTCAAATAATCTCCACATATAAGAAGTAAACCCAAAAAAACGAGATTCCTAGAGGTGGTGGATCCAGCAACTGAACGAACTGTAGTAGGAAATTGATAGAACACATTAGTAAAATTTAAACCAAGAAAAATATACAATGGATGAGAATGGTTTAGGATAGTAGATATGCTAAATATGTACATTTAATAATTAAGCATACTCAGTTCATCAACAATATTTTTGTTGATAAGGATCTTGAACTACTAGGCGGTGAAATATGAGTTGTTTGATAATCATACTAAGTTCAATAAAACGAAATTGAAGTAAAACAATAACTTACTCGGGCTCGAGCTAGTTTAATAAACAAGCATAAAATTAAGTTCGAGTTCGTTTAAAATCGATCTCGATTCGAGCTTTTACCAAGTCAGTCATGAGTAGGACATGTGTACCCTTGTACAAGCCGGTCTCGAAAAGGTCATGATGAGTACCCCTAGTTAGAGAGCCTACAAGTCTAGGTTTCTTGAGTTGTGGGACGATGGTATATATCAATCAAAAACAACTTGTACCTTGAAAAAGAAATTTTAGGAGAATTCTTATTCTCCGTAACCATGTAGTTGCTCAAACTTACAATTATGAATATGTATTATTTTTAATTATATTTAATTTCCCATAAAGAAATCAACATATATTAAAATATAATCACTTTATTTGGACTTCAGGTAAAAGAAAAAGGTTCTAAAAAGAATGTCATGAGTGATGAAAAAGCTGAAGAGCATAAGCAAAAAAACAAAGAAAAAACAAAAGTATGAGGTGCATAATTTTCTTCTTCCGGTTTCTTTAATAAGAAAGAAAACGTGAAATAACAACGTACTTTCATGCTTTCTTTTTTAATAGTATCTTACTTTCGTTTATTCTTATTGTAGCATTATGTTTTGAAAAATCTACCAATTACAACAATGTCATCCAAAAAAATGAAGCAATTTTCACTGCTATAATTGGATCGGTTTTTCAAAGTATAACGCCCTAATAAAACTGCTAGGTTAAATAAGAAAAAATGGAAAGTACAATGCTATTATTGGATAGATTTTTCAAAAAATTGCCTTCATAAGAAAAACGTTCACGTACATTGTTATACTTGGTTATGTTTTTCAAAGTACAATGTTATAATGGGTTAGATTGTACAAAGTAAATTATCTTAATAAGAAAACCTTGGAAGTAGAATGCTATAATTGGCTATACTTTCAAAGTATAAGGCCTTAAAAAAGAAAAAAATTCACGATACAATGCTATATTTGGTTATATTTTTTTAGAGTAAAGTTTTATACTTTCATAGATTTTTGGAAGCACAATGTTTGGATAAAAGAGAAATATATAAAAGTTTTGTTTACAGAAAGTGAGATATATAAAAGTAGGATGCTATATTTTGTGTTTTATGAATTATGATAGAAGTTTGCAAATTTTAGGTCCTGGTGGAGGTGGTTGTTATGGAGGTTTTGCATCATTTAGGTTTTGTGTTTTAAGAATAATCAACTAAGATTGTTTTTATGTTTAATGAACTAGATAGTTCATAGAAGATGTTTTCTTTTTGTTTTGCTTTGCTTTCAAAAATGAAAACAATATCACTTTTTATTTTAATGTTGTCTCATTTAGTATATCTTCTTTTTAATCTATCTCATTTAATATATCTTCCTAGATGATTATGCTTGGTTGGAATGTAATCATATAATAGGGTTTGTAATTGGCCGATGAATAAGAAATGCAATCAGGAATGACTGGAAAGAGAACCAGGAATGGTTGGAAAGGAATAGGGATGGCCATACTAAGTACAGTTGTATGAGTGACATCAAGTACGGTTATATGGTGTATTAGATGGTTTTATGGAGTTTTGGAAGATATTGATAGGATTTATATAGAGTATTGTTAAATAGCCATACTCTATAAGGCAATGTAATATAATATACCCTTCTTATAATATAGTTCAACCTATGTACTATATTTATACTTTCAACTGTATTAGATTAGCCTTTTTCTAGTAGTGTCTTACTCGGTCTCATAAGATGTTGAGTGTAAATCAATTTGATTAGGACTATTTGATACCACACTTAAAAGCATCTGACATGTTCCTGATTCATCTAATGTCTCTTACCCACTCAAACCTTGATCCAGACATATTTGAGTCAATATGGACCCATATTATTTCGTGTTTTTTATTGTTGGTGTAAGGTTGATGGTTTTAATGAATTTGTACAATCAGCTTGGGTGGAATATGGAATTCTACATGGTGGTTCATATGCAATCAAATTTAAAGAAAAGCTTAAACAATTAAAGGTGCCTTGAAAGGGTGGAACAAAGACATGAAGGAAAATGATAGCAACTTTAAACAAGTTTTGGTCAAAGCTATTGATGATATTGATGAGAAAATTGATGAGGGTGGCATCAAGTGATGAATTAAAAAAGCGACTACAGTTATTAAAAAATTTGATGAGATTGAACATCGTTAGGCACTAGATATTGCTCAAAAATCGAAATTAAAGTGGGATATGGATTGGGATGAAAACTCAAAGTTTTTTCATGGGATACTTAAACAATATCAGAAAAAACAAAATATTCAAGGTGTTATGGTAGATGACATATGGCGTATGGATCCAATTGAAGTTAAAGAGACATTTTTTTTAACTATTATAAAGAAAAGTTTGGGCCAGTCACTACTAGAAAAACAACCTTTTTCGACGCGCAATGTGTGTCGTAAAACGCTCAAACGACACACAAATGCATGTCAAGGAAGGCCCTATCATAACAAGAGATGACACACTTATGCACGTCGTCTATTTATGACGCACATTTACGACACACATTTACGAAGCTCATTTACAACACGCAATGCGTATCAAGGAAGGCCCTGTCATAAAGGAAGACGACACCCATATGCGTGTCGTAACCTTACGACGTGCCTTTAGGACACACATTGCTTATCTTTAAAGCCCCTGTCATAAATGAAAATGACACACATTTGCGTGTCATAAACTTCAGCAACCATTTACGACATGCCTTTACAATACTCATTTACGCATAATACAAAAATATGGAAACAAATATATAGCATAACAATCAATTTCATCCAATAATATCATGTCAAAAAAGTTTAATACATTGATATTAAGGGGATCTGATTGTCCATTGTTATTGAGAGGTTTTCCGTAACTATATAACCTAATACTACATTGCTATTAATGGACACCTTCTTGTTTCAGATATCATGTCAAAAAAATCTTCCATGTCAAAAAATTGGTTGCCGTCCATCGGGCGTGGATGGCAAGTAATGACTTGAACATTAGCTGAAACAAAAAAGATTTTATTAATCACACAATCAACAACCAAAGTGTGGCCCATCAAAAAATTGGTTGCCGTCCATCGGGCGTGGATGGACATCCACCCTTGATGATATTCTAGTATCACCTTGAAAGAAAAAGCAAACTTTGGTAAAGGTGCTCATATCAACTTTGGTAAAGGTGCTCATAGGAGGAAATTATTCTTCATTAAAAAAAGTAAAAATACAGAAAGGTAAATCAATTAAATTATATTCAACTATCTTAAATATAGCATATATAATCAGGGGTAAATAGAGAGATACCATGTCGAATGCAGTGATAATTACAGACCGTAAGCCCTACAAATCATATTTGTGGCAGTGTTACCTCTTAAAACACGTTCCTTGTGGTAAGGGTATACAAACATTTTGGATTGCGTCTTCCTAATCCAACAATTTCAAGTTGTCCTGCATAACACAGAAGGTTGAACTAAATTCTGCCATTTCGTCCAACAATTTCAAGTTTTCCTACTTGAATGAAAATACAGTGCCCTTTAAGTCAAAAAGAAACATCAGTTTTGTCATGATGTGATTAAGTAAAATAAGGAAATCATTATCATGAACTTAATTTGGACAGAAAATGAAATTTGAGTTTCTTACTTCTTGATAAAATCCAACTAAGCCACCATAGCACACCAATATCATCTGATCTAGTTTGACCCTTTATATATATATATATATATATATATATATATATATATATATATGTGTGTGTGTGTGTGTGTGTGTGTGTGTGTATGTGTGAAACAATTGGCATTTACTTATACAAAATAATGGTGAAACAACACCTACATGTGACAAAAAGATCAGCAATTGAAATGTCAAAGTGAATGATTAGCAACTATTAAATAATTTAACCATTTAAAAGTATTAACTAGGGTAAATGGGTTAAACTTACAATATGGAATGTCTATGTGGCACACAAAATCAGGCTTGTGCAGAAGAGTGATACACATCATCTGGACCTGCAAAATTAAGATTAAGCATTAACTGCAGTTTAATACATTTTCAGCATAAAGAAAGACGATTTGTGTCAAGGTTTTATATTTAGTTTTAGTGAGTAAGTACCAAAAAAAATAGCTACAGTCATGGACCATAAATGTAATATTACTGTAAAAATATTGATATATCATTCATATAGTGTTATATAATCAGTGATATTGATTTTGTAACATTTGTGTCTAAAGAGGGTAATAACGTAATTTCAACCAATTCGGCATATTATATCAAACTTTGATAACTACTTAATTTTGAACTAACTTACTTTCTGTCCTATATGAAAATGGACACGATCGCGAATACGAATCTGTGTTGTATTCATGAATGGAATGTTTTATTCGATTACAAAACTTAGAGAGCAGAGTAAAATATACATTTGGTCCCTGATTGTATATTGGTCGATTTTCTAACTAGATGTAGTTGCTTATACACAAGATTTCTTTAAGACGGGGATTATTCCAAAGGGTTTTAATGCACCATTTATCACACTAATTCCTAAGGTCCAAAATTCGACTGTGGTTTAATATTTTAGGCCTATCTCTCTAATATGAGTGTAATATAATGTTATTGCGTAGATTTTTTCATTGCGTCATGCAAAAGTCGTGGAGAAGTTAGTGTCGGAAGAGTAGATTGCATTTGTCAAAGGTAGGAAAATACTTAATGACCCTCTAATGTTGAGCGAGATTGTTGATTGGTATAATGTTAATGTATCCCAATAGGAATACGTCAAAGATAACAAGACCGTTACCTAAGGATGACCTAGTCAATGGTCCCTTCTCGACAAGTGCTAGGCCTGGGCCCTCGCTTCTGCGGCTTTGCACTTATGTCGCGACACTCTAGCGCCAAGGCCAGGCTATGAACGAGAAGCTACGGTCTACATCAAGACAAAATAGTACCCGACGCTTCCCAGAGAGACAGGTGTAATGCTCAACATGCATCCCTCTGTTAGTTCTACACCAATAACAATCAAACGCTAGTGGTGCACGATCCACCAATAGGATGCCTCCACACCCTGTTGGTTCAAAAAGGACAAAAGGTATTGCCGGGGGTCTATCCCCTCAACGATAGGTATAAAAAAGAACCCTACTCGTCCAAGACAAGGGACCGCCTCTTTCTCCATCTTAAGCTAAACCCTAATTCTCTCATCCAATTATTGACTACACCGTCAGAGCCTCGTCCCTAGATCCCCTCCCGGACGATGACCGACGTCTATTCTTTCTTTACTGTGATTCTTAGGCTTAACCCAGACAAGACAAATCGAGATGCCGAACGGCGGTGAAATCAGCCCAGACAAGACAAATCGAGCGCCATCTGGACGTGTACTTAATGCTACACAACTTGTAAAATGACACTACACTTTGGCAATGGCGTATGGAGGACTCGTGATGCCGAACGGTGGTGAAATCAGCCCAGTCAAACCCATGTTGTCCCTCGATGACACTGGTTCATCTGTACCAAAGGGGAAAACATCTACTCAAACACCAACAATTCCGGCAGGCCGTTCCGTGGTAGAATTCATAGCTAATCTATGGCGTATACCGCCCACTCTAATAGAGAATTTAGTCACAACGACCACCATAACGCCACAAGGGACTCCAACCCATCAATCGTAACCAGCTACCAACCGAACTTAGCCACCACCATGACAAATGGGGACGAGTACTTGGTCTCTAAGCACTATCTCGCGTTCCTCCATGGCGAGCATGCCACACATCCCGCTCTTCGTGCAACAACCGATGTTCAACCCATACTCCCACCTTTTCCATGGAACGTTCCCTTAAGCAGTGCAATCGCAAGGGCACAATACCCAAACAACATCGGCGCTGGGGACGAGCTCGCATACGCCGGAGAAGCCGTAGTCAAACTTAAAATCTCATCACCTCATGTACGCAAACACATTGCAACCACCATATATTCCACAAACGCCCATTTACAATCAAGGGTATAACTATGTATAATGGAACACCTGTTCCAAGTATTACTTAATTTATGTAAGATTAGGGTTTTTGGTGTATGGACTCGGCGAGTTGGGAGTCCATCTCTTCGAGTAGAAGTCATTTCAGGGACGCAGAATCTACACCCTACTCGACGAGGTTGAAGTTTGACTCGGCGAGTAGGTGATGTTAAGACAAAACCCTTATTTTAGGGTTTGCACCCTATATAATCTCCTTATGATCCTTGAGGCTGACCTCCCATTAGCCTCCCAACACTAAGAATGTAGGTGCTAACCATAATCCCCATTCTCTTCCATTTTGTGAGCTAGAGTAACCTTTGAAGCTTAAGAATAAGGAGATAGTGAGGAGATCCAGCAAATGAAGCACCCATCCTTGAGCTTAATCATCTTGTGCACTATTGTAAGTCTTCAACACTCAATTTTGATCAAAGTATAAGGCTAGATCTTGAGTTTACTCTTCATTTCCTACCTTTCTTGTTGAATGCATGCATGGGATTCATAAAGTTTGCAACTTTATGAATATCTAGGGCAAAATGGTCCCAAGGTGGGCTAGATCTGGCTTTTGGTCAAGTAAGGACACCATGCAAAGGTTTTAGGGCATATTTCCCTCTTTTTGGCCATTTTGACTTAGGGACATGTACTGGTCGTGCATGTCCATAAAGCTTCCATCTTTGGGACGTTTTAAGGACTAGGAACCTTTCTAGAAAGTAGGGATTTTAGATCCCTAGAGTTTTGGATCAAATGGAAAAGCTTTGGAGCTTTCCAACCTTTATTAAAGACCTTAGAACGTTTGGAACGGTTCTAGAATGTAAAGTTGGAAACTTTATCCTTCTAGGTACCTTAGGGCTTCAGATCTGAGCCTTGGAATCCTTGTATGATCACGACAAGCAAACAGGGAGGGGGACTCGGCGAGTTCCCCTATCAACTCGGCGAGTCGTCCAAGAAGTTCACGGCCAAGGGGTTTTCGACTGGATGGGTTTGCGGTCAGGAGTTTACGGCCGCAAACATTAGGGAACTCGACGAGTCACTCAAGTGACTCGGCGAGTTGAGTTATGCAAAGAAATCGATGAGTGGTAGTTTCTACTCGACGAGTTGAGGTCAACATGGACTGTTGACTTTGACTTTGACCTTGACCAGGGTTTGACTCTGAGGGTATTTAAGGGTTGGTGTTAAGTTAATCACTTCGGTGTTGTTTGCTTTTTCTGAGGCAAAATGTCTGCAGTCTGCGGACCACATCTGTAGACCTCTGCAGTAGAAGAGGTGGACCAAATGTCTGCGGTCTGAAAAAGAAAAACAATGTTTGTTTTTTTAACATCTGCGGGCTACTAAAATAAACTGAAATCTAAATAAACTGATTTTTTTAAACTTCAAAGTGATTTTTTAAATATTTTTATGAATTTGTTATAAATAATTAACGAATCTAGATCAACTTTTATGTATTATTGTATAAAAAATAAAAATAAAAATGGTATGAATTAACGTATATATTTGATAAAAACCAACAACTTTGGTTGCAAAGTTATAACTAAACATTATAATTATTGATCAAAGAATTTGATACATAAATGGGTGGAAACAAACTTCGATTTTTTCTATTAAATCCATTGAAAACGTACCATAAATATTTTCTCGAGAAATTGACGATACTATATTAAATAATGTTTTACAAAATTTGGCAAAAAAAATATAAGAATATATTATGATTTTTTTTCATATTTATATAAACAACTTCAACGACTATTATTGTAATAAATTTTTATTTATAAATTTGTCAAAAATATCATGTTTGTATCGTCAAACGTTTTTTTTAGGTTTTGTAATTTTTTTTTCAAATTGTTTATCATTAATAAAGTTGGAAAAAATATAAATTAAAAAAACTTTAAATAAAAATTAAGATATATATGTTTTTTAGACTAGAAGATGTCTGAAGATGTTAGAAGACTCTGGTCCACATCTACGCCAAGAAGAGGACGCGTATACATTTTTAGGTCTGCAATCTTCAAAAAAACAAATAGTCTGCGAATGCAAATGTCTACGTGTGGTCTGCGCGGCGCATACAGAAGAGGCCACGTAGATCTGCAGACAAAAAACAAACACTACCTTAATGATTATAGGCAGTTGAGAAGAGGCAGTGTGGGGCATATCTGACTTCAGCTTACGGGTTCGGCATTCCAGAGGTGAGTCTGCTCACCATACCAATGGGTCTAAGGCACCAAGGACAACCCATTTGATGATATGTGGTACACTAGTTGTTGTAGAGATATGTGGTATGATAGTTAACTTTATGTTAAGTTGTATGCTAGTGAGTTTGTGATATTTGCATGAAAGACCATGGGGGGAGCCTACAACACTTGGATGTAAGACCCTGTGGGGGGAGCCCATGGTTGTCCGTCAGGGAAAGACCATGGGGGGGAGCCCATAGCACTTAGGTGTAAGACCATGTGGAGGAGACCATGAAATCCTTACGCATGGATATGTGGTAGAGATAGTTTTTTTAGCTGATATGATATGTTATGGGGGTAGAGATAGCTTTATAGCTAATATGTTATGTGATATGTGGGTTGCATGTGGGGTATGCTCTGGGGGACTCACTAAGAATTAGCTTATAGTTTGTGGATATGTTTCAGGTACATCTGAGCCCAAGGGCAAGGGCAAGGCTTGATGGCACAGCGTGCACTCTCTCACCGATGTTTATGGGACACTCTGATGTTTTTGAAAATAAAGTTGTAATGAATATGGATTTGAAAACAATCGTTTTGGAATTTCATGATTTATGGAAATGTGTTTGATTAATTAAAAATGAAAATTTTCTTTGAAAAATTGGGTCGTTACATATACGACTAGGGATACAACAGTCTGTACTAGGCCCAGCAGCTCATGGCGTATGATGGATTACCTTTCCCCCCCCAGATGGAAAGCTTAGTGGGAAGCGCCAGCTCAACATTCTGCCAAGAGCTCATGCAGTAAGAGATACCACATTCAACTATGATACCAAACATACCAAAATATGATGGCACAACCTAACCGAATAAACACATCGACACTTACAAGTGGACAATGACATCGCTCAGAATGGACAAGAGGTTCACTTGCACATACTTCCCTGTCACGTTATCAGGGAACGTAGGCAAGTGGTTCAAAGCGTTGCACCCAGGATGCATATAAAGTTTCGAACAACTATGATACCACTATCTCAACAACTTCATGCAGCTTAGAAAGGGGAAAAGGGATGCAAACTCCATAGTGGCATGCAAACAGAAGGAAGGCGAGTCCATACGAGCATAATATGGAAGGTTCACCCTCGCAATGCTAAGTGTCCTAGGACACAAAGAGTTCCTTGTTATGGGTGCCTTCGCCCAAGGGTTGTTCCCCGACCCTCTATCCAAAAAGATGCAAGGGACAATGCCAAAGAGCAGAGATGAACTCAAGTATCGGGTGGAAAAGTACCTCAGGCAGATCGAGGGCGAAGAACGAAAAGAAACCAACCTCAAATCTATGGAAAACACATACTTAAAACAGGGGGAAGCAAGCTCCCGCTCTAGCCCCAACCACCAGGAATGCCACGATGGGAGCAATGATAAAAATAGTCGACCCTCGAGACACCCATCTCGCAGATTCTGTTCCTTCGATAAGGTTGAGCCTCAGAGCAGTAGGTTCAAGGTGCATGTTGTTCAAAAACCACCACCAAATCCAGACAAAGAAAAAGCGAAATACTACAAATATCATAAGAGCAAGACACACGATACCGGTGAATGCACGATACTGAAAAAAGAAGTGGATGAAAACAAGTTGACTGGAGACCTCTCGGAGGTTGCGAAACACTTGAGGTCGAAGTTTGAAGCTGATCACAGAGAGGTTCAAGCTTGGAAGGACACTGAAAATCACCCGACTACAAAGGAAGAAATCTTCACCATCGTGGGACCCCACGAGGGGAGCGAGTGCCAAGAAATAGACGGTAATATCGAGGTACTACCTAAAAACATCCTCAGTATTATCTTCTCATCAAAAGATCTATGAATGCTCAGCTAGAAACCCAGGGATCCACTCGGGATAATTGTCTATGTACACCAAAAGTAAATTCACCGAGTACTAAGTCACAACGGAAGTAGCACTGACTTTCTTTACGAGCATTGTTTCCGCCAGCTCCCGATCTCCTGGAAAGAAGGTCGAAAACCCTCGACCAGAGGTCCACTTGTCGGGTTCACGGGACATCAGTTATGGCCGAGAGGCTCCATAAACCTTCCACTCACCCTAGTCAGCCGTGACAAAAAGGAGAAAACAACAAGGGTAATAGAGTTCTCGGTAGTATGTCGCTTAATCGACGATGATATGCTCCTCGTACGACCGACACTCTTCCAGCTTTGGACAATACCATCACCGATTCATGGCATGGTGAAGTTTAGTACAAGCGTAGGGTCAGCCACAATTGTCGCCTTCAACCCCAACACACATCGCCACCAAGCCATCACTACATTGGGAACAACGCACGTCCCAAATAAACGAAGAACAAACCGTTGCATGAAAAAGCATCCGATCACAGCGACCACCATACAAGACCAAGACAGCAGGAGAGAAAATACCCTGGTCAAAGAAAATCATGGGGGAAGGGTGTAGTAGCAGCAACACAACTATTTCGGAAGTCGCAAAGCCCTTTATCATGAACATTTACTAGGGTTTGATCTCCTCAAGCTTACTTGCATACCATCCGACAATAAGAAGCCATGGTGGGTGGGGCAGGAGTGTGTCAGTCACCCCATCTCGATTGAGGATGTGCCGCCCTACAACACCAAGAAGACCCCAAGGCTCTAGCAAGAACACATAACAAGGTCCAAGAACCACACCCAACGAGTAACACAACAAAGGAAAGCATCGGATAAACCAGTGCAAAGAACGGGAAGTTGAAGTAGACGCTTGCCGACACTCGGTGAGCCCCCCCTCACCTACACAGAGCAAAGATTGACACGTACACGTCGGGATCCCAAGGTCAAGCGATCTCCCCAAGAGGAAATTACGAACGTCAACACAACATCATTTGACAAGCAAACCAAAAAAAGAGATCAACTAGAAACAAATCACCAAGGCCATGGAAATCTCCATCTGGTTCAAATCATACATAAAGCACCATTCGTATGAGCCACTCCCATAAAATCCCCCAAAAAACGGCACACAAGGAGGCCTGAGAGTTGTGATAAGGCGAACACAGTTAGCAAAAGAAAACCACTTTCCCCCTGAGAAGAACCAAGCAGACAGAACCGAAACACGAGGGGATCTGAGAATTGTCTTCAAGAGGACAACTCAACCAGGAATGCTAAGCCCAAGCATACATAGAAACAAAGCAAAAACTTGGGCAAACACGCTTGGGGAATACCCAGGGTGCTTGGAAATAGGCGTTATAGGACCTCCCCTCGGTGGAGAAGTTCCTTACAAACTGACGAGAGACACAAAAGCAATGGCACAACTTAGGTTTGCAAACAAGTCGTCACAAACGCCAAACTTTGGCGAGAACACCAACGAGACGAAACAACATTCGGAAATGAGCAGAATCAACAAGAAGGGTGCCGCCAGGTGATGTACAAGAAGGACCGTAAACACACATCAACAGGGAGTTCATGCCCCAAGAGTTCAGAACGAAGGACTCACTCTCGTGACTTAGGCAACACGCGGACTGCACTACTACCTCTAGAGCGAGGGGAAAAGGTCGGAAAAAGCACGTCTGGGGTAAGGGAAATGTGATCAAACTACAAACGGATAATCACATCCTAGTAAGCTAGCCCAAGAGCTAGACCTTGGCATGCACTACAACCATATCCATTTCTTTACTTACCAAACGATGTAGATGTTTCCAAAACACTATCAATGAAGTAATGAAAGTTGACATTTCAAAAAAAAAAAAGGAACTACTAGGATGTTCTAATTCAAGCTTGATATCATTCACATAAGAGGTTGTGCACATTTACCAAATGATAACAAGCACTGATCATCTACATCAATTGAGTGAAACCGTTGTGAGAATGCAACCATAGGCTTCAAAGGCTCATAACCTTTCCCTAAAACATGTCAGGAGGCCAAAAGAGCCACATCTCCTAACCGTAACGAAAATAAAGGATTCAAAGGATGAAAAAATTTCCATCAAATCAAATAGCATGTAAGTCCCCAAGCCTTGAAGTGATGACCTCAACATGACTTAGATGATTGAGCTCAGAGTATGAACCTACGAGACCCAGGACTTAGAACAAAGTCCCAAAAGGGTGATCAGTAAACCTTAACTACAAAAGATGCCCTAACAAAGGAAACTGGTTAAGATACCCTAATCTAAAATCAATGGTCTAGAACCTAAAGAAAGGACTAATCCCAAGCCCACAACACGAGCTCCTGAGATAAGACCAAAAGACTCTAGACAAATACGATTCCTAAGGTCGCAAGCAGGACAAATCCAACAAGTGTGGCCAAGCCACCAAATGAAAAAATTCCCATCGGGAAGTATAACTCAGCCCTTCACAAGGCAAGGTAGATTTTTCCTAGGTGAACCCTTGTAGCCAAAACAAATCCAGGGAAGAATCACCCCAGAAAGGAAGAATAAGGGTAAAAATACCATGATGGCCAAGACAACCCACATGGGATAACAAGCAAAGGCATAGCAAATAACCCATTGCATACATGTCATTCAAAAAAAATAGAGAACAAACAAGGCAAAGAAAAAACTGTATTGTTTTCCGGACAGACCCCGTACTTGATGAGATGGCCACACAGGGCCCCAAACAAATTCAGAATTCATAGATACAAACCGTTCCATAAACACCAAAGTAGTACAAACATTGTGTCAAGTACTAGGAAGGAGTGGAGGAAGGCCCAGTCCCAGAAGTGCTACCCTTAGGATGTTTTCCTTCAACATCACAGTTATTGCATAACTAGTGAATGCTTTCCATGTCAAGATCACCAAGGAAGAAGTAGGAGGCAAAATCTGTCTCCAGAAAATATTTCAATTCGACATTCATCGCCCGGGTGTGTTCCATAAGGTCGCTCTAGGTACGGACTTCCCAGTGGAAATCTGCTACCTGTTTCCTACCTTCCACCCTAACAGCCATGCATGATGCCTTCATACACCTAATGCCTAAAGAAAATTTGGCGCTCTCAACTACCTTGTCTACAACACAAACAACGCCCTTCTGCAAGAACCACACCACATCCTCCTCCATTTTTTCCTCCTCGTCTTCTTGACCTTTAATGGCCTCCGCCCTGTCTCCACATGAGTCTCCGATGCCTTCTTCTCCTCCACCAAAGTCTCATTACCCTTAGAGAAGCGCTCCACCGCCCCATCAAAAGTTGCCACCCATTCCTCTATAGACGCCTGCTCCCCAACCAAAAGGTCATAACACTCCTCAAATGCACGTTTTTCATTCTCAAACTCCAGTAGTTTCACCCTAAAATCATCTCGCTCTGCCCTAACAGAAGAAAGTTTACCAGAATCCAAACTAACCTGGCGTAAGCGTCGAGTAGAACCAAGCATATAAGGAACGACTTGAGTTTTCGCATACAGAAGGCTATTAGACATGTGAGAGTTTGAGAGAAGCTCCAAAGCTTCAATAGTAATAGGGGAAGACATGGAACCCTATTCGTACGCAACAGAATGCCTCGTACGGAGGGATTCTCAAGTACGTCCCCATTCTGGCATGTAACTATGAAGGGTCACCGAAGGAACGGAGGAAGACCCTGCAACAACACCATCCTTTGTCAAAAGCAAAATTGGATCAGGAGCAACTTAGGAGATATCATATGTAACATGCCCAGAGATGCCCTCCTCGGAGGTAACAACATCCTCTGGCTCCTCCTTGGGTTCATGAGGCTATTATGTTGCCTCTTCATTTATTCCCTCTGACAGTTTTGATGGGTGTTTAACGGGAATATCCACAATAACGTTGGAATCCCCTAAGAGGAAGTCCATGTTTCGTCTCTTACGGAGATGCCAGCTAACAGACCTAGCACCGATGTCTTTTGTAAGTGGGGATTCCAACCAGGCCAACCACCTCTTAGAAATTGAACGACCCTCCCTACTCATCAACTCGTCCTCCCGATCGGAGGTGTTAGTACCTGAAAGTGAACCTCTATTAATCAGACAACAAAGTTCGGAGGTCAGTCTTAGTTCTAAAGTAGAAAATGTTCCGGAGTCAGTTTGTGATTATAAGTAGAGTTGGCTTCAGGAGTAAAAGCTTATGGTGTGAAGTAAAGGAAGTCCAAAATGAAGAAGATGTTCATAAATGATGTATCCGTCTCTATTAAGTTATCTTGTCATTTTGTTTTGATGTAACTAGTTATAGGACTTAGTCTCTTTTGTCAAGTTGGATAATCAGAGTCTCAGAAATAACTCTTTTATCCGGTCCTATGAAGGTTTAGGAGTTTGTACGATGTAACATTTTCACCTATTTATGGTGCGATTAATGACAAGAATACCATATGAATGGTAACTCCAAAGATAGTATTGCTTGAAGTTATTTCTCTTACACCTCTCTTCCAAATCAATTCTTAAAAAACATTCTTCTTGTTCATTTATTGTCCTTACTCAGATCATTAATTTCATTCTTCATTTATGTCTCGAACATTTTGTTGAATCTCTTACTTCAGACATGAATGGTTTACCAGACTTGACTTGAACTTTCATTTAGTAGCAAACATTAATCTTAATAATTAATTCAAGGTTTGATTTTTTTGAACCTTGTCCCTGCGCAATCAGATCCTTTGTCATCACAGGAGGGCAAAGGATCGTCGCAAAAAACTCCCCCAACAGGCGCGTCAAACAACACATGGTCAGATTGGGATTTGGATCCTTGCACAAGAACAACAACAGGCACAATAAGATCCAAGACACGGTCAACGCTGGCCAGTACAGGAAGTACCTCCGCCAAGGGCACTTCCTAATGTTGATAGTCGCCCTAGAACTGACCCCTCAAAACCATCTCGAAAGGAGTAACCCTTTCGCGACCTGCAACCGAAACACAAAAGAACATAATTAGGGAGAGGCACTCACCATTGACCCCACCACAAAAAGATATACATACAAAAGAAACGAAAAACAAAAAAGGAGGGGGATGGAGAGTTAACCATCATCCTTCTCAATGAAGAACTAAGGCATCACTCCTTACACCCTCTAGGCGGCGCTCATCCTAATGGCAACCAACATGAAGTCTTCCTAGTCCTCCCTATTAAAAGAAATGGTCTTTAACTCGTTGGCCACAGTCTTGTTGGCACCACTGAGGGCCGATATCCAATCAGTGAAGTTGGTTCTACGAGGATAGACATAGACAACCCAATCGCGATTCACCTATTACTATTTATCTTACCAGTTCTTTTTTGGGGGACTTCGGTTGTATGATGAACGTATGGATGCCCCATCGTTGAGAGAATGTGTGAACCCTGGACTGGGTTGATGAGTTGAAGAAATACTTAAAAACCCTGAATTGGGGAAGCACGCCCAAGGCTCAACATGTCATCTCAAAGTCGACTATCTTTTTGACGGCATTGGGAGTTAGATCATCGACAGAGAAGCCATATTGGCGCATGATGCATCAGAGAAATTAGTCATCGGCAGCCAGAGCCCCACCTCAAAGATCGGTATGGGGACTCTGACCTTGCCTTCCGGCGGCATGGATATAATAACCCCCTTTCAAGGGTACTCCAACCCATGATCGGGAAGGAAACCAAATCGGTCCTGCAGATCTGCAAAATCACATGGAGAGGGAACAATCCAAGTATTCGGAGCGATCATTGTCCACCAATGAGAAAAAGCAAGACGGAGAAAGAAAGAAAAAACAAGAAGAAGGAAGAAATGGCAGAAATAAAGGAAACGGATATGGTTAAGGAAGGTTTTAAATACAGGAAAGAAATCTGAATAGTTACAATGATGAAACCATCTATGCAGACGGCTCTGTCACGTCAGTAGGTATCAGAAGCCATCCCCACCAAACACGTGTCAAGGTCTAAGCTAGAACAACTCAGCTAACTCAACCAGACGATGATGTTTACTAGCCTAGGGGACTTGTTAACATAACCCACTAGGAATACGTCAAGGATAATGATACCGTTACCTAAGGACAACTTATTCAATGGTCGTTGCTTGTCAAGTGTAAGGCTCGGGCCCTCAACTCCGCCGACTCGTACTTATGTCACGATGCTCTAGTGCCAAGGCCAGGACAATAACGAGAAGCTTCGGTATACAACAAGACAAAATAGTACTAGAAGCCTCCTATAGTGACATGTGTAGCGCTCAGCACGTTTCCCTCTGGTATTTCTACACCAATAGCGAGCAACCGCTAGTGGTGCACGAACCGCCAATAGGACGTCTCCACGTCCTATCGACTCAGAAAGACAAAGGGTATTGTCGGGGGTCTATCCCCTCAATGACAAGTATAAAAAGAAACCTTCTTCTCCAAAATAATGGATTGCCTCTTTCTCCATATTAAGCTAAACCCTAACATCCGATTGTTGAGTAAACCGTCAGAGCCTCGTCCCAGGATACCCTCATGGACGACGACTAATGTCTATTCTTTCTTTGATGTGATTCTCAGGTTTAAACCATACAAGACAACTCGAGACGGCATTAAGTCCCGATGACATATCACAACATATAAGAAAAAGAAAAAAAGTTAATGATTTTTAAAATTGACATTGAAAAGGAGTATGACTCGTTAAGTTGGGAATATCTTGTGTTTGTCTTACAAAGGTTCGGTTTTGGTGTTAATTAGAGAAGCTAGATTCACTAATGTGTTTCTACAGCAAGAACTTCCGTGTTGATAAATGGAAGTCTGAAAGCTGAGTTATCTTTATTTAGAGGGCTACGTCAAAGAGGCCCAATGTATCATTTTATATTTATCCTCGTCATGGAAGGACTTCATGGAATGGTACAAGAGGCGGTGGAAAATAACTTAATTTGTGGAGTGATTGTGGGTTCTCAATGAATTCGGCTTTCTCATCTACTATATGTAGATTACATGGTGTTTATATCAGAGTGGACAAGAAGGGAGATATGAAATATATCTGTAACAACCCAAAAATACGACCCAAAACTTTCATTTTTCATTCAAGTGAAAACAGTACTTCAAATGATACTTCATACAGCCCAAATAAAATAAGTATGCCAAATATCAGGAAAATCAGAGTGTGTCCCAAAAACAGAATCCATTTGGTGTGTGCAATGCAGTCATCTCAAGCTCTTCCCCTTTCCACAAGAACTACCTGAAACATAAACTGAAAATCAAAAGCACAAAGCTTAGTGAGTTCCCCAAAATACTCCATACCACACATAATAAATCATACACTAGGCCCCCTCACCCGGCATCGAGTCCCGCTCGGTATACAAATTTGTTACTCTCATTCCTCTCCTGTCAATGGGCCTCACCCGATATACATATAAAATTAATATCACATAATCATGCTAACATATATAATGATCATAACACTACCATATGTTCCAATCCTCAAGCCTCACCTGGCATCGAGCCTCGCTCGGTATACATAGCAGCACACAAGACATGCTAGGGTCACAAAGACATTTATCATCCTAACATAATCAATAAGGGTCGGCATTGGTGTCTTAGACCCGCTAAACACAGTGAGGAAACTCACCTCAATTGCTGAATCTCACAAAAAGAAATCCCTAGCTGCTACCCTGACAACTCCCCGGGCTATCAGTACAAAATAACACCCGATCAACACTTGGGTTCCAAACTATAATCAATAATCCATGCTTGGGGTAAAATGACCATTTTACCCCTAGCCTAGATTGACCTAAAACTAAGGCCCCAAAACCATAAACCAATAAGGCCCAAAACCAAAAGATCCATAAAGGCACACTTATGGCCCAATTTTCCAAATTGGGCCTAAATACCCAAATGGGCCTTACCCTAAAGCTAACTAAGGTTCCTTAATCCAAAAGCTTAATTCATGATGGCCCAAAAGGCCCGAAGCAACAAAGTCCATGAAAGTGGCCCAACCGAGGCCCAAACGGCTTGAGTATGTGGGGTGTACTCAGTTATACGTTAAGCGTACACACCGCATGGCTTGTACGTTGCGCGTACGAGCTTGTACGCCCAACGTACTCACCTAATAATCCATTTCTCTAAAAAAGATCTTAAACACTTAAGTCCAAGAGTCCCAATCCCAGATCTGAGTCATTTTCAACGTCTTAACCCATAAAGTCGACAACTTAGTGGGTTTGCATGCCCCAAATGGGCCCAAACTCAAAATATAACAATCTCCTTCCATAAAAATGGGCATTACTCAGCATGGTTGGATTGAAGCTTCAAAGGTTGCAACTTTATGATTTTAGGACCCAAATAACACCACGAGTAGCAACTCTAAGCTTTAGAAACGGAATTAATCCATAAGAGCTCATTTATGGGACCAAAAGGTTCCAAAAGCTAAAACATGGAGATTTAAGCTTCTAAAGATCAAGATCAAGACTTTATACCTTGCACAAGCTAGAAATGGAACAGATAATCCGGATCTACAAGCTTCTCCTTGAACCACCACCTTGCTCCAACCTTCTCTTCCTTGAAAATGAGACAAAACACACCAAAATGCACTTAAAGGCCTTCCAAGCTCAAGAACACTTAACAAAGGGGTTAGGGTTTCATGGAGGCTGTTTAGGGACAAGAGGAAGGCTGATAAAGAAGATACTTAGGTCATAATGTTCTTTAAATAGTACTCAAACCCTAAATATTAGGATTTTGGGGGCTGGACACGTACGTTGCACGTACTCCTTTGTACGCAGCACATACGTGCATGACACCCACGATCTTTGCACACAAGTACGCCCAACATACATAGGGTGATACGCCCCATGTACTACACACCCTAAAAGCCTAAAAAGAAAAGATCCAATGATTTAAGGCCCAACTCATAACAATTAAATAACCCATAAATTAAATAAATACCTTGGAAATTATCGAGCATTATAATTCTCCGCCACTTGAATCAGACTTCTTCCTCGAAGTCCGCCATCTCGAAAAACTCTGGATAGTGCTCCCTCATCTCCTGCTCGGGTTCCCAAGTCCATTTTGACACTTTGCAGTGCATCCACTGCACCTTCACCAGCTCCACAACCTTCTTCCTCAAGGCTTTCGCATTCCGATCTAAAATTGCCACCGGTCTCTCAATATAATTCAGGCGGTCATCCACCTAAATATCCTCCAAAGTTACAACTGTATAATCATACACTAAACACTTCCGCAGCTGAGACACATGAAATATGCTATAAATCTGACTGAGCTCAGCTGGAAGATCTAAATGATACGCAACCCGGACCACCTGAGCCAAAACCCTGAAGGGACCAATATACCTGGGGCCTAGCTGTCCCTGCTTCTTGAGCCGGATGGCACCATTCCAAAGTGACACCTTCAAGAGAACCATATCTCCCACCTGGAACTCCAAGTCTGACCGGCGCCTGTTGGCATCGCTCTTCTGCTGACTCTGAGGTGTCTGGAGCCTGCTCCAAACTTGTTGAATCATCTCAGTGGTCTTGAGCACCACCTCGGTACTCCCCATAACTCGCTGACCGACCTCGCCCCAACAAATCGGGGTCCTGTATTTCCGCCCATAGAGCATCTCAAAAGGAGGTCGATCGATGATGGCGTGATAATTGTTGTTATATGAAAATTCCGCTAACGGAAGATACGTATCCCAACTCCCACCAAAATCCAACACGTATGCACGCAACATATCCTCCAGATTCTGAATAGTCCGCTCACTTTGACCATCGGTATCTGAATGAAATGTTGTACAGAAAAGGAGACGAGTGCCCATCTCGTCATGAAATCGCTTCCAAAATCAGGAGGTAAAATGAACATCCTTGCCCGAAACCAATGTTAACAACACCCCATGACGTGGCACTACCTCCCAGACATAAATCTCAGCCAACTTCTCTGCAGATATATTCTCCTGGATCGGAATAAAATGTGCGCTCATTCAAATGATCCACGATGACCTAGATAGAATCTATTCCGCGCGCAGTCCTGGGAAGCTTTGTACTAAAGTCCATAGTGATGTACTCCCATTTCCATACGAGAATCTCCAACGGATGCATATTTCTGTGAGGACACTAATGCCTGTCCTTGACTTTCTTGCAAGTCAGGCATCGCTCTACATCCCATGCCACATTCCATTTCATTCAAGGTCACCAATAGTCAGGATGAAGATCTTTATACATCTTCGTCGCCTCGGGATGAATAGAGAACCTCGACTTGTTGGCCTCCTTTATAAGAACCTGGCGCACACCACCCCAATAAGGTACCTAGAGTCACCGATGCAGAGTAAACAATCCATGGTTATCATAATCGAAGGAAGCCACCTGACCCATAATGTTCTCACTCTTCCAATGCTCTTCCTTCATAGCCTCTACCTGAGCCTCATGAATCCGCTCAAACAATGGAGTAATCACTGTCATCCTCAAACATATATCTTTGATCAAAGTCGTGACCGCTTTGTGGCTGACAGAGTTGGCCACAACATTGGCCTTCCTATGGTGATAAAGGATCTCACAATCATAATCCTTCACTGTATCTAACCATCGACGCTGCCTCATGTTCAGATTCAGCTGATCCATCAGATACCTCAAACTCTTGTGTTCCATGTAGATGGTACAACGAACCAATCATGAGGATTCAGCTGCCTTGAAGAGTAAGTAATCACATGACCACACTGCATCAAAACTGCCCCCAGACTGGATACCGAAGCATCACAATAGACCAAAAAGTCATCAACACCCTCATGTAGGGTCAGAATCGACGCCTCAGACAACCTCTGTCTAAGAGTCTCAAAAGTTGCCTGCTGCTCAGGCCCCCAAGAAAATGTCACCGACTTCCTGGTCAGTTGGGTCAACGGAACAACGATCTTGGAGATATGTTGGATGAATCTCCAATAATAGCCAGCCATACCAAGAAAACTCTGAATCTTAGATGGAGACCTCGGAACCTCCCACTGCATCACAACATCGACTTTGGATGGATCAACCAGAATACCCTTCTGGTTGACAAGGTGGCCGAGAAACTGCACCTCGCGCAACCAGAACTCACACTTGGAGAACTTTGTGAAAATTCAATCCCTCCTCAAAGTCTTCATCACTTCCCTTAAGTGTTACTCATGCTACTCCTGAGTCTTGGAATAAACCAAGATATCATCAATAATTACTATCATAGACTGATCCAACATCGATCTGCACACGTGGTTCATGAGATCCATGAACACGGCTGGAGCATTGGTGAGCCCAAATGGCATCACCACGAACTCATAATGACCATATCGAATCCGGAAAGTTGTCTTCTGTACATCCTCATCCCGAACCCGCATCTAATGATAACCCAATCACAAATCCATCTTGGAGAACCAATATGCACCCTGAAGCTAGTCGAAAAGATCATTAATATTCGGAAGGGGATAACAGTTTTTCATAGTTACCTTATTCAACTCCCGGTATTCGATACACATATGATGAGACCCATCCTTCTTCTTCACAAACAGAATCGGGGATCCCCAAGGCGAACTACTTAGCCTAATAAATCCCTTGTCTAACATCTTCTACAATTGTGTAGACAACTCCTGCATCTCGGGAGGAGACAACTGATACGGTGCTTTGGCAATCGAAGCTGCACCTGGAACCAAATAAATCCTGAACTCCACCTGCCTCTCCGGAGGTATCCCTGGCAAATACTCCGGGAACACATCCGGAAAATCCTGTACGATTAACACATCATCCACGGTTGCCTTACCCTTATCCTAGGTATCCATGACATAGGCAATGAAACCTGAGCAACCCTGATGAAGATAGCCTGTGGCCCTCACTACTAAACATATAACCAGCCCATGTTGCGGTCTCTCACCCAGAATCATCAACTTTCCTCCACTTGGGGTCCGAACCTGCACTAACTGCTACTCACAGTCGATCACTGCCCCATTAGGGCTCAACCAATCCATGTCCACGATGACCTTGTTCCCACGTAGAGGAATGGGAACCAGATCAACCAGATACTGCTCACTGAATAACTGGAGAGTACAACCTCGATGAACCATCGCAAACCGAATAAACCTATCATCTGCAATCTCAACATCTACAGGACAATCCAGCTCCCCCGGTGCTCCAGCAAATCTCTTGCTAAGCGCAAGAGATACAAACGATCGGGTAGCCCCCAAATCAAATAATACCATAGCATAGATACCGTTCACAAGGAACAATCCTAAAATAAAACACATAAACATAAGTAAACAATTCAATATAAATAAGGATATAAGGAGAAGATACATACCCGTAACAACATCAGGAGCTGCACACGTCTCCTATGTTGTCAGCTGGAAAGCAATGCACTTCATCGTAGGCGCATCTGCCTGACGCTGACGACCATCAGTAATCCGAAGTGTCGTAGGAGCGGGTGCTGACACCGGTCCTTCTTTAGCCAAACTCAGATATTGAGCCTTCTTGAGGCCCCTCTGATTGCAATGAAAGAAAATCAGATCTAATCCATGGGTGGTGGTAGCAGTACCATCCTTGCTATAATGACCAGTCCGACCGCACTTGAAGCAGTCAGAACCACCACCACTACCACTCCTGCATGAACCCTCATGCGTCTTGCGACACTTGCCACGGTGGCTACGACCCTAATGGCCCCTCGATCTGGAATCCCATACCTCTGACCTCTTGGTCGAACCCCCTGATGTCTAAACCTCATCTGGCTTCCTCTTCCTATCCATCTCCAGGTCAATCTCCCTCTCCCTTGCTCGAGCTATCATATCCTCCAGCGTCTTGCAGCTGGATCGACTCACAAACTCTCGTATGTCGCTCTTTAACATCTCATGATATAGATCCTTCTTTATTTCCTCGTCCACCACATACTGCGGAACCAGAAGCGCCCTCTCCCTGAACATAGTGTTGATCTCAGTCACCGTCTCAGTAGTCTGACGGAGATCCTGGAACTCTCGTGCCAACCACTGCACCTTAATAATCGGTGCAAACTCAGCTCGGAATCTGGTTGAAAAATCATCCTAGGTCATCCCATCAACAACATCATCACCCACAACACTACCAACCTCTTCCCACCAGTCTCGAGCCCTGTCCTTCAAAAGGCAGGAAGCTAGTCTGACCTTGTCCCCTTCGGGAAAACGACTGGTGAGGAAAGCGTTAGCAACATATGCTAGCCAACGCTTTCTCACAATGGGGTCCTTCTCCCTATGATATTATGGAGCTCCACAAGCCCGAAAATCCCTGAATGTCAAAGATCGAGCTCCTACTATAGCCATCATCTCAAAACGAAACAAGCTCAATCGCTCCTCTAAAACCTTTAGGATACCCTCCTTGACCAAAATGAAGATCAAAAGAGTCTGATCGAGAATGCAACGAGTAATATTTGACAAGATAAACTCCCTAGCATGCTCATCGAGCTGCCCAGCTCGAGATTCTGAACCTGAACCCTCCCCGAAACCATAACTTCCAATTGGTCTACCCCGTAATACCACCATACTGAAAATAGACCATAAAAACGATCAGAATACACATCAAAATATACCGGGGAATCATAACCCTACAAGATTCCTGATTTTATCGCAACCCTCCTTGAATCGAGTATGAATCCTCTGCTTCCAGAAGCAAGGGCCCCTACTACCTTCCACATCTATCCGTACTTTCCTCAAGAATTGTTTTGACTCAACTAGGTTACTCTAATTCCACCTAAGCACCACTCACATATAAGGCTCTCCACACTAGATCTCCTCCTAGGTTTTCCTATGGCAACTCCATACCACTCTCCACCATCAGCTGCAGAAGGAATTCCCGCTATCTTCTTCTTGTTGGATTATGTGTCTAAGCCCATAACTATTTTGGTATGTACTTGACCCGATTGTGAGCATGGTCATTTTGGGTTGCCTTCGCCATAGCAACTGATAGCATGAACTAAGGAGAAAAAGGATTAATTATGATTTAATAATATAATATATAAATAATATATTAAAGGAGAAATCATATTGTTTATTAATATTCGTCAAGAATTAATAAGAATTAATTTTGTGGCTAAAAGAGATTAATTAAACTTGGGGGACTAATATTGTCATTATAAGATAATTGCATTGTAGGCTATGGATTCCTAATGGAAAGGGCATTGGACGAAATCTATGGGAAGCCCATTTGATTTTCATCTAAGGGCCTTCTAGAAAGGTTCCATGGGTTGCTTAAGGCCTAAGCAGAGAATTAGGGTTTCACCTGAAACCCTAGCAGCCCACACAAGTATATAAAGACCCCTAAGGCTCCCAAAAATGTGGCTAAGCATTCCTTGGAGTATCTTGGACATTTTTGGTGCCTCCTCCCTCTCTCATTGTTCATCTTGTTGCTCATGGTGTTTGTGACTCCATTAGAGGTGCAACATTTGAGGCACTAAGCTTTCAAAGGTCAATATCAAAAGGAATTGAGATTGTTATTGCTACATAACAATCAATGTAAGATCTAAAACCTTATTCATATGTTAATTTGATTATTGTATGCTAGATCTAGGGTTTATGAGCTTTGGATGATTATTGCATGTTCATTAGACAAACTAGATCCTTAGCTTTTGGGTTTGCATATACAAATTGATGTATTGCTCATAACCCATCAGTGGTATCAGAGCCAAGGTTGTTTTCTAGTGAATAAATGCAATAGTGAACCATCAAAGATCAGGAAATCGAAAATTTTTGTTGTCTGGAGCATAAAATCGACGAGTTCTATATGAACTCGACGAGTTGACTGTTATGTTGTCAAGATTTTTGATTTTTGGCCAGTTTTTTATGAGGATAATTACCAAAACTCATTTTTATTGCCTAAAATCGTTTTTTTAAGTTTGGAATGATTGGAGATCAAAATTGATGGATTTGGTTAGATTTGGATAATATATGATTATTTTGATTCAAATATTTAACCTAGTAATTTAGAAAAGTTTTAAATTACACCCTTAAGTTTTATAGTTTAAATTTCAACTTAATAGTTTTAGTTTTTGAAATTTAAATAGTTAAACCTAAATGTTTTGAAAAATTTCAAAACTTGCCCTCAAGTTTTGGAATTTAAATTTTGATTAAAAGTTTAATTTTAAAATGTTAAATTCTAAAACTCTAGTTTTGAAAAGTTCAAATTACACCCTTATGGTTTTATTAAGTTAATTAAGTGTATAAATAAAAGAGAGTTAATAAACCCATAATGACATGGTTTATATTTAATTAAATTAAAAGGTATAATTTATTAAATTAGACCACATAGTATTTTAAAAGTGTAAAATACAACCTTATACTATATATAAAATTAAAAGTCTAATATTATATATGTATAAGTAAAATATCAGTCTTACTGTTAGTAGGCCTCATTCACGAAGCTGGTCTATAAGGGGTGTTTAAGGAAGCGGCCTGTATAATGACCGCCATTGGGTATCCACTCTTACCCACCGCACTCTTGACTAGTGGAGGGCTGTTAGCCGAACGTGTAGGATAGGACACAACCTTCCGTTAAAAGTATAAGGAATACGAAGTAACTAAACGCTTTTATAAATTCTCAAATCTTTGTTACTTGAGGAAAAATGTGGAGTTGGTGTTATTCCATGAAATTACACTTTGTACCCTTGCTAAGACGTTAGTGGAGCGTGTGTGGTTAACTTGCACACTAATTGGGTTCTAAGCAAAGGTGGCAAAGGGTGACTCGATGTTTGTCCTAGATCGATGGAGCGTGTATGTTTAACCGGCACATCGATTAGGTGACTGTAACATTGGGGGCACCATGTATATTTGCATGGTTATCCAAAACATGTTTGTGATCCTCGGCATCCCAGTCACAAATGAAGGGCACACTCAAGATTTAAACATGTCACTGAAAAGTTCAATGAATCTCAAAAGATCTAGGAGTTTCAATTCATTTAAAACTTAATTTTCAATTTTCGTTTTTCATGGTGGAAATTGGTAAATCGTCATTTACCTACCTTCAAATATTCTGCAATTTGATTACGGCATCCCTCTTCCATATTGTAGAATATTGTGTTGTGTCCTAGCCTTAATATCTCATTTGGGTGTTTTATTAAGGACTCAATCACCTAACTTGAATTTTCTCCCGTTTTGTAGATGTCAAAGTCTGACAATTATGGTCTTCCTGAATCCGTTGGAAAAAGTTTTCCACTTGAAGATGATGTTCCACGATATAATTGTGGAAATGGAAATCATTCTTCACTTCCTCCACCTCCTCCAGTAATTCTCCCTGACCCACGTGTTCGAAGACTTGAAAAGTTCAAGGTCGCTCAAGCCCTATTGGCGAAACGACACGAAGATGGAAAGTCGGTATGCGCTCATGTCTTGGATATGAAGTTCCATATTGATAGATTGGGAATGTTGGGCGTCGATGAATCAGAGAAGTTGAGTGTTGACTTGGTTCTTTACTCACTTCCAGATTCATATGGTAAGCTCGTTAGAGAGTACTATATGATGGAACACGACGTGACCCTCATTGATTTGAATTATTTTCTTATTGCTGCTGAATCAGAAATGATTTGGCGCACTGGTCAAGAAAATTTGTCTGGTAAATCAATATCCCAACCTTCTATGGGCAATACAACATTGGAAGTCTAGAAAATTTTTCTCTACGCAAGAGAAAGGTTGAGTCTGAGATAGTCTCGTGTACCATTCCAGAAGAATCCATATGTTTCTACTGCCAAAAGAGGAGGCATTGGTTACAAAGTTGTCCTGACTAACTAAGAGATATAAGAGATGGGAGAGTCAAGATGTATGACTCTGCTTCAGGTAAAATCCACTATCAAACTCTATTAAGTTTCTAATTTTGATTCGTAATACATGATGTGATAAGATTACATTTGATGTTTTGTAGGATCAAAGAAAAGAAATGAAGCTTAAAGAAAGAAGTGAGCTGAGTCTGATCGCGAAGAAATGGATTTCGATCGCATGATTCAATGATTGGATTTTTGGAGCTACTATTTTTAGAGTTATGATAGATTGTTTAGGAATATGAAATAGCATAATTTTCATTTGAATTTGCATTGTAAGGATAAGTTTTTCCGCACTGTTTCATAAATAAAATAAATTTTTAATTTTGTCTTATTTATATCTCCTTGCAATGTTAATTGTGAATAATTGACGCTTGTGTGTTTCTATTGAAAAACAATATTAAGTGGATGTGATTCTTATTTATGTTATTTATGGTAGTGTCATAATTTTTCCTAAGTAAGGAAAGATTCTTATCACCCAAGTTTCAATTGGACAGAAGCTTGAAATCATATGATTTGAATCATGTGATGTATGGTAATCTAGGTACTTAGGAAATTAAGACTAATTCCTTGATCACACAAGTATGTGAGTCAACTGAAGGACTAAAGGACTAGAACACAATTTTGTGCACTGGTCAAGTCCACCACAAAGAACAAAAATTATTTGTCATGATTTACTAAATCTTAGTAAATATGGTTATACTTATAAGATTAAGTGTAATTCTAAGTTGTTGAAAGAGTTTCAATGAATGGCAGAATGAGTAAGAAGAATCAATAATGCAAAAAAAAAGATAAAACTTTCTCTAATCTGAAAAGATAGGAGAGTACTTTTGTATCGTGCTTTATGATCGTCTTAATGATTAAGAACCATACCACAATTGATCCTCTAGTGACACCTTAGTGCACTAGTATGGCTAAGAAGAGAAATCAGAAATTATTGAAATGGTTAAATCAATAGGTGAGTCATACTTCATTCCAAAATCAAGTCTTAGAGTTATACTCCAAGATTGTGACGTCGGTGACACATCTTAAGAAGTTATAACACACTCATCAAATGTGAAGTAGAAAATTTGTTTTTCTTACTCTTGCACGTTTGAAATTGGTAAATTGTGATGTCTTGGATAAGACAAAGACCAACTAAGAGCAATTGTGTGTAATGTTTATCTTGATAAGAATCCGCACTAACTCTTGAATATTTGTTTGTCAATAAATGTTTCTTGACAAGAGAATCTTATATTTCAAGAGGACAGTGTGAGTCTAAATGATCTTGAAAAAGCTCAAGAACTAATCAAGAGTAAACCTATTAAACACTAGCACATGACTTAAGGTTTGTAACCTATTGTGTTGACAAAATTTTATTTCTATGCCATTCCAGCAAAGTTACTTATGCATATGAGTTCTACGAGTTCTCAATTGACTGCATATGGGCAAACACCTTGTTCAATGAAAGTACATTGACTAGTATAGGTGAGCTGCTAAATAACTTGGAAAGCAATGGTGGGACCCTTGATGGTAAGAAATTAAGAATGAACAAGCTCTGTCCATAAGAGTTTGGATTTGTCACAAAAATTATCTTATGATTATGGTTATGACAAATTCACATGGATAGGAACACATACACCATAAAATCTTAATGTCAAAAGGTTTCTCTCCTTCATGAAAATGATTGTGAGGAAACGCCTTCACTAAGAGAGAGATTAAGGAGATAGGGATTGTGTAAATTGCATTCTCAACTCCGATTATGATTACGACATCCCTTTTCATAGTTCGAATTGTGAGATTTGGCAATTAGTTTAAACGTTCAAGACTTATTGCTATAAGTGTTGAAATTGTTTAGACACACATATAAGCTTTCTAAGGAAAGGTGTATGAGGTTAAGAAGCTTGGATAAAGGCTTATCGAAGCAGGTCGTATTAAAAATATAAGCTTTGGAAGTCAATAAATATTGATTTCTAGAAGTCCAACGGCTTTCTAAATACGTGTCAAAGCTAGTGGGAGCATAAGTGTTATGCTGGTATGAAGATAATTATCATGTTATAGGAGCATGATTATTATTTTAAGTGTTGCAAGTTAGCAATATTAATTATAGAAAACAAAGTTTCAATTCACAAAGTTGCAAAGGTTGAATAGTTGTTTTGCTATAATTAAGGAAGAGAATATTATAGAAAACAAAGTTTCAATTTCAAATCTAAAGGCTTTGATCGAGAAATTTTAATCAAATTTATTCAAAGGACATATATGGATGTTATGTTGAAAAGATTCAACTTAAAAGGATTTTATGTATGGTAATATTATAGCATGAAATTGGTAAAGTATCACGTTTTTTGTGTCCCATACGCTTCGGGTATAAGATCGATTACATATGCTGTAATATTCGACCGTTCTAAAATTTTCCAAATGCCTAGGGCATTAAGAGGGAAAAGGGACTAGAACCGGATTTGACTAAAATAATTAAACAACTGTCATGTGCAATCTAAGGTTCGCCAAGGATTGGTCACTTGTGGGCAGCTGGAAGTATAGTAACGAATGGACCATAATGGCATTATTATGATTAGATATGATTCTATTAATAATGAGTTGTCGTATGGAAAATATGGAAATGTTTCCATATTGGGAGTTGGATATCGAGAATCTATGTGTAGTTTAGAAACTTTTATGCAAGAAGGATGTTCAAAGGTATGTACTTTGAATGCGAGACTTAACATCTATGGAATTGTCTTGTAACAATCTCTAATAGAGAACTTTGTAATTCATTGGCAAAGTCTTGGTGACTTTTGTGCAATAAGATTACAAAAGGGATCATTGCATAAAATGTTAGAATCTAACATATTCTAGTAGTGGCGAGAATTTTGTTCTTACACTAACGATAAGGATTATGGATATTGTGAAATGAGCATCATTGGAAATGTTTTCAATTGATCTATTTCACAAAGAATGGACCATAGGTAAACAGAGTGTGCATGCTTGGTGCATGGGACAACTGTTGTTTTAATTCAAGTAATAAGTTGATTACCTGAAACAATGAATAATGAGTAATCAATATGGTGATTAAATAAAGGCGTCTTATTTATACTCAAAAGTTTGGGGCCATATAGGATTAGTATTATTCTTGTGTTTCACTTTGCATGTTTTGACTTCCTGAATAATAAGATTATTCGAACGTTCCACAGTCAATCATACTTTGGAAGTAGGTATGTAAGAAGATTGTTATGAATCTGACTGTAGATTGTCTAAAGTGTTTTATACATAACAAAAGTTTTCTGCAGGGTTCGTGAGTGCTCTTATAAGATTAGAGCATTGGATTAAACCCACGCTCACTTGGATCACTTCATGGATTTTATCACGAGTGATTGGTGAGACGATAATATCTTATATTCGTGAAACCGAGACGTGTGAGTTGTATTCTGCAAGTTGGTTGCACATTGATAAAAAGCGATATCTGTGGGGCTCCTCGATGATTTAGTGATGACACCCTAAGTGCTTGGCCAAGTCGGGACTAAGTTGATATGTTCAATTGTTGTCTGTTGTCAGTCATCATAAATCAGAAATCGGGAAACAACACATGAACAGAGAGTATGATTAAAATCCATGTCTCAGTTCATACGATATCTAGAATGGAGGAATATATGATCCCTTATCTAAAGGACATGATTCTGATATGATCAGAGTTTGACAGAGGCTTTTGAAAGCTATGATTGTTGATCAGGTTCCAAAGTCATATGCTTAATAGTTATTAGACTTATCCAAGTGGAAGACTGTTGGATTAGGTGTCCAAGCCCATAACTATTTTGGTAGGTACTTGACCCGATTGTGAGCATGGTCTTTTTGGGTTACCTTCACCATAACACCTGATAGGATGAACTAAGGAGAAAAAGGATTAATTATGATTTCTTTATATATTATATGAATAATATATTAAAGGAGAAATCATATTGTTTAATTCATATTAGTCAAGAACTAATTTTGTGGCTAAAATAGATTAATTAAACTTGGGGAACTAATATTGTAATTATAAGATAATTGCATTGTGGGCTATGGATTCTTAATGGAAAGGGCATTGGACAAAATCTATAGGAAGCCCATATGATTTTCGTCCAAGGGCCTTCTAAAAAGGTTCCATGGGTTGCTTAAGGCCTAAGCCGAGAATTAGGGTTTCACTTGAAACCCTAGCAGCCCACACAAGTATATAAAGACCCATAAGGCTCCCAAAAACTTGGCTAAGAATTCCTTGGAGTATCTTGGACGTTTTTGGTGCCTCCTCCCTCTCTCCTTGTTCATCTTGTTGCTCATGGTGTTTGTGACTCCATTAGAGGTGCAACAATTGAGGCACTAAGCTTTCAAAGGTCAATATCAAAAGGAATTGAGATTGTTATTGCTACATAACAATCAAGGTAAGATCTAAACCCTTATTCATATGTTAATTTGATTATTGTATGCTAGATCTAGGGTTTATGAGCTTTGGATGATTATTGCGTGTTCATTAGACAAACTAGATCCAAAGCTTTAGGGTTTGCATGTTGTAACGACCCAAAAATTCTTCGGTTAACATTGTTAATTTCCGTTACACGAATTTTTATTTCATATAGCCACTACGGTTCAAGGTTATAAAACAAAATAAATTAAATGAAGAGGGGTCTAATTAATAAAAAATAGCTAATAATTAAAAGGGTATACAATTTAGTTAATTAATTTGTATGAATATTTAAGATAAATAAAATTCCTTAGATGTAAAAATAAAGTTCGGGGTTAAAATGTCATTTTTGAAAGTATTCGAAATTTAGTGCCTATGTAGTTTGGGGTTCTTAGTATTATCATGGCAAACCTTAGGGACCAGGATTGTAAGTTTGTGTAATAACGTCCCATTTAATCAGGAGGAATTGAACGCATTATCAATCCTCTTCGTCAGTTACATCCGACGTCTCCATTGCCTCTCCACCCTAGAAAACTGATTGTACCTCTTCACTGGACGGTTCTTGCGTATGCGATGAGAGAGATCGAGAGAAGCAGTAGGCGAGGTGTGGGGATTGTGAGAATTTCCGGTGAAGCTCCGGCAAAGATTCTGATGACTTAGGACAGCGACTGTATTTTCACGGTAAGGTCTATGACCCCATTACAGACCCGGTTGGTAATTGTTGATTCCTTTCCAAGGACGGTGACCCATGAACTCGTGGTCAAGAAGGGGGTGTTTGGTTTGGAGGGTGTGGTGGTATGCATAAGCATTCGTGTGGGAAGCAATGCAGAGGTTTGGAAAGGTACGAAAGATTGACTGTAAATCCGATGAAAAGAGGTGTGGTATACGAAAGTATTGTTTCTGGTTCCAGTTTACAAAACTCCTCGTATATGGCAGACTTATATCAGTGGAGGTACCACTTGATTTATTGATTTATTGAATTATTCAGTTGTTAAATTACGGTGCAGGAGGTAGAGATGCACCTTTGATACATATATGTTAATATTCCAAATAAGTATATTTTGATAAATTATATATAATAAAGCTTAAGTGAAGCATAAATAGAGATAAAATCGTAAGATTGCTTGTGATTAAAACAAATTATAACTTAAGATATTAGAAGCTTAAACTATCCATTATTTATTAGTATTTGTTGCGTAGGAAGTTTTTATATTATGTTGATATTACATAATGAATTTGAATCATTAATTCATGATCAAAGATGTTTAAATTTAAACTAAATACAAGAACAATATTTTTATTTTGAACTATTTGTAAAAAAAGACTTTACGATGTGTCGATTGAACAAGGGTTGTGGCTGGAATTATAAAAAAAAAATATTTGTATATATATACAATATAAAAGGCAAATATGATAAGCCAAAGTTATAGGCTTCGAATTCACTTAATAATTTGATGATATATGTGATCACGTAAGGTCTTGACATCTTCAAGGGAGCTCGAAACTTGAAGTTAATAGATAGTTTGTCAAGGCTACGGTGAGTTCATAGTTTTAACTCACTAAGGTTGCATTATTGAAACATGTAATCCGTAGATGGTGATTTGATTCACTTTAGGATGACCATGTCATTACTTGTGCTTGATGATGATGATATGATATTGGTGATGCTAATATATGCTTTGTGCTAATGTCATGATATGACGTAATTGCTATGTTGCTTACACTTTGATGTACTTGATGTATATGACATGCTAGCTTAAGTTGCTTGAAATATGATGTACGGTTATGTTTTGATGTGTTGGTTATGAATAGATTGCATGTTTAATACACATTCATAAAGTATGCATTATATGACTTGCTTAATCTATAAATGATATTGCGGGGTTATGTATAGAGGGTTTGGGTAGTTCATGATCTTTGCCTAAAACCTTATCCGGATCATTGAGGGTGCCTACTAGGTTGAAAGAGTGTACTTATAGGAAGAGCTATAGCAACAATGGTGATTAGTTACCGGTCTTTCTAGATGACCGTGTGACACATGGTTTGTGGGAACTTCGGTGTTCTTGGGTTGGAGTGATGTTGGTCCCTCGTTCGCGGCCAACGCAAACATCACGTGGGAATCGGGAGGTGTATCGTTGGAATTGGCACCGTTTGTACCGATCCTGAACGACACCGCGGGGTACTTGTACTTTGCAAAGTCGGAGTAGCGAAAGTGGAGTCACGGGGTTGGTGTTTCAGGTGGAAGTCATGAGTCACTTAGAGCATTCGGCTGCCCGTGCACACAAGTAGTGAACGGGGTGTTTCTCTTGGGTTAGGTAGCACTGAGAGACACTTTTCTATCAATCGGTTGGATAGATATAATGAAAGGTTGAACATGTAACAAATGGTTGGTTGCATATTAAAAGGTTGAATATATAACAAAGGTTGGTTATTAATAAAAGGTTGAATATATAACAAATGTTGGTTATTAATAAAAGGTTGAACATGTAACAAAAGGTTGGTTGCATATTAAAAGGTTGAATATATAACAAAGGTTTGTTATTAATAAAAGGTTGAACAATTAAAGGTTGCTTAAATATGAAATGTTATTATTTATCTGTTATGCGGTTGCTTATGTGCTATTTGGTTGATCATATACGTTATGTGGTAGAATTGTGATTAAACATATATGCATCTTTACGGTTGAATAATTATGATATGCGGTTGTTTTTTAAGCGGTATTTGTATATCATTTTTATGCTTCATCATAAAAATTAGGGGTGAGCAAAAACCGAACCGCAAACCAAAAAAACCGCATAAACCGAAACCGAAAAACCGAAACTGAAAGAAAAACCGATGGTGCGGTTTTTAGTTTTGCAAAAACCAAAAATACTCGGTGCGGTGCGGTTTCTAGTCTTGCAAAACCCGCAAAAAACCTAACCACACCGCATATATATATATATATATATATATATATATATATATATATATATATATATATATATATATATAAAGTGTTGATATTTGTAATACCCAAGAACCTATGACAATTAAATTTTCTATAAATATAAATATCTATCTTATCTATCGGAGGATGATTGTATACTTTTAAGCATACATTCAGTGGTATTTACAATAACAAATAATGTTTATGAATTTTTTTTAACATTCAAATATGAAGACTACTAGTGATATAGTATCATATTTATGAATACATTAATTGATATTATCGTATGTAGTTTTGAAACAAATGTTATATTAAATTCGTATTATATTGAAGCATTAGAAACATGTTGGATGAATGGTTCTGTAATTTGATTTCAAATCAAGAGATGGTGGTATCGGTTTATCTCCAATTAATGATTAGCACTCCTCATCTTAGTCAAAGTAACTTGCTAAGTTACTTGAGATTGAGTAAAAAGGCAAAACGAAAAAAAAAAGTAACAAAAACCGCAAAAAAAAACGAACCGCAAAAAACCGCAATAAATAACCGCAAAAACTGAACCGCATAAAACCGAACGGTGCGGTTTCTAAATTTCAAAAAACCGAAGTTGCGGTTTTCGGTTCAGTTTTGGCCATAAACCGCACCGAACCGCACCATGCTCACCCCTAATAAAAATGAATGATTGGCCCATTTGGGGTTTGTATGTTTTATGTGCAACTTTATGAACTCACTCAGCAGGAGCTGACACTTGTATCTTTTCTCTTTTCTGCCTTGATTGGTGCAGGTAGTTTAGAAGATTGGCCTTGGTGAGAGGGTTTCTTATGGGTAGTAGATTTATATTAACAATACCACTCTTGGATACGTTTTGATTCTTTACTTTAAAGTACTTTGTTTACTTTTAAATGAGTTAGAATCATGATTTTGATTTTGGAGGTAATGTTGTGATTTGAAAATGTTTTTAAAAACTAAGTCTTCCGCTTACGTATTCTGTTAAATAAATGTTTTAAAATTTTTTTGGTGAAAATCACGACGTTACACATGTGCACCATAAGAGTGGTGTAGTGGTTATAACCCATCACTTTTAACTAACTCATGAATACCATCACATATCACAAAAACTAGATAATTCTTCGAATGAGAGGTCTCACACTACAATGGTTGCACTAAAAAAAAGCTAAACAATAGAGTTAAAACCTAACCTTCTAAAATTATTTAATTCCCATGATATGTAACTTAGAATATTCATTTACTAGTTAGAACTCCTAAAAGCACAAAGCAAGCAGCATTCGAGCATCAAGTATCAAAACCAAGCATAACCTAATCAAGCCATCCTATCATTGACTGATCAATATTGGCATGCAAGTCTACAAGACGATACAACATGCATACAAAGGCATCTTACCTAGCATTCTATCATGCAAAAACTAAGCAAATACATAGCCCTAACTAGCATACGATTCACAGATTCAAGCATATCAAATAACATGTATGTGTAATTTGGGAAAACTTACATGATCTCAGCTGATTGCATGCACCACACCCTTTCTTATTTTAGAAAACCCCCTGTTTATTACAAATATTTTCTTTTGGAAAACATTTACCAAATCCTCAGTTTGATTTTAGACACACCCGAGAGTGTGCCCAAATCTCTCAAACCAAGGCTCTGATACCAACTTCTAACAACCCAAAAATATGATCCAAAAATTTTATTTTTCATTTTAGTGAAAACAGTACTTCAAATCATAGTTCATACAACCCAATAAAATAAGTATGTCAAATATCAGGAAAACCAAAGTGTGTCCCATAAACAAAATCCATATGGTGTATGCAATGCAGTCATCCCAAGCTCTTCCCTTTGCCACAGGAAGTACCTGAAACATAAACTAAAAATCGTAAGGAGAAAGCTTAGTGAGTTCCCCAGACTACCCCATACCATACATAATAAATCATACATTGGGACCCCCGCCCGGCATCGAGCCCCGCTCGGTATATAAATTTGTTACTCTCAGAACTTACCTGCCCCCGAGCCTCGCCCGCTATACACATACAATCAATATCATATAGTCATGCTAACGCATATAATGATCATAACACTAGCATATGTTCTAGTCCTCAGGGCACACCTGGCATCAAGCCCCGCCTGGTATACATAACAACACATAATACATGCATAGGGACTGGACACATACCTTGTGCGTACTTCTTTGTACGCAACGCATACATGCATGACACCCACGATCATTTCACACCAGTATGTCCAGCTTACATAGGGTGGTACGACCCGCGTATTGCATACCCTAAGCCTAAAAAGAAAAGATCCAATGATTCAAGGCCCAACTCATAACAATTAAATAACCAATAAATTAAATAAATACCTAGGAAATTATTGAGCATTACATTATCACATGTGTTGCGTGATTTCTATATTGCTTCAGGTATGAAGTTAAATACGCAAAAATCTACTATTTATGGTGTAGGTGCGGATGGGGAAGAAATCAGTCAGATAACTACTCAATCTGGTTGTAATATTGGTTCTTGTCCCTTTATGTATTTAGGCTTACCTATTGTAGGGAACATGAGGAAGAAAGGAAATTCGGAAGTTATGGTAAACAAAATTAAAACAAGGCTTTCTAAGTGGAAAGAAAATCGGTTGTCAATGGGTGGTCAAGTAACCCTTTTCAAAGCAGAGCTTGGTAGTATCTCTATATATTACATGTCAATCTTCAAAGTTCCAGAAGGGATCCTTAAAACTTTGAAATCACTTAGAAGTAATTTTTTTTGGAGGAGGTGAAAGTGTAAAACGAAAAATGTCATAGGTAAACTGGGATCAAATTTTGCTAAGTCTTAAAAAGGGTGGACTTGTGGTTGGTAGTTGGAGATTTATGGCTAATGAAAATTTCTAAAAACCATTTTCGTGTGCACGTCATGCGCGAATCGCACTCTGACAACCAGATTTTTCGAGATACGAGAGACGTGGACAAACGAGAGGGTGACATGTGTCCAACGTTAGGTGAAGCCAACGTGCACATGCGCGTCGCGCACATGAAGGCATGTCATGTGCACACCAAAATTGGGCACTATAAATAGAGACCCTCACTCACTCTCTTTTCACACCTCACACCACTCTCTACTATTTCTCAATCGATCCATACAATTTCCCTTCTTTCGGATGGCTCGAGTCTCCCGATACGAAATTTTGGAGGAGTCGTATCACGCTACAAGGGTCAGTTCACGACCCCACTTTTACCATTTTTCAAAGTTTTACCGAGGGGGGATACATGTTAATATGCTACATTATTGATTTTACAAAATATTATAATTTGTAATATATCAGTAGTTTACAAAATGCATGAAACATTAGGATGATATCGTGCATGGTAGTTACCCTGCAAAAATTTTAGGAATAATAATATTATGCATAGTCGTTATGTTGTTCAAAACCATAGGATGATATTATACCTGGTATTAACGCTGACCTAAATTATAATATTATACCTAGTCGATATGTTGACCAATTTCCTAGGATAACATAGTACCTAGGTGTTATGCTGGCCAAACCTTTGGATAAGCATTGTACTTAGTTTTACTCTATCCTAATATCCTAAATCAAAAACATTAAAACTACGATATATATATATATATATATATATATATATATATATATATATATATATATATATATATATATATATATATATATGGAAAATGTCACTTTAGCTCCACAAAGTTACACAATTTGGTTTAAAAGGTCCCTTATGTTATTTTTTTGGTTGTATAAGGGCATGAAGTCACATTTAACCAGCTAATTTGGGATTTTGACCCAATTCAATCGGTATCCTTGCCTAGTCATCACCCAACTCAGTTAGTGAGTCTACTCACCCAACTCGGATTACACGTCACAAACTCACGAACCAGTTGGCTTGCTTGGGCCCTAAGGGTTCAGTGGTCCCCTAGTATATAATTGAAGGATCTGTTGGACAAAATCCTAGATTATTGTTACCATTTCCGGCCAAACACTAGCCGACAACCATAAAACAATCCATTTTCCCTTCACTGTCTTCCATGGATCCTACCCCACCACCATCACCAGATACTATAAACTCCAGAAACTCAATAAGCTCAACAGACGGGCTTAACTTGAATGATCTGCACATGATCTTCTGTGATTGTGGTGAAAAGATATTTGAGCAAAAAGGCCAGGTCGAGCGTATGAAGGAGGAGATGGGTCGTGATTACCTTCATTCCAGGGTTGATGTCCTCAACATGCAACAAAGGTTCGACCATGTTGAGAATTAGATTAAAGCGATTGCACTGTTTGTTGTGGGTGTTGTCGTCGTCATGCTCCTGAACATGATTTTCATCATTCACTTGATAATCAACAAGTGAATCTCATGGAAATGGGTTGTAGTGGTATGCTAATCTAGTGCTCGTAATCTACTGTTAGGTTTAATGGTGTTTCATGTTATACACGTTATTAGGATTATGTGTGTTTCGTTTGTGTTAGTGGTAAACCAGTTAGTGTAGGTAGTGGTTCTCTGGTAGTGGTTGTAATGGTACATTTTGGATGTTTTTTGAAGTCCTTGTTACCTATAATAGGCATTTTGATGAAATGTAAATTGAAATGAACGAGTTATAATTTTTTCCGTTCATCGGTGTTGATTTAGGGTAACTTTTGTTTGCCTTAGTTAGTGTTAATTAGGTGTGTTTGGTGCACCAACTATGACAAATGTGCATGAGGTCAAACAAAGGGGTATTTTTGTCATTTCCTCTTTATAAGTAGTTTATTTCCTTACTCGGTGGTACCTTTCTTTTTCCCTATGATTGTTTGCTTTCGGAATTATAGAGCCCTTGGAATTAAAGAAGTGAAAATGGTAAAATGCTCATGTGGATGTGTCCCATAATAAGAATGTCTTCCACTCCGTCCAACCCTGGAGGACCCTTCTATGCTTGCCCCACTAAGGTGTGTGTTAGTTTGTTCACTGTAGCCCTAATTTATTAGATTGTTCCTTTCTTAGTCTCTCACACTCGAAATTCATTTTGTTAGGGACCTCGTAAAGGTTTTATTTGCTGGGTAGAAGAAGCAGACACTAAGAATATGAGTGTTGAAGCAGTTATGATTGCAGGTTTGGCTAAGTCAAAAAAGAAGCTTGAATCAACAATTTGGAAGCTGAAGATGTGTTTACTTGTTAGTTGGATTGTTTTCTTTGGCATAATTGTTTACAAGTTGTAATAGTTTGCTGATTTTAATTTCCTTTTAATGGAAATTACTTTATTGTCCATGTACCTTTATTTTAATTTAATAAAAAAACAATGGGTATGTTAGTTGACAAAGCATTTTACATTCGTAGTTTATTTGTTGATAGTGACATTTGAAATAGCTACAACTTGAACAAATGGGACCATATGCAGTTAAACTAATGTCAAAAATGGACCCCAATACCATGAACGTCCAATTCAAACCATTAACATTACAAACGGTTGTATATAACACTAAACATCTAAACTTATTTCGAAACATCACAAGTACATAACACCAAACATCCACACTTAATCCGAAACATCACAATTTGATCCTAAATAACAAGTACATAATGACAAACATTGAAATTTAATTCCTATTCTAGTTCCATTGGTTTGTCACTAGTGTTGCCTTCCCCATTCTTACCCTCAACCCTTGTAGCAAGTTTTTTCTTGATTATTCTTCCATACTTCTTTCTTTTCTTGATAATTACCTTCTTACCCCTACCTCCTTGCTCGTCTTTACCATCCATTTCCTTCTTACCACTGCTTCCTTCCCCACCATTACCATTATTTCCCTTATTCCCCCTACCTTCTTGCTCATCTTTACCATCCATGGCCTTCTTACCAATGCTTCCTTCCCCATCATTACCATCTGTTCTCTTCCTTTCTTTAACTTTAGTTTTGTTGACTTTTCAGCTTGAGAACATGTAACCTTGTTATATCCTACTTGCTTGCATACACTACACATAATTTTTTCCCAACCTTTGACAAAGTATGTCTTGCACCCCTTTCACTTACATCCTTTCATCTATTAACTTTAGGTCTACCTGGCATTTTTCTCTTAAATGGTGGCAAAAGGTGTAATGAATTCCGTAGATGGCCACATATTGCTACCATTCATCCCACGCATTGGATACTTGTAAATTGATCAATAGAACATTGGATCCACATAATTACCAACATCACTATTTAGGTATGAGATAGTTGCAACAGAATGCACACATCCATACCCATTTAGTTGCCACACTCTACATGAACAAGTCTTCGTCTTTATATCCATAACATAAGACTCTGCCAAATTTCATGTTTCAAACTGGTTTAAACCAGTTGGTAAAACCTGCCAATACTTGTTTAAATAGTATACAAGTTAGTATATAGTGTAAGTAATCAATTAAAAGTTAAAATTATAGTTAACACCTTTGAGCTCTTTTCAACTGATTCAGTAGGATTGTAATAGCTGGACATGGTTTATAATTAGGCCATGAACAACCTTTGATTGTCAAATTGAATTGGATCTCCATAACATACAACCTAATTTCTTATAACATTGTGATTATTGGTTTTTTTCTTGCATCTCTAATGACATTGTTAAAACTTTCAGATAATTCATTTTCAACTGCATCACACATCCTCCCCTCTTGAAAGAAAGTTCTACACCATGATTTTGGGTTCTTTTCCATAAGGTAATCAAATGTTGTAGGATTAAGTAGTTGTATTTCCTTCATGGGAGCATTGAATAAAGGCTCAGTGGATGCCTTACATGCCTTTTAAAACATCCTCTCATAATGTACACCGCTGAATCTTTTCCTAAAGTTGGTAACAATATGCCTTGCACACTGTTTGTGTTCAACAGTAGGCTATACTTCCTTCACAACCTCCAACAGACCCTACACAATTTAAATTCATCTGTTAAGAAAATATAAATTCATTAAGAAATAACATTAACTTGTATAGTAAGTAACATACCTTATGTTGATCTGACATCAGGGTAATACCAACACCATTTTCCATTTCTAGATCATCTTTAAGATTCTCCAAAAACCATTTCCAATTTTCTTTGTTTTCAATACAAACAATTGCCCATGCTATTGGGAAAATATGATTGTTTGCATCTCTTCCAATGACACATATTAACTCTCCACTACATAACCCTTTTAAGAAACAACCATCTAGGTTTATTACTCTTCTACAACTGCCTTTCCAACCACGCTTCATCCCCTCAAAACATATATAAAACTTACTAAAATATGTCTTCCCATCAGGCATATTGTTGACATCCATTTTGACAGTTGATCATGGATTGGATCTTCTTATCTCCTCACCATATGACCAAAGTTTGGCATAATGATCAACTAGTGTGCCTTCAATTAGTTCAATTGCATGTTTCTTTTCTCTCCTACACTGTCCGATACTCACATCACATCAATTCTAAATTTTTATTTCACTTCTTCCTTAAGTAGCCTAACACTCATTTTTTGTTTTTGTAAGAATTGTGTTGTGAAATGGCTACCAATCCATGCATAGTTTACAATTGACCCCATTTTAAAATTTCTTGCACAATTATGCTCATCTATAAGAGACTTAATCTAGAAAGAATTTTTTTCACTCATCCATGAAGCCCACAATCTAAACTTCCATTGCCCTGAACAACATTTAACTAAAAGCCTCCTACTATCATTTTTCTGTAGCACAACTGATACCCTTTAGCAACAGCATAATTATAGAACATATGTTTTAACTATTTAGGACTTTCAAATCTCATTCCTAACACATGGTTTTGCTTTATCCAATGAACATTTTCATTAAAATTTGTTACCTCCTCATGAATTGGCACGTTTTCATCAATCGGATCATATGGATCCTCATGAGGTGGACTATTTGGAGTTGGATGCTCCTTGGGGCAGAGCTTGTTCAAAAACACATCACTCATGGTCTTGTTAATTGGAATGCAATCAACATCTTTAATTTTATCGTCCAAATTACCTTGCACTTGCACTTCATCTAGGTCAATGACTCCTTTTGTCTAAGTATGCAACTCTTTTATTACTTCACCTACACCAGGAAACTTGTCCTCGGGGGTGCATACTTCAACTAGGTCTTCAACAATCCATTGATGAACATTAACACCACCATCATCCATGTACATAGAAATTACACAACCACAATCATACACTAGTTCGATTAACTCCTGGTAGTGTTTCTCAATTGCTATTATCGTCAATCCATCAGGGAACTCAATATCGGGCATGCAAAAGTACACATTAACGCATGTCTCGTTTGCGAATCTTTGAATGAACAATAAAAAATCGTTTTTTTCCATTCCAACAAAATCCACATCCTCAAACCTTTGCTCCGCTCCATCTAAGTAACTGATCACTGGAAACCTCATAAACAAACCAACAAAATGAAGATCGATCTTCATGTAGAAGGCCATAAAAAGAATCCAAGGGAGACTTTTTTCGAGGAACAGTAGAAGAAAAGAGAAGAAAAGGGCAGATGAAACCAAGTAAAGAAGAATATTTCTTGGAGAGGAAGGGTTGGTCTCATTTAACAATACATTACATGGCATGTGATTTGGACGTGAGGTGGCTTTTTTTAATGACATGTAAAAGAAACCTGCTGATTGGGATGGGGGTCACCGGGTGACCCCTTCACTTTTTAGAAAATGGCCTTATTAGCCGGTTAAATGTGACTTCATGCCCTTATAAAACCAAAAAATAACATAAGGGACCTTTTTAAACCAAAATGTGTAACTTCGTGGGGCTACAGTGACATTTTCCATATATATATATATATATATATATATATATATATATATATATATATATATATATATATATATATATATATATATATATATATATATAGGGTTAAGATTAAATGTGAATCATAAGTATTGTGTGAATGTGTGACCAAATTTTGATCATTAGATTAAAAAAATAAAATGGTTGTGATCTTAAGGTACATAATGTTAACATAGGCTGTCAATCACTATATAATTGCACTTAACTACTTGTAAAGGTAAATATGGCAATTTATTAAGAGACATAAATAAAAATTTACCTACATTTTAGGTAACTAAGTCAAACTTAATTAATGAAAATCAAATTTAAAAATTTAACAGAAAGTAGAATATAATATGTCAATGAGAATCATATTTTTCCCGGAGAATAATTTGAATTTTTTAAAACAAATAATAATATGATATTCTCGAAGAATATATTGTTCTATCTTAGATCTTGATTTTTAAGGAGTAACTTCTAAGAATCAATTTAGTTTAACAACAAATCAAATATTCTTGTAGAATTTAAGGTTAAGAATCCGTTTAACTTAAGAACAAATAAAAATTTCTTGCAGGATTTAGGCATAAGGAATGGTTTAACACATTTAATTCTTAACAAACCTAAAGAATTCTTGAAGAATTTGAATTGTTATAATTCTATAGCACAATTTTTTTATACAACATTAGCAATTCTTGAAAAATATAGTGTTCTAGCTTTATAACATCATAACTTATTTTATACAACTAAAGAATTCTTAAAAAATTCAAGTATTCTTGAAAAATGCAAATATTTAAAACATTTTTGTGTTACTTTCTCTGATGGATATATTTTATAGAATTTGTTAACATTTTTATGAGATTAAACTTGAAATACAGTTTGAAACTGATATACATCAAAAATGTAAAAATATTTAAAAAATCTTCAATAATTCTTTAAGAATAAGTTATAATACATTTTATAAGGATGACATTCTCTGAGAATGTCTTCCATAATACTGAATTCTAGTGTTTTTTCTTTGCACTACATTCGTGAAGTCTTTATTTTTGTTCTTTTTTATGCGGCAGTGGAAATTTTAACTTCAATAGAAGTGTTGTTAATTTCTTCAACTTGAGTTATACATTGTGTCGTATGCACCAAAACCCCGTCTCTCTTCAGCAAACCCTATCTTCAAACCTTTTTAAAGAACAACCACCATTTGAACCTGTATAAAAATAACCATAAAAATTACAAAATCGACCAAATAAACAAGTTCTAATTCTCATAATAAGATATTTATATATGTTGATAAATTAAAACATTTTTAAGAAACTACCATCTTCTAGTATGGGTATTGTTCCAAGGTAGTAAACAAGTTTTTGGTGGGTCATACCATTGATTTAACAAATATATATTGATTTAAGATTCTTTTATGAATTCAAAAACAAAATTGACGGGTTAATGTGAATATGATAAGAAAAGTCAAACATTTCGAATTTGAGGCACAATCCAAAAATCCATCAACTGTTGAACTTCTTTTCATGCAATAAGTACAGAAATTAAGAACACTCATGATGTAAAAGGTCATTCCATTGAATGCATAAATTTAAATATGTAAAGCTTTTAACAAGAATTTGAGAGAATCATCAATTTTTAATTTGCAGGTCCAATTTAAATATTGTATTCAAACTTATAAATAAACCACCAGTTTCGTTGAAGATCCTACCCGTTCCGTACGCAAAGATCCCTCATTTAGCAAGTATAACATATTCTGATAATGAAGGATCGAGGAATTACGGTGGTTGTGGAGGTCTGATTTCATCACCTACTAACAAAATTTATTAAGGACGGTGACCATAAAGTTGTCGGAATTCGCAATGAACAACACGATAATGCATATTACAAGAATGTTCACAGATTGAAGATCGAATGATAAGGGACATTTTCCTAATGGATCAACTTCAATTCAAAGATAGGATGAAAAGAGGAGATGGTGGTGTTGTCTGGTTGTGTTAATGGCAGGAAAACGCAGAAAAAAATGGTGGTGGTTTGAGGTTTTTTTAATTGTCGGCTTGGTGAAGATGTGTGTGCGTTTTCATTGATTGTAAAGATAACAAATTGATTAAAAACTTTTCCTAAAATTAAGGGATATTATCTTGGATATATAATTAATTTACATAATTCTCATAATTAATTAGGTTTTTAAAATGATTGGTTTATATTGAGTCATACATTCACACATTACCCAAAGGATATATATGATCCTATATATATATATATATATATATATATATATATATATATATATATATATACACATATTAGAATAATTATGGAAGAGAATAATATCATAAGAAAACTAAAGAATAACAAGAACGATAAAACATACTATAAGGTTAAACAAAGAACTTATTAGATGAGGAACGACAGTTCAGCCTTTAGCTGATTAATTTTCAGCTAACCATGGCCTATAATCATTAAATCTTAAGTGAGTGAGAAAGATATGTATAGATCTATACGAGATTGACACCCCCACATGTGGTTGCTAGCTACAAACCCTGACGGTAAAGTCACAGCATGCATAACTTTCTAAACTACATTACAACGTCCGATGAAACATTGTGCATGACAAATATCTAGTCAAAAGCTCAATTATAGGAACTCGTTGTAACAAATGCTCGGCCAACCTTAATAAAATAAACTACGTAGATGGGAACGCCTTGAAATAGTAATAATATGTATCAACAAAGTAAAAAGGGGTGAAAAGCCTTAAGATAAACAGAATAGAATGATTTATCTTATAAGAAATAATTAAAAATGTTATTAGAAGAAATACTAACATATGCTCGAATAAATAAATACAAAAATAAAGATATAACTTTCCTAAGTATCCTATCAAATACCTACCCGAAACTAATCGAGCGTACAAATCCAAATATTCCTAAAAGATGGAAGAAGCAAATTAAATGTTAAAGAAAATATAACAAATAACGAACCAAAGATAGTAAAAGAAAACACTCACTAGAAACTTAGATAACAATAGAAGTTTTGAAAGCCTATATATTCATAAAAAAAGATCATACATTGAAAACCTTTACAAAAGAGTATTTTCAATAAACCATAAAACCTGTATAATGACCGATTTCAAAATCACATGTATTCCTAGGGAGCCGCAGAAGAAAAAGATTACTCCATGGGAGCAAAAGATGCAAGGAATATATATAGCATATGACTTGCAAAAACATACAATGTAATTGTTGTTTCAATAAATATTATGTTGTCTTCACGTCTTATGGTTACGATATTCAACTAACGTCGCACAGCTTGGTGTTTCTGCTGCCGGCCGAGGGTGTAACATAAATTGTGTTTTGATTCATCTTATTAAATCCATACATGGAATTTCAGGTTGTTTTAACAGAGATGAAAAAAGAAGAGTGGTTATGTGAGTGTTTGGTCGAAGATTGTTGATGCGATTACAAAAATGGATGTTGATACTCTTGTACCGTTACAGACACTTGAAAAAAGATTGGGAGGTAGGAATTCTATTTGATTTTGTAATCAAATTTGGGTGGGTCAACAACCACTTAAATATCATTTTAATATATTTTATTGTCTTGATGTTAATCTAGATTGTCATGTAATTAAGAGGTAGAATAATGGTCAATGGGTGTGACAATGGAGGAGGCCAATATGCGGTGGGTGTGAGGAAGAACAACTTCAATTTCTGACGTCTTTGCTACATGGTGTGAGTGTTAATGACTCCCCTAATCATTTATAGTGGGGGTTGGATGCTTTCTGTGATTTCACGGTAAATCAAACTAGGAGACACATAGTGTGACAACCCGTTATTTTCGATATTGTAAAAGGCAGCTAAAGTCAAACTTCTCATTTTGATCCATCTTATTAAGTTAGATTTAAATTCTATATGTATTTAAAACCCTTTTATTAGATGTATTGCTTAAAATGGAAGTGAATTGCTTAAACCGAGAATCCTCGCATGGCTTCAAGGCTTCGGACCGCAAACGTGTGAACTTTCCATTTTCGGCCGAGAACTCACTTCTGACTGCAAACCCTCAGTTCTTAACCGCAAACGTCGGTCCTATCCTCTCAGTTCGCAAATCAATGCATGCGTCCCATCACGATTTCGTCCCTATTCATATGGGGGAACCGAAATCACTTCCTCACTTCTACTCTTCTAACCGAGAACACACCCCTTTTTTCTCTCAAGTCATCAACTGAAAACCCTCATTCTCTCTCAACTATCATCCGAAAATCCTTTGAGTCTCCTTCGGATCTTGCTTAGAACACTAAGTGTTCTTCATTTCATCAATATCCTCAGTGGAAAACCTGAAACCAAGATCTTCATTAGGCCGAAAACCCAAAGGGTTGGCCGAAAACTCATTGCAGCCTTCCGAAATCGCTTCTACAACTCTTATTTGTAAGTGAAGCTTACAAATTAGTCTATTTTCTTATCATACTTTCGATTATTTTCACTAATCGTATACATATATATATATATATATATATATATTACGTGAAATACATTTAGGACTCGTTTTTGTCACGAGAACTAACTTGTGGAAACAAACATCCTATATCGAACCTTCAAGCGAATCACTCACATAAGGTGAGTTTATACCCCTACAATTTACCTTTTTCAATGTTTTTAGTGGGAATACAAGTAAAACACAATAGAATTGTGTTAACTCTTACATGTGAAAACAAACAAACAAAGGATTTCTTATGCTTATAAATATTGTTAAAAATCATTTTCAAACTCTTTTAAACTATTTTAGTTTTCTGTTTATATCAAAATCATATTTGTTTGTATATTTATGTATAATCATGCTTTAACGGACTTAGGACTATTGCTAAATACCGTAACTTATGTTACTTGTTTGGTTGTGGGCTTAGGGTAGGATCACTAGTCCGACTGTCGGCTAAATCATAATTATAAATGTGAAATATATACATGAATGTTAAATCTCATTTTCAAAGAACATACTTAACTCAATTGCATATGTTGGGCAAATGAGTCTTTTCTCCAAATCATTTACAGTTCAAACAAACATACTAGTAAACTATAATACGTATAGTTTAGAAAGTCAATTTATACTATTTTCTAGAGCAGAGAAACAATACATGAATCAATACATACATACAATTACTTTTCATTACAAAGTTTACTATTCATTTACAAGAACAAGAAGGAACTTACATGCTATATGTGAACAAGTTAACTAGAATGTGAAATATTATTTCATGGAACATAGTAATATCCTTGCTAAGTCATGTTTTGTAACCAGAGTCTCCTGAAGGGAGAGCGTGAGTTTGTGTCACTACTAGAAAACAGCCCTTTAATGACGCGCAAACAATGACACTCGTAGATAGAGGATGCGCATTTGTGCGTGCCCTAAAAAATAATGTCAGTTTTGCAAAAATTTGAAGGATAATGGACACGCATTTGTGCGTGCCCTAAAATTAGTGTCCAACAAAAAAAATTAAAAACACGGAGGGCACCTATCATAAAAAAGTGTGTCGTCGAAAACTGTCGCTTTATATTTTTCTTTATGAACGCGCGTTCCCCAAATTTTTTAATTGCCAAGGAGGGAATGAAATCCAAAAATAAAAAACCCCGCCTTGATACTCTCTTTCCTTCTTATTTGTATGTTGTAAAATCCTCTTCAATCAAAAGAAACCCTAAAAGCTTTGTGCGTAAAAGATCGATAATTTCGTACTTTAAGTTCCTAAAATCTTCATCGATCAAAAAAAACCCTAAAACCCTGCTTGATACCCACCTCAGCTACCTCCAACCTACACCGACTCTTCATGCCTCGCTTGACGACGATGTACCGACCTTATCGACCAATACTTCATCCACCATCACCATTTTGCAGTTCTCTCACCCCATCCTCAAGGAAACCGACTCGCTAATGCTCACGAAAACGAAAACGGAAATGACCTATGATTAGGATTACTTGACCAGTTTTGTGGTCAAGAAATCAATTTGCTATCGCCGCCACCTCTCACCCCTTCGCCATTTCCGTCACTATTAACTCTCTCGCGATTTAAAGGATTACTATTTAGGGTTTATCTTACACAGGTATATTATTTTTCTCCCTAAGTAGGTTAATTCGAATGATCTGAAAGTCAATCGACACATTAAATTAGGTATTTCTATGCTGAATATGTTCATTGATCAACCATTTCTCCCCGATCTATTTTATTTTTCAGTTCCTGAGGTACAATGTATCCCCGGTTTTCTTTGAGTCTTCTTTTGGTGTTGGTGTCGTTTAATCCTTTTTGAAGGTCGGATAATGCTTCAGACTGTAGATGCTATTTCATGATCGAAGGTTTATTAAATTATTTGTCTTTAGATCATTTGATTTTTTTTCATACAGTTGTCACATCATCTTGTTATCTAATTTTGAGTTAATTTTTTTATTATGGCCTAGTCAACCTCATCCTGGGAAGCTCGATCCCAAAATCAGTAAATACTATAAATGCAAATCACTTTAGTAGTGGGAAGGAAAGAAAAATCATTTGGAGTAATAGTAAATGTCTTTTATAATGGACTTTAATGGATTTATCTTACCTTGTATGTTGCTCTGTGTTTGAAGTAAGTTTCTTAGCAAGCATTAAGCTTAATGGCTCGTTGTTGCAACCATTACAGGGAGGACAACCATTCTTTGTGTTAGCTGGCCCCAATGTGATTGAATCTTAAGAACATATTACAGAATCTAACATTTGACAAAATGTTGACACTGTTGGTAAGAGCACATCATGCTACATGGAAAATTTAAGGGCATTTAAGGTATTATACTACTTATGTACTAATGTATTTGCAGTATGGGTTGAAATTGTAAGTAAATTGATTTGAGATCCTCTTTACTATGAATGCCCCTAATACTTTCTTGTTTTCATGCAGAAACATGTGTGAGGGATAAAGTTGTTGAGTCACTTTGCAGGATTGGATCACAGATGAAGGACACCAATTTGGTTGAGTTTTTTTTTCCTTTTGGTTAAGGCTGATACTGATTGTTTATAAGTGGTCTGATACCGGTCTTGTATTTGCATTGGATTTTATATTCACTCCGGCCGGTCCGGTACCTTTGAATTTCCTAATTCTCCCGATTAAGAACTGAACATTGTTTTCAGGATTTGTTGCATCCTCTTCCACCACCTGAGAAAAGCAAGGATGATATACTTATTTTCTTCAAACTTTATGATCCCGTGAAGGAAGAACTCAGGTACTTTCAACAAGTTAGTTATATCTTTCAGTAGCCTAATGGGATGAGGTTATTGTGTAATCATATCATATGTTATATTATTTTTGGAGATATGTTGGTAGGTTTTTTGTCAAGAGTTCTGGTAAACCAACTGAAATTACATAAAAATTAAATGGGAGGGCTGGATTTAGTCTGCATGAAGAAATCGAACTCTATGAGGTATGTTTTCTGGTGTTCTTGCATTGCATTGCATGTTTGTTTGTTTGTGAAATCATATTTATGTGTTCATGATTTATCAGGAGATAAAATTTGAGCCATGCATGTGTGATGTGTGAACGTCTTGACAAGAGAAGCCCATTTAGATCTAGCCAGGTATTACTAGTCTCAACCCTCTTCTTCTTCTATAATGAAAAAGTTGCTTGCCTCTATATATATATATATATATATATATATATATATATATATATATATATATATATATATATGTATATATATATGTATATATATATGTGTGTATATATATATATATATATGAACAAAATCCTTTATTTTATGTGTTTCTCTCAATTCACCTTTTGAAGGACATGGCACGTGTCTATATTGCAGAACTTGTAAGTTTTTTTCCCTTTCTTTTCTGGGTAAACTATAGGAAATAACCTCCTACTTTATTACTTTGTATAGGCAATATATGTAACAATTCTTTACCCATGATAACAATGTACTTACACTAAAGTAGATATTCGTCCATAGAAGTGATATGATTTCATTGATTGTTTTCAGGTTCTTGCACTAGAGTATTTACATTCTTTAAATATCATTCACCGAGACTTGAAACTAGACAACTTGATAATTGGTCCAGATGGCCATATCAAGGTAAAAAAATTGAATTTCTGAATAAGCAAGCACTAACTAATAAAAATAAAATGATTATTTGTTACAGCTGTCAGATTTTGGGCTATCGAAGGTAGGTCTAATTAACAGTACAGAGGACTTATCAGGGGGTGCATCAGAAAATAGTACCTTTATTTATGGGGAATGGTTGGAATTTATAGTTATACCCTTTACCCTTTACCCTTTATTCAAATGTCTTTCTACTTATTGCTTATATAGTTGAAAGTTGAAACTCTTAATTCCGTTGTTGTAGGTGCAACAGTTGATTTGTGGTCTGTTGGCGTTATTCTTTTTGAGCTGCTTTTAGGGATACCACCTTTAATGCAGAATTTCCACAGGTACTCACTCACTCACTCTCATAAAATCAAAATCCTCTTCTGATGCTTTTTTATGTATGTCGATTGCATTGCATAAAAAGGTAATGAACGTCTTCTCATTTTCTGAATTCGGGTTGTAGCAAGTTTTTGCCAACATTATGAACAGAGATATACCATGGCCAATGATCCCCGAGGAGATGAGCTATGAACCATATGACTTGATTAACAAGTAAGTTTCTATTTGTTTATTAATCAATTCAATCATATCACATATTCATACATGATACATAATTTTGTTTATGTTTATTTCAAGTTGCTAACAGAAAATCCAGCTCAACGCCTTGGCGTGATAGGGGCTGTACAGGTAACATTTTCTCTCTCAATATATATATATATATATATATATATATATATATATATATATATATATATCAAACAATAAAAAGAGAGAAGGCAAAGAGGTACGAAGTTAATTGATAAATAATGTGCGTCGACATTGATTCTCTTAATTCTTCTATTCATTCCATTATTATGTTCTTAAATGAACCATTATTTGTGTCTGGGTTTACGAAAAGCAAAGTTTCTACTGTGTTTTCTTATTAGTGACTGGGTTTAAGAAAAGCAAAGGTGCAGTCATTAATTAAGAAATCTCGTATTTGATAAGTGGGTGAAAGGGTGAAAGGGATAGAAAGATATTCGATATGTTTTTTAAATGAGTAAAAAATGAAATATTAGTCCCTTCACTCCCACAATATTTGCTTCTTTTAAGAAACTATCCTAGTTTGTTTATTTTTTAAAAGCCAAAACGTTAGGTAAGCCATATTCTAGTATTACTCAAGGACACTATTTTTCTTGTAATTTGTTGATGTATATTTTGGGCTAAATGCTACTTTCATTTTTTAGGAGGGAAAAAGATAAAGACCTGACGTTACAGGTAGTAACCACTGAAAGCCAGGCTACCATGAAATTGGTATGTAACTTAACATAGTTGGTTCTAATCCTTTTATTACAAGAAAATGTATATTTTTATGATTTAGTTAGAAGGTTTGTTACTTTATTTTGGGGTATTTGTGGGCAAAACAAAGGGAAGATGAGATACAGGGATTGGAATTGAGATTAAGGTTTCATGAGGCTGTAGTAAAGAGGCTTGAGGGTGTGGACAAAGTGAGAGAAGTTGAAGGAAACCCTGATTTTTCCAACAAGGATGTCGGGTGAACTCAACAACCACCAATGGTTGCAGAAGTGAGTTGAAGAGCTGACATGGATATTAGACTTTGAAAAACATTTGAGGGTATATTTTTTTATATTTCTTGTATCTAGTTAGTTTGTAAATTTTTGTTACAACTTTTATTGATTTGTTTTATCATTCCATGGAACGATTATTTGTATGACATTAAATTTATGCAATGGATTCTATTTTTTGTATATGATATTTTATTTTCTATTATGAAACATTAAATACAAATTTAATTTTAAAATAAGTAAATTTATAAATAATATTTTTTTTAAACATTTAAAATTATGATACGCAAAAATGTGTGTCATCTTCATTTATGACATGGCCTTTCTTGACAGGGGCTTTCTTGATACGCATTGCGTGTCATTAACACGCGCGTCATAAGGTTACAACACGCGAATGCGTGTCGTCTTCCTTTATGACAGGACCTTCCTTGATACGCATTGCGTGTCGTAAACGCGCGTCGTAATTGCGCGACGTAAATGAGCGTCGTAAATGCGCGTCGTCTCTCTTTATGACAGGGCCTTCCTTGACGCGCATTTGCGCGTCGTCTGAGCCTTTTACGATGCGCAATGAGCATCGTAAAAGGCTGTTTTTCTAGTAGTGTGTACATATATATACAGGACTGACCATCCCACACCTTGCTGCTAGCTACAGTGGGACTTGCAGGTCTACGGGTGACAAATGTCATATCTTTTTCGACGCCTGAAGAGCGTCATGTTTTATACTAGTCAATCAAACATGGTTATAACCTTAATCACATTAAGACCTTAGCTAACCAATTCGGTTACAAAGCAGATAATTATTCGGTAGTGCTATTTTATAAATAATACTACTGTAAATCTTCATTTTCCATCACATACATACAATGACATTCTCACATGAACAATGCATACTATTTTTTTTAGTAAAGATAGTTTACAAATATGGAAAACATACATTTTACACTATTTCAAGGATAAACATACCTTTTACACTATTTCAAAGAGATCAAAAACATGTAAACAGTTGGGTCTTGAGTATAAGACTACTTTTCTTTTTTAAACAGAAAATATAGGATTTTCTGGGAAGTATACTATCATTTTCATGAAACAAATACAAACATATGACACTAAATACTTATGAACTCACCAACTTAAATGTTGATACTCTCTTTCAAAATAACTTGTATTATCAGGGAATCAGTAGACAGGTACATTGACACAGGTTTTGAGAAGACGGAGCATGTTCAAGACTTGTCTTTTATATTTTGCTATACATTTTTTTTGGTGTCATACAATTATACAAAGAATACACATGTATTAACTATTCTATTAATGCAATGGATGTTGTTGCTTGTTTTACTATTGTGCATTGTTATGATACTGTATATGACATCCTCCGCCCCGGACGTTTCTGCCGTTCTAGTATGGGGGTGTGATAGAGAGATGATGTTTTATTATTGGATCATTCTCAAGCTACTAGGTGGTGTAAAGTATTACTTAAAAAAGTAAGGATTTTTGGTGGGCGTCTTGTTCTTGATTGCCTTCCTACTCAGTTCCATTGTCAAAAAAGGGTTGTAATTAAGTAGTATATTGTGTTCGGTGTATCGGGATGGGGTGGAATTAATTGAACATCTACTTTTTTCTCTGTGAAGTATTTGTGGATGTTTGGTCCTTGGATTCTAGATGGTGTGATATAACATTCTCTACATATACATTGATCATTGAGTGGATGTCGTGGATGGATGATCAAAGGTTGGTGATTGATAGATGTCATATTATGTAACTTTTAGGGTAGTTTTTATTAGCATTTATCATCATATTTTGCACATTTGCATGTCATTAGTTTAAATAATGATCAACTCATGTCTTTCGTCATAATACTTGTACTGCTCATGTTTCTATGTCGTTTTCAGATATTTCGAGTGGAGTGGTACTTTGGGAGCAGCTTTGGATGCATATTTGGAGCTTAAAGGAGCTAAAACACCCAAGGAAGCTAGAAGATAGGTTGGATTCACTAAAACTAAAGAGTTCGCATCCGAACAACAAAAAAGAAGACAAATGTGATCGCATTTTCTCATATCTTCGATCGTATAAACATACTTCATTAAACAGGCTTTCTGGGGATTTTTTCCAAAAACGCGATCACATTTTTTGCTTTCTTGCTTCGGAAGTTGTCGACTCGTATATAAAGACTCCCTATGTGATCAAACGACGAAAACATTTTCCGAAGGCGATTTTCTGCACTTTTTATCACTTTTTGAAGATCTGAAGATTGTGGATCATCTCAATCAGTTATATTAGTAAGATTAGTCATTTAGTTTCTCTTTTCATTAGTTTTAATTTGATTTTAGCCATGTCTGGCTAAAACCCTAGTTTTCAGTTCTGCAAAAGACTAGTACTTTTTGTGTGATGAGTTATCAGATTTGGTTTTCATTGTGTGCTTCTATCTAGTTGTTTAGTTTTGAGCTTAATGAATGTTTGATTTTAATTCTTGTTAGTATGATCACATAGCTAGGGTTTAATCATTTCGGTTAATCAGTTGTTGAAATCCGTAATTGTTTTGACAATATGGTTACAAGTGACAAGTGATAAATCGGTTCTATGTTTGGATTTGAATTTATTATAAACTGGAATTTCATACATTTACACTTCCGAGCTTGTGAGAAGTATTGGGTATTGTTGGGAATTATACACAGATCTTAATGCAACTTTTTTGAATTTAATTAAGAGTTTGTTTAATTAGATTAGTAAAAAGTTATGTTAGTTGAAGAGCTTCTTTTGATTATTTTAACTAGGTAAACGAAATTATACTAGTGTCTGTTAGTTTTTCTCAGTACCAGCTTAGATAGAATGTATTTTGAATAATCAGATATTGGCTAATTGCATGATTAGGAAAGTCGCAGCAGAGTTGAATTCGTTTTTATTACTGATTTCATTTAATTTATTTCACTGTAATTTTAGTCTTTAGTTAATAATCAAAACCCCTTTTTATATTTTTATGTTTAATGACTAGTATGTGCCTAACGCAAAGAGGTATTGACAATTAGGTTGTGTTCTCAGGATTCGACCATGCTTCCATGTGCTATCCTTTTATTGCATTCTGAAACATCCCAAAAATCACAATAAATTTTAACTTTTCAAAAACAACCTAAAACCATAAACGTTTACAAAACCATTGTTTTAAAAGTGTATTTTAATAATCAGAGTATCCCAAAATCTAAATAACATAAAAACTGAAGGATGTGCACGATCACACCTTCTCCTTGCCACGATCATCTGAAGTACCTGAAACAATAAACTGAAATTGTAAGCCAAAACTTAGTGAGTTCCCCCAAAGTACCAACACACACAAACATATAACAACACATATTGGGTCCACAGCTAACAGACTGGATTACTCTTGAGCCCACAGTATGAGTATGACTTGCCTTTCAGGCCCACAGCTCATATTTGGCTTTCTCGCGAGCCCACAACATAAGTCTGGCTTGCCTTTCAGGCCGACAACTTATGGCTGGTTTGCTCCAGGGTTTGTCGGTTACCACACAAAGTAGTACTACCTCAACCAAACCATACTATGTCGATAAAATATAACATATATATCCAACAAACAAATAACCATATAACCAGTCATCAGACAAGCAGGCAAATCTACAAATCACTACCGCATACTACATCATATTTACCAGGACATAGATCTAAGAGATCACTATAACATATCAACATCTGCTATACCAGAATACATAATCTAGTGGACTGACATTGGTGTCTTCGACCCACAAGCACAGTGAAAAAAACTCACCTCTGTGCGAACAAGTAGCTGAATAAATTTTTGCTCCGAGTACCAGCTCTACCCATCACCTATTAATGAAATCATGGCCTAACTTAACTTAGTATCAAAATACACAAAATACCCTTAGATCAACGTCACAATAAAAACAAATTGTAAGGATCTTTCGAGTTAAAAAAATAAGTTAAAGACCGAACCTGCAAATTACCCCAAACCATAGGTCTTAGACAAATCATCACTTCATCTATATTATTTTGTTTACAATTTATTAGACTAAACTTATATTCATAAAACTAAATACTATAAGCATTGAATTATGTATTTACTTTTAACTCATTTGGAATTTTTATTTAGATTCTGTTATCGATTTTAAAATATATATATATATATATATATATATATATATTATCATTGCTTAGTTTTTATTATTAACCATTGATTATCTTTCTTATTAAATATTTATAATACACTATTCTAGTTTTAAAAAATAAAGAAAAAAAAAACTTATTTCAACATTTTACTTTCAAACTTTTACTTCAGTATTATTTTTTAGTCTTATTATTTCTTCGTGTTTTTGTGACTTTCTATATGTACGTTAAATGAACAACAATATCGTTCTTTTTTTTAAAGTGTAAATTTTCAATACGAACAAATTAATATTATAAAAATCATATTTCATATATTTTCATTATTTCGTGTTTTTGTGACTTTTTATATGTACGTTAAATGAAAAACAATATCGTTCTTTTTTTAAAGTGTAAATTTTCAATACAAACAAATTAATATTATAAAAATCATATTTCATATATTTTCATTATTGTACTTCATAATTTTTCATATTTCTATTTCTCATCATATACTCATATTTTAATATTTTAGTATTGTATTATTATTATTTTTTATATTTTATCAATATAGTTTGATTTTATATTATTATTATTTTTTATATTTTATCAATATAGTTTGATTTTCTAGGTTGTCAACATGTTTTGACTTTGTAGAGTTATACACAAACTATAAGTTATTTACACTTAAGAAATCCGTATTTATAATTCTTAAATTTATGTCAACCATTTATATAGATGGCCAGTGGCAACGTGAGGGAAAAACCGATTTCTTACTGGAAGAAAGAGGGAGCCGTCCGTCCCGGGAAACGATGTACGCTGATATTTCAAAATATATTGTAAAATTCAAATAAAATTGATCTTTTCCCGAATTTATAGATTATCATTTATCAGCACATATAAAGGATGTAAACTCATATTTCTTTAAAGTTATATACTAGCTGAAGGCCAGAATTCAAAACTTTAAATGTATAATCTAACTTTAGATACGTAAACATACAGCAAAAAAAATAGAGATATGTCTAACGCATTACGTAAAAGGGTTAACGATATTTTTCACAAGTCTCATGAAAACTTTACAATATTTTCTTTTTTTTCAAAATTTTAAATCAAATTATACATTTTTTTCAACTAGTCATTCTAAATTAAATGATCTACCTAATTTATGCTTTGAATATTCGTTTGCATTAATTTCGTGATTACAATATTAGATACCTAATAATATGTCCCAGAATTTTCTTATTCTCATATGTTAAGATTCTTTTATGTAGAGATAGAAAAATGTTAAACTATTAAGTGTTAGTTATATTATTTTACCAATTTATACCATATAGTATATTTTTAATCACTAAGTTGTATATTCGTGCAATATAATTAGACAATAATTCGAATAGATTCGAGAATATTCATTGTATGCAATATATTTATATTTAGACATTAATTCGAATAGATTATAGGATATTTATTATATTAGGTAGGTTTTCCTCTTTAGGGGTTTTCTCCTGGGAGGTGGTGGGTTCGAGCCTTGCTCGGATCAAAATAGTGAAAAATAAGGGGACGAAAAGGGAGGCGACTCCAGACGCTCCGCTTTCCTGACCCAAATCTAACGTTCTCGTGTACGCCAACATATATTAACTCGGCCGGTTCAAAAAAAAAATATTAGTTGTTAAGTTGTTTCCCATATACATTTAACACAATCTAACATTATTTAATGCAAGCAAAGCAACTTCCAACAAAGATTTGACAAAAACAACTAAGGGTGTGGACGTGTTAGTAAATTTGGGAGTGTGCCATATACAGCTAAAAATGTCATTTAACCATTTCTTATATTAGAAAGTCTAAAATATTCTTTCAAAATTTGACGGACACAAATTTGTAGAGAAGTATAGAACAACACAAATTTGAAGAGTTACCGAATATGTACAAGAAGAAGGAAGATAGGATACGTAGAAGAAAACAAAGCTTCTTTATTAACAACGCAACATGTATTTATAAGAAGATTACATACATACATCCATACATATATGTTAGGGTTTAAACACTACGACGGTTAATGTTGTAAATCAAACCAATAGATACCCAAGAAAACCGACAAATAATTGTGAGCATATCCAATGAATATATTCTTATTAGCTCGTGCACCCAATTTGGTTTGCTTAGGATCGGGAGTCCAATAATAAGTAATACACCCCCACACTTTCAAATAGTCTAGGTTAGGCTTTCTACCTTTCCACAACTTATAAGGGCTTGTAGGAATCGCACGACTAGTGATCCTATTATGAACATAGCAAGCATTCAATAGTGCTTCCCCCCACAGATTGTTTGGTTGACCTGATTGGTTCAACATACAGTTGACCATCTCACAAAGGATTCAATTGGAGTCATCACAAAATATGATGAAATACCTTTTTCCTCCTCGAGTAAGTATTCCATTTAATTCACATATATCAAAATGAATCAACTCAAGTAATGATGTATTTCTCTTAACCGATGGAAATGGTTTCTTAGTAAACTTTGATCTCACACAGGCTTCACATTTTTCAAACTCTTTTGAGTCATATTTGAACACTCCTTTAGTTTGCATTTTTTCAATGTTTTTAACATTAGCGTGTGCTAAACGTTTATGCCATAAAGAAATTAAACAAACAAAATAACCAAAAAAGTTCACTACATTCACATTAGCAACCAATCCACCAATTACATCATTACTAGCAACACAAGACATACTTGCAACACTCGCACTAGTACTATTACTCTCAACACTTGGCCCACTTGAAATACCTTCACCACTAAGGCACAGACAATACATCCCAGAACAACTGTTCGTCTTCCCAACATATCTTCTGCCTTTAGTGATCGTAAAAGTCCTTGTGTGCTGCATACGCTAAAAATATTCGAACAGCCTCGAGTCTCACGACAGGGGCAAATGTTTCTTCATAATCAATCCCTTCTTGTTGCGAATATCCTTTTACAACTAGCCCAGCCTTATTTCGAATAATATTTCCTTCTTTATCATTTTTATTTTTAAAAATCCATTTTAATCCTATCATTGACTCATCTTTTGGTTTTGGAACTAGACACCAAACTTTATTTCTTTCAAATTCAGCCAACTCAAATTGCATAGAAACAAATCCAATCAAGATCTTCCATAGCAGTCTTGACTGATTTTGGTTCAATTTCTGAAATAAACACATTAAACATGCAGAAAAATTTGTGTACATTGAGTACCTCATTTTTAGCACGAAGTTGAGCTCTAATCAGAACTCCATCTTGATGATTACCCAGAATTTGTTCTTTTGGATGACTTCACGTCCACTTATCCATTAAAGGAAATGCAGGATCAAAGTCCAAAGGTGCATCTTCAAATATTTCTTCAGTTTCATATGCTTCACCTCCATTTGACAAATTATCATTAATGTCAAGAAATTCACCATTTTGAACATTCGAAGCATTTGTATTATATTCATCTTGCTTCCCCTCATCAATTGGATTATTATCAGGATGCTACCCCTCGTCATCAACATTTATTCTTTCTCTCACCCCCACGAAAGTATGCTCCCCCTCAACTGGAGTAGACGAATTCAAGTGCTCCCCCTTCACTTCAACATTCGATGCAACAGGCGGACTTTCGTTTGTTCTTGAAGAATTTGTTGATGAAAGTGAATCATTGTTATCCTGAGTTAGAGTAGAATCATCAGAATGTTTCGATGTGTCAGGCACTTGATTGTCATCAACATTAACTTTTGCATCAATAGCCCGATCGGGAACACCAAAAATAAAATCATATTCAAAATCTAACGAATTTAACCTTCAAGATTCATTATTTGATTTATTCATTATTGATTGTTGTTCAGATCTCTTTTCAACTTGTTTAACATGATAATCATCAAAAGTAAGATTAAATGTTTCTTCGATTTTCCTGGTTCGTTTGTTTAACACCATGTAAGCAACCAAATTATGAGAATATCCCAAGAATATCCCTTCATCATCTTTTGACTAAAATTTCGAAATATTATCCTTCAGATTCATTATGAAGCACCTGGATCCAAAAACATGGAAATATTTAACATTTGGTTTCTGGTTGTTGATAATTTCATAAGGAGTGATGTTAAAACGATGATGAATAAAAAATCGATTTTGAGTAAAACATGCAGTGGAAACTGCTTCGGTCCATACATATTGAGGAAGATTCGCATATGTGAGCATTGTTCTTGCTGCTTCGCAAAGTGAACGATTTCTCCTTTCTACAACACCATTCTATTGAGGAGTGTAAGGTGAAGAGAAATTATGCAAAATTCCTTTGTCGCTTAATAAAGAATCAAGAACATTGTTTTTAAATTTTGAGCCATTGTCACTCTATATCTTACGAACCTTTTTCTTCACACTTAGTTCAATATGATTGATGAAGTCGACCATTGCTTGAGCAGTTTTAGATTTCAGTCTTAGAAAATATACCCAAGTAAACCTTGAAAAGTCATCAACAATGACCAGTATGCATCTCTTCTTGTTGAGAGTCTCAACAGTCGAGGGTCCACAAAGATCAATGTGAAGAAATTCCAAAGGTTCAACAATCTTTGAATCAATGACAATCGAATGACCTTGTATGTGTTGCTTTCCTTGTCCGTAGATGCACACAAGGTATCATTATTAAATTTTAACACAGGTAAACCGCGAACAAGATCATTTACCACCAATTTATTCAGATTTCAAAAACTCAAATGGGAAAGTCTTCAATGTCAGAGCCAGCTAACATCAGATGAAGCTTCCGAAAGTAATCACGCCGAGGGAATCCCAACAATTGGTTTGATATCGAGAGTAAACATATCTCGTTTTCTTTTTTTATTTAAGCAAAACTTCATTTATGTCTATGTTCGAAATTACACTTCCTTCTTCATTAAACACAACTTGATTGCCAGTGCCCATAACAAGTTGCAAAACACTTATCAAGTTATGTTGAAGACCTTCGACATAAGCTACCCTATTCACTGTGAATTTCCCATTTGTTACTTTTCCATATCCTTTGACTTGAAATTTCTGATTGTTGCCAAATTTCACTACTCCAACATTCTCCAAATTTCGATAATCACGAAGATTTTCCTTTCTTCCAGTCATGTGATGAGAGCAACCACTATCAATGTACCATTTGTCATCATATCGCTCGTCACTCAAAACATGCAATCAGTGAAAGAATTTAGGTCCCCAAGGCTGTTTGGGTCCTTGGTGATTAGATTGGAAAACATTGTGGAACGAAGATCCTATGACCCAATTACGAACTTTAGATTTGAGACTATCAATTAGGTCAATTTCGTTAGTTAAAGGCACAGAAATGTAATCATTCACATGTTTAGAATTTTCACTAACTTTTGCCTTTTGCTTCTCATTTCGTTTCTTATTAACCTTTGCTTTCAGAATAGCTCTCCATTGCTTGAATGAAGGATTCGAATTCTTGGATGAAGAACTTCCATTTGAAGATTCATTCAAATAATTTTCATAAGCATCCTTGATTTGTTCTTGAGAAAACTTCCCTGATTGAAATGATTTCCCTTTCCTTCAAGCCAATGGTTAATGTTTTGCACATCTGACTTTCCTTTGACATACGAAACTTTGGAAACTTGTTTTGTAGGAGGATTGGGAAAATTTGGTAGTTTCGGTGTAAAAGTCGCATTTCTTTTATAATGGAATTTATCAAACTTTTGAGTTGAAAACACCAGTTTCGTTTGAGAAGAAAAACAATTTTGAAAATATTTTGGATTATTTAAAAATCGGTTTTGTCTTCAAAAATAATTTTGTGAAAACCTTGTTTGATGATTTGAATTGAAATTCTTTTGATTTGAAGTTTGAACATTGGTTTGAGAATTTGATTTTAACCCATGAGGTTTGGATTTTGAAAGATCATTTTGTGGTTGAGTTTGAGACAAATCTTTTTGAGTTAGAGCAGAATTTTTCTTATTTACAACTTTCTTTTGAGAAGAAGTCTAAATCAAATTAGATTTTTTCTGTTCAGATGATTTATTTAGCAAAATAGTCGGATTCTTTCGAGACTCAATGGCTTGCCAAAAAACTTTTTTCTTGCTTGTCTCTTTGAAATACCACTTTCTTTTGTAATCTTTTCAATTTGTTCGTTAAACTCTTGAGAATTAATTTTGACATGTAAACAATGTCAACTTGTTTTGAAACATCTTTTGAATTTTCAGATTTTTCAACCCAAATTCGTTGTGGTTTTTGTCGTTAAAAAGTGTAAGAGCTCTTTGTTAGATTGTTTTCGACGGTACTTCGGTTTGAGAAAAATCCTTCTTTAGATTCCTTCTTGTTATCCTCTTCAATCATTTTATTAAACTCGGGTTTAATATTATCACAATTTTCTGTTGTGACAAAAACCTGATTCAGAAAGATAACATCATCTGTGCATTTGAAATTTGGATACACAATTGTATTTGTTTCAATGTAATGAGAACCTTTTTCCTTCATAATTTTTTGAATTTCTCAGTTTTGTCAAAAACCTGATCAACTACAACCCTTGGAATTGTTGTTTCTTTCGGAACATCGTCATTGTCATCATCACGGTTTGTTTGACTATCTTCGACGGTCACATGGTCAAGATCATGAACTTTCGAAGTTGAGGGTAGACTAGTGTCAATTTTAACCATAGAATCATTACATTTTTCTTTGCCTTTAGCCATTGATGTGACATTAATGATAGACAACTGAGAGCAATCAATAACTTCCTCTTCAATTTCACTAATATCTTCAAAATCATCTTCAATATCAGCAAAATTAGTTTGAGAGTTAGATTTTGAATTCTCAGTTCTTTTCAAAATCGTTATTTGTTCATTTTTTGTTAAGGTTTCATTTACAATATCAACTAATTCATTAGCGTCCAGACATTCATCAATTATCACCATACCATATGCATATCTATTATCTGGAACCCTATCGGATTCAACAATTGTCTTTTCACACACATAGGAAATAGAGTCAATTTTCTCCCTTTCGAATGCTAAAAAGGGCAAAAGTTTCTTATGTTGTTCTTTGCTAATATTCGATGAATGATGTAATTTTGTCAGTTTAGCTAGGGGTGGGAAATCAGGCCATCGTGTCATGTTTTTGTCTAACACGACACGACACGGCAAGGTTTTATGTAACACGACACGGCACGACACCCATCCTGTCATACTTGGTCGCTCTCCTGCGAATACTCTCCTATATCAGCGTACTCATCTGACAAAGGTCACTCCTTAGGCTCTTCCTAAGTTCTCACACTTCTCTGCCATCAGCTGCTGAATAACTCCTTATGATGTCAACCATCTACCTCTTAAATATCGTCATATTCGCTTAGTAGCTGACTCCCATCATCAAGAGTTCCACAAAGCACGAAGCAAGCAGCATTCGGGCATCAAATAATCTCTACCAACACGTAAAACCACTCTAGGTTACCACTCCACTTGTTCTACTCACACTCAAAAGGTATCACCGAACTCGATCAACTCTACTCCTCACGGGTATCTAATTACTCTCTCAGTAGGTTCCTCTGATGCTCTTCTAGGTATCTCCCCTAGATTACTCCTCTACTCAAGTTCTCTCTAAAAGATCTATGCTGGATACTCTTACTCCGCAAATACACAAAGCACATCACAAAGGTCACTAAAATGCTCAAGAATCACTCAAATGGAGGCTTAGGGTCAATTTCTAAGGTTTAGAGGGATGGAGGGTGAAGATATTAGGGTTAGGTGATGTGATAAGGACCTTAAATAGGGTCCAAGACCCTAAAATAGGGTTCAGGTATGATCAGCGTACGCCCAACGTACTTCGAAGAACATTTGTGACCACCCCTGGTCAGTACGCCCAACGTACTCCAAAGTACGCCCATCGTACTTCCTTTTCACTAGTACGCCCAGCATACTCGGCTAAGCATGAAACCACAAAACTTCTGAAGGCCATAACTTCTTCATTATAAATTCGTTTCCGACAATCCTTATATCCACAAAAAGGTAACGAGAAGCCCTACACTTCCATCAACTTTATTCCTCCTTAATCCCACTCGAACTCATATCCAAAATTCATGAAAAGCCCGAACCAACGCCTTTAGCAATACATTTGGGCTCTAAAGCACAAACGGAACTCTTTTATCACACCACCTACCTTACCCACATCCCAAAAGGTCCTAAAAATTTCTCTTTCAAAACCTCAAAACCTTCCCATACTCGGATTAAGGCCCGCAGGCCTTAAATCACAAACTATCCAGAACAGGATGTTACACTAGGAAAGGTGATGACTACATCAGGATGCAGGCTGATTTTCCCTATATGAACTGTAACACACATAATCAGAAAGACCAAGAAAGGAAATAAAACCCTAAGTCAAGGGGGTTAACTCGTCGAGTCCAAGGAGGAACTCGACGAGTCGGAGCGTGATCCGTGTCGCGGCTTAAGTGACCGACTCGGCGAGTCGGGGAGACTAACTCGGCGAGTCTGGTTTGGGTTGGGAAAACCCTAGTTCCGGGACTTGTATCCTATTTAAGCATCTCATAACTCTTCTATCAGCCTTATTTGTAGCCCCCATTGTCCAGAAGTTATCCCACGAAACCCTAGTGCTCTCTTTGAGTGTGTGAACCAATATTGAAGGATTTTGAGAGTTCTTGAAGCCTAGAAGGAGAAGAAAGAGTTGAGGGTTCAAGAGGAAGGTTGTGGATCCAGAAGATTCATCTCTTTTGCTACTCATTTTGGTAACCAAGTTTCCTCCTTGTCTTGTTATTTGTTAGATCTCTTCATGTCCCTCTTTATGAGATTTTGGACCAAGTATGATGCATTTCGGGATTTGGACATCCTCAAGATGGATCCTTTTAGCTCTAGGTGTGTCTTGGCCTAGAGACCCATAAAGTATTAGTTTTTGGTGTGTTGGTAAAGCAACTTTGCCCCAAGCTCTAGCCCTAGAGTGTTTTGAGCCCATATCTCTTTGGTTCCATGTAAAGTTTGCAACTTTACGTGAGGAATAGGCTTGGGAAGAGTGGATCTACAGTTTGGATCCCCAGCATGGCTCGAAAAGCCGTTGTATAGAGTAAGAACTGAAGCGACTCGGCGAGTCCTTCGAGTGGACTCGGAGAGTAGTATGAAGATGGGGATGAACTCGATGAGTTGGATGAACAACTCGATGAGTCTGTTGAAGATTGCCTTGGACTCAGCGAGTCAAGTCGCGAAACCCCAAACCCTTCGAGTTAAGACCCGGATCAGTGATTCAAGTGGGGACTCAATGAGTTGGACAGGTCAGGACTCGGAAATCGGTAGACTTGGCGAGTTAGGGGATGACTCGGAGAGTTGAGTAACGAATGAAAGGATTCTGAGCGTATAAACTCGGCGAGTCAGCAGGCAGACTCGGCGAGTAGGGTTGACCTGGAAGGTTGACTTTGACCAGGACTTTAACTTTGACTAGATTTGAATTAGTTCGACTTCTGGAGTTCAAATTGAAACTAAGTGTTATATTGATATTAGTAGCTTGAGGAGCTAGTGGGGCAGCGGTTCAGAGAGTTGTCGGACAGCAGCTAGGGGTTTATCAGCAAAGTTCAGCAGTGCGATGTGAGTCTCCTCACTGTTTGTATGGGTCTAAGGCACCAATGCCGGCCCATTTAGTTTATGTATGATAAGGAGACCCAGGGGTTAGCCTTAGGCAATATGTATGAAAGACCAGAAGGTGGCTCCTGGCGCACTGTATGCTATTAAACATGAAAGACCAGGGGGTGGCTCCTAGCACACTATATGTTGATTAGCCTAATAGAGTAGTATGTATAGTTAGTTGTCTTCATGATACTTGCATGAAAGATCAGGGGTGGCCCTTGGCACTTGTGTGTAAGACCCAGGGAGTGGCCCCAGGCTTGACCAGGAAGACCATGTGCGGCCCGTGGCATGACCACAAGACTATGTTTGGCACATAGCACCTTGGCAAGACTATGTTTGGCACATAGAACCTTGCTTGATTATGGATATGATGATTATGTACGGCTCTTGGCTATGTATGGCATGTATGGATCAGTTGGTTTGCATGGTATGTGGTATCTGGGGAACTCACTAAGCTTCGTGCTTACGTATTTCAGTTTTGGTTTCAGGTATTTTGTTTTCAAGAAAAGGATTCGGCTCGATCGCAGCGCATCACACTATGTTTTCCGCACGTGAGATCTTTGGGATTACACTCTGATATGTTTTATGATAATATGTTTGGTTACCGACACTTTAGTTTCTCACGAGATATTATAATGAATGTTTTTATATTGATGGTTTTATGTAATAACTTATTTAAAAATGAAATTTTTTTGGCCTTGAATTTTGGGATGTTACATGAACCCCGAAGAAGTGTTCCTGATTGCAAGGGTTTACTAGATCAAGGCTGAAAAACACCCAAATATGAAGATTTCCTGTGAGAAAGCTTGTTAGTTTCGCAAGGCATTGGTCTGTGACTTCGGAAAAATAGATGTGGATATACATCCTGTTCTTGCCAAGAAGTTCAACTTTCCAGAGCTTGAGTCTACACCAAGCTTCACTGAAGGCTACCAAGAAATGTCTCTCGGTGCAACAAACTTCCCAGAGTTAGGAGTTGTGTTTAAGAAATCCAACAGTGATCTCAAATACTTCATTCCTGTTACCGCAATGCATAAATTGACCCGGAAGCAACTGGAAGTGACTATGGCTTCGGTTCAAAGATCCAAGAACACAATAGATGAAGTTAAGTTTAAGATAACAAGAAGAATTCACTGGCTAGGTGAAGTGAGGAAATTCTGGTGGATCCTTATCAAATTCCTGAAGCCCGACAAGTAAAGAAGAAAGTTGAAGAGGTCACTTTGGGGGAAAATGTTGATACATAAAGTGACCCTCTTAAAGTTAACGATTTGCAGTCTTATTCTCTTTTTACCGCAATTGGATTTGCTACAGCAACGATGTGTGCCTACCACAGTTTGAAGTTGAAGTAGTTATTCTAAAAACCGAAGTGAACCACAACTACTACTACCACGGTGAACACCTCTTTGTTACGTCAACTGACTTAGCGTGTTAGCTTTACTTTGTCCAGTGAACCTTGCATGGTCACCTAAGTCAGTAGTTCTTTATTGTTTATTCTAGATGTAACTTTATGAGACTCTATAAATAGAGTCTTCATCTTCATGTAAAATTACCACTTCTTAACGATCTTTTTGAACTTTCACTCTGAAATACAAAGATCATTCTCTCATATCTTTATCTTATCTAATTTCGAGATCCTCTTCACCTTAAACTGATCACACATACTAACTTGTGCTTAAATGCAAACCTTGTTATGAATCAGTTTGGTGTATACTTGATATAACTTGTTGTCATTTACATTTCCGCACTTTATATTTCTGCAACTAACTATCTAACAACTCTAACTTATTATTGTTGAGCTTACATGATCCTTTGAGATTAACTTATTCCGCAACTATTATCTTGTACTAATGTTTGTTCAAGTGTTTCTCAAAAGTTTTTCTCTCAACCTCATTATCGTCAAATCTTTTGAACTGTGGTATAAATGTTTAATCCTCTTTATCCCCTTTTATCATATTGATGAGGAGACTCTTGATCATGCTTTCTTTGATTGTAGAGTAGTGAAAGCTTTACGTAGTTGGCTTGTGGAGTGAGTTGTGATTCTTAAGATACCTCCTAGTTCGTATGTGAATTTATTGGAGATGTTGGATTCTAAAGTTAGCGATAACAAAATTCAAAAGCTTAAGTTGGTCATTACTTACTTCACTTTATGTGTCATTTGGAAAGCATGCAATGATATTGTTTACAAAAATGTTCGGCGAGCCACGATGATTTTGGTGGATGACATTTGCCTTAACACATTTAATTAGATTAAAAACATATCGAAGTTATGATGTCTTAATTGGTCACTTTGGTGGATGTCTCCTTTTTACAAATATTCTCTTATACTTGGCTTGACTTTTTGTATCTGACTTAAGCTCCTTTGCTAGAGTCTTTTTATATCTTGTGTTAATATCACTGCTAGTCGTTTAAAAAAAAACTATTTGCAGCTACATAGTTTATTAGATAGAATTGTAATTCTTTTATATTAGATCACATTTTTCGAATATGTGACACATGTTCTTCTAGGAAGTATGTTGGTCATATATACCATATTCAACACTAAATTTAAGTTATTCATCTTCTATTTTTCATTCTCTAATATCTTCACTATCAAACTACCCATCCTCTTGAATTGCTTCAACTTCATCATTTATTCTTTCATGGAGTAATTGGGTCATATATACCATATTCAACACCTACTTCAAGTGATTCGTCGTCAATTTCCTTTTCTATAATTCCTTCACTATCAAAATATAAATTCTCTTGTATTGCTTCAACTTCATTGTTTTTTTTTTGTAAGAACCTAGTAAAGACATAACTCATGGCGTAACTCACAAAGAAATAAACCATTTGGTACATTCTATTGCAGTTTATCTTGTTCATATTTATTACTATCATCCAATTCATTATCAACCACAAAGGTTGGGTCATTTTCATCACTTTTCTTCATTCAAGTGGCTTTCTTTAAAGTATGAGTCGTAATATAATTGTCACTGTAACGAAGCATGGTTAGAGCGGTTACTTTCGGTACATTAAATATGAGGTGAGAAATAAAGAAATTTAACACAACTAGTGAAAGGTTAACACAATTATACACTTCACCCATGACCAAAAGAGTGTTGCATAATCAATCGTACGACATTATGGGACGAAATTCCACTTGCTTTTTCTTCAATAATGAGTTTTATCGTTTATAGTGAGCTCCCTTCGAAGACGGACCACCATTTGGTGAAGATACATAGACGTCTTTCCTTGATTTGCAAGCGACGCTATGTTACTCCATTTTGACTACCTATAATTGAAGCCCCCATGATTTGTACTTAGGTCTCCTGTGGCGAGAAGCTTATAAAGTCTTACCAAATGAGCTACCAAGTGATGGCTGCAGGGGAGTCAAATTTCATGTGCGCTTTGATGAATCCTACTAAATTATTGTCTTCAATGAGGTGTTTGTTACCCCTATTTGGTGTGATGTTCAACGATGTAATGATTGATCGTTGTATGAAAAGATTATATGAGAGAAGCAGAAATGACTAAAGGGTTACCGAGAAGCAATGATGTAACTTGGTCGACATTGAACAAAATTAAAAGGAAAATCTCCGATAAAGTCTTGGTATTTTGGATATTTTACGGTTTAATCCCAACATTTTATTTTTTAAGTAAAAAAGTCCTGATTATCTAATTTTATACGATAATCTTTCATTTTCTGTTGAATAAAAATAAAGATTATTATGTAAAATATAAAATAATTGGGAATTTTCTATTTAAAGAATAAAAATTGAGATTAAACCATGAAGTAACCCAGCATATTGGGATTTTATAAGAGATCTCCCCATTAAAAATATATAAATATAAAGTTAAATAAAATAATTAAAAATAAAATGTATTTGTATCGATTACCTAAAATTATACTCAATTATAAAATTTCTTGAAACTTAACAACCATAAAGCTAAAGAATATGGAGCACCTACACACACGACACCACTACTGCAGTTTAGAGTGCATGGGAAAATGGTGAGAGGAGGCTACCATGTCCATTCTCTTTGTATGATTGGTCAATCGTATTTATTTATTTTTTTAATTTTTTTTATATTTATTAAATTATATACATACTAAAAAATTATAAAAATATATATTAATATTTATGGTTTTAATTCTCTATGAAACGAATATAATATTTGTATAAAATATTTTAAAAAATATATAAAAAATAAAAGTAATGAAAAATAGTGAAAGATATCTATAGTGAAAAATAAATAAATACAAATCGTGACACTCAAAAAAAAAAAAAAAAAAAAAAGACGAAAGATAAAAAAATAAGTAATAAATTATAAAATCTGTCCACCTACTCTCCTACTTTCATGTATTCGTGAGTCCAGGAAAAAAAAATGTTTCAAACATAAAGTAAACCAACCAAACAATAATTTCAAATATATAATTATAGCATATTAAGATACAATAAATATTTATTTAGCTTTCTAATATGTCAGTCGATTAATTCGTGCCGTCCATTGACTTAGATAATCTGTTTTCATGGCCACACGATGAGGACAACACCACACCATATTCTCTGGAAAAAATGTATATTAAAAAAAAGGAAAAAAAAAAAAAGTAAATTCAAGAATTTGATTTTCGATTTAATATTAGAATCTTTCAGAAGATCTAGCAGTTACAGTATGTTTTTCTGTCTTCTATCTTTGTTGCTCCATCATACGCGTGAAATCCTCGAAGCAGACGAATCCATCTCCATTCTTGTCCACGCTACTTATCATACGCCTGCAGTCCTCTAATGTGCACTGTCCGTCGCCGATCGACTTAAACACCGCAAACAACTCATCCGCCGTGATCATCCCGTCGTGATCCGTGTCAAAAAACTCAAAAGCACCTCTCAACTCGTCGTCACACGACGGTGGTCCGAACGCAGAGCTTATAACGCCGAACTCCTCAAGACTAATGCTTCCGTCGCCGTCTCTGTCGATTTCGTTAAGCATGAGGCTAAGTTCCTCCGGTGTAACAGGCTCAGCACCTCCGATCCGGCTCAACAGAGCCTCCAACTCCGCTCTTGTTATTCTTCCGTCGCCGTCGGTGTCCATGATCCGGAACGCCTGTACAAGCTCAAACTGTATATCGGCTGAGATCTCCGACCACTCGTCGGATGATATTTCATGTGAGTGGGTCGGTAAGACGCTGGTTGGTGTCGCAAGGCCGTTTGATTTTGACTTGTGGTGGTGGCTGGGCTCCGGGGAGCCTGATGTAGTGGTAATGGAGGAACTGAAAGACGATGACTCCGATCTGGATACTGTGCTGCGTTTTTTGGATCTGAAGATGTTCTTGGGGTTGATTCTTCCGGAGAGTTTCATGATTGGAAAGAGGGAGAGGATGCAGAGGGGATTTGATGATAATGGGGATTCTTGATGGAAGGAGGGAGGAAGATGGTGGTGATTATATGGAGGAATGAGAGGAGAGCCATAGTGACCTTCGAGGAAGCTTCGTTGGAGCCGTAGTAGGACTATTTATTGGTATTGGGTACCAAATTTTGATTTCGTGTGTGCGGCTGTTTGCTTTCTTAAGCAACGGCCGTTTTGCTTTTGTTGTTTTCCAAATTATTTTATAATTAGATAAAAGTTAATAATTTTAATTCTAACAATCTTATCCATAAAAGTTTATTTTCTTGATTTGAATTTATATTAAACTTGTTTTGCCTGTTTGAAAAAGGATAATGATTTAGGAGGGTAATAACGTTTTTTTGTTTATCTATATTAGATCCCTAAAGTGTTTTTTTTTTATATATATTTCACCATTAAGGTTGTTATAACCGTTTAGAAATAATCTTTTTTACCGGTTTCTTCCTGTTAAAATGACTATTTGTAAACGGTTAAAATAACCTTAATGGTGTAATACGTACAAAAAATACGTATGGACCTAAAATGGACAAACAAGTAACGTTATTACCCTCCTAAGATTTTTAGTATTTATTATTTTGAATATATATTTTTAAGATTTTTAGTATTTATTTTTATATGTGTATTTCATATAAAGTTGTTAAAATTAAAAAGAATAAAAAGTAGAAATGTTTGGATTGGATTGGATTAGATTTTGTAACCATATCATCCAGTTAACCTCTAGCAAGGAGCTAGAGAGAATAACAAATTAAGGTCGGATTGGATTTTGTAACCACATCACAGACAAATGAAAACATAGGAAGGTTCAAATGAAGCCAATGCCCAACCCGACTCCAAACCTGATCGGCAACCGAGAACTACAGCAACAAATGCTTCACACTTTCTTGAGAATTATGACACACGGGACACAATAAGGAATCTATCACCACCCCCATTTCCACCAGTTTAGCTCTTACCGGAATGCGATCCAAAAGCACACACCATAAAAAATGTTAATTTAATAGGGACAAAACGGTTCCACCTAGTAGGCATACTACCCATAGGAAGCGTCATATCATTAACCTAATTCTGTGCTGATTTAACTGTAAAGATACCCGACGATTCAAGCTCCTAAAACCACTTATCCGACATTTCCCCTATGCGACTAAGATTTAATATCTCCACAAGATAATCTAATTGGGCTGATTCAACCCCTCCTCTAATCCCCCGACGCCAATGAAAATTCTATCCCCCCGAATCCCATTATTCACTTACTCGAGCATCTTGATTAAAGGCCAAAGCAAAGAGCCTCCCAAACCACTCTCTAAGAGAAATATCCAAGCACCAAACATCCTTCTAGAACCTCGTTTGAGTCCCATCCCCCACCACTCTATACATGGAATTAGAAGGAATACAACCATTCTCATGGAGATGATTAATGGATCCTATAATCTTTTGTCAAACACCCCCTCCAGTTTCTATTCTCGAATCGTCCAAAAAACCACCACCTTCCCCATGACAAAATTTGACAATTTTAACCTAAAGAGCTCCCTTGTCATTAAGCAACTGCCACTTTCATTTATAAAGAAGACCGAGGTTAAAAGCATCCAAACTACCAACCTCAAGACCTACAAGTTTCTTATTTAAAAAGTAAAAATTTACTATAGGGGTTCATAGTTTCATACGGGGATAATGACTTAGGAGGGTAATAACGTTTCCCGTTTGTCCATATTAGGCCCCTAACGTATTTTTTGTGTGTATTACACCATTAAAGTTGTTATAACTGTTTAAAAATAATCCCTTTTACCGGGTTCTTCCTGTTAAAATGACTATTTGTAAACGATTATAATAACCTTAATGGTGTAATACGCACAAAAAATATGTTAGGGACCTAAAATGGATAAATAGGAAACGTTATTACCCTCCTAAGTCATTATCCCGTTTGAAAAATACCAATATAATCGACTCCTATAGACGGTGTAATTGACACTTACGGTGAGTCTTCGGTCATCTTAATCAAGCATTAATTTTCTAAAATCCAAAAAATTATTATTGTTCTTTGAAGTTGGTGTTCAAGAACAAACTCAAAAAGAGCTTGTGGCGGGTTCTTTGAAGGGGCGATGTGATTGAGTTTTTTAATACGCATGTAAATTCGGATAATGAGTCGATGTTCTTGAAATTTTGAAATGTTTTTGAACATATATATGCCAATGTGGCGGGTTCTTTAATAAACAATGTACTCATACATGTAAATTGATTTCTAAGTTTTTATAGCCCAATTTCTATGTTTTTTTATGCTTGGTTTGAGAGTTAAGGTTCTTGAGTTTTGGCGTTTAACTTTTTGATTTATGGTGATGAACGATATAAACACTCACATACATTGTCCATATATTGATGTTCTTGAGCTTGCATCTTTGTACATGAAGGGGTTTTAAATCCAAATTTTGAAGACCACGTTCATAGTGTCCCCTTCATGAGTTGATTTTTGAGCACCAACTTCAAAGAACAATAATAATTTTTTGGTTCAAGAACAAGATCTTCATGATTGCCAAAAAAAAAATCAGGTTTGATCAAAAAAGATAATTGTTCACTCATCAAAGATGTCAAAGACGTCAGGCTAAACTTACAGTAATCGGTCATGTTAGTATTTTGTAAACACGCTAAACAACTTCAATAATAAATCACATATAAAAAAACCATGACAAAATATATACATGGGATAAAAGTCATTACCCTTTCAAAAATACCACATTATAGCTTAGAAGAAAAAAAATTGACCAACTTTTTTGTTATTTACTGAAGTGACCACTGAGGTTGGAAAGCAATGTCTCATACTACACTAAAATCATGTCAGACAACTTAGTTCTGATATGATTGTTTCTATCGGAAATAGTGTCCAGGGTCAATAACAGTTTTGGTAATATTTTTAATAATATCAGGTTCATTTTGGGTTGGCATCATGACCCAGACAACATAAGGAAATGGAGATAAATAAGTTGTTAACTTATTAAGGAATTAATAAATTAATTAGAAATTATTTTGGTAATTAACTAAAATATTTTAATTAATCAAATATCTTGAATATTAATTTATCATATGGATTAATGGGATATTCCAGAAGCTCCTGGATATATAGGGGTGGAGGCTTTTGGTGTATCCCTAGATAGGGAGGGATACGACTTATTTAAATCAAATAAGGATTAACCCTAGTGTTTGAATCCTTCTTGGTTTTTATTTGCAGTCTATAAATAGATTATTAAGGGTAAACCCTAGAACTACTTATTCTCACTCCAAATGTGTTCACACACTGTCTGGCTGTCTGTCTCTCTCTCACTCACTCTCTCTACTTGAACAATTTCTTAACCTCTCTTCTAAGGATTGGAGCATTTTGTATAAACCCTAGTTTGGGTTTCTTCCTTTTGCTTTTGGTATTGTGGATCTGATTCCATTAGAGGGTATTACGTTAGATCCTTCATTGATAGCAACAAACTGACAGTTACAAGATCACAATCAAGCAATAAGACGTTAATAGTTCTTTCTTTTGTTGATTTTTAAAGTATGTTGCTATAACTAGTAAAACCTAGATTTTAAGATGCATGTGCACTTTGGTAAATCTCCAGTTTGTTTCAGCTGCCTTAGTGTAGCATCCGTAGATTCAGGCTAATCAATTAAGATATAATAAGCGTTAAAAATGCCTTTTTGATAGAAGAATATTTATAATTAAATAATCTTAACCAAAGCTATAGTATATATGACAAAAATTTCGAACATATAACGAACGCCTAACTCTAACTTATTGAGTGGAAGTTATGATTTTGAGAAGATTCAGGGTAGCAGTATGTGACACGGAAACCAAAATTAAAATCGGTAGATTGTTAAGAAAAACAATCAAAACAAAAATCAAAGATCTCGTTAATAAGAGTCCATTAGTATAAAGACAATCGAGATCGGACGTCGAACGAGAGAGTTATGAATTTTTAATGCCCTTTAACAGTCTAAGTCTGTTAAAAATAAAAATTTAAAAATAAATTCAAAATTAGCCGACAGAGTCTAAATGAATGTTGTAGATCTCGTCGATAGTTAGACGTGGACATAAAACGCATTGAAAATAGAGATCGTATGAAGAAGATATGAATTTTTAAAGGTATTACAAAAAAACCTTGCACAACCATGCACACAAACAGCATGCGCGACGCGCACTGACACTCCACCCAAAAGATGACACGTGTCACCACTCGACAGTTGCCACATCACTTGGTCTGACCATATGCGCGACACACACTACCTTTTTCGCATATAAATGGAGTCAAGGGTCAGATTCATTCTCACTCCTTTCCTTTGCCTCTCTTGAAATTCTCTGCATTTGACCCAATATTCCCTTAGTTTTAGTCTTCGACAAAGCCCTGAGGTCCCTAGGATCCCGACAATTAATAGTTATCATGTCGGAGTACTACCAGTACAATTTTCGTACTTATGTCTAGGAAATCTTTGTATGTTAGATTACACTCAACTTTATTTTGTGTAATTTATATTTATATTCATAGTCGTTGTTATGAATCTATAAATAATATTTGTTAGTGATTCCAAGTCATTATACCGATTGATCTACTTACAGGGGTGATGTCTAGGAAAGATTTAATGAGGTGTTTAAAATGGGCTTTCCGAACAGTATACTCTGTATACCAAACGGACCCTACCTCCGATATGATCTTATCTTGTTGCTCTTTTATTGATAGGTTTTGATGTAGGCATTTGAGTTGTTGAGAAATCTAGACTATTGATTAGTCATAAGAAATGATAAACTAAGACTTAGTAATAATTGAACCTAGGTCACATCAAAGGAAAGACTAAGTGCTGAAGCGAAGCACTGTCCAAGTTTCCAGTCATCCACTTTAACAAATGAGTGCATAGTTACTTTTTGCTTACATATAAATACAAGTATTCTAAATGCTTAAATTATATGTGTGCTATTTATCCGTGTTTAATATATATGTGTTATATGATATAGCTATTTTTTGATTAAACCGTATATAAATTATTATATTTAAAATATGATTAGGTAGTGAAGGGTTGTGTGAAATAACCGATGAGAGGTTGTGATAGATTGGTAAAGGACTGAGTAAAATAATAAATGAGAGGTTAAGTTATGGATTGTGTGAAATAACGAGTTGTGACCTGATGTGCTATAACTAAAGTACTATTATACTGTTGTGTCTAGTCGCCTAAGAATATATTAGTTAGTAAATGGTGTGCGAAATGATGAGTTGTGACCTGTTATGTTATGACCAATGTACTATCATATTGTTGTGTTATGTCTAAAGTACTATTGTACTATTGTGCCTAGATACTTAAGGAAGGATAAATGACAAATGTTGATGATAAAGATCCTTTATGAAAGATCCATCGAGATCATTATTTAAAGATTAGGAAGTGGGGATAACGGGAATGGATAATTGGGTTATTTGTTTGTTGAAAATGTATAATTAATGATTATAATATTGTGGATTGAAAACCCTATGTACTCACCAGGTTTCCCAACCTGATCCACTCAGCTTCTTTGCCTCACCGGTAGTCGTGCAAGGTACATGAATGATGAGAGATTCAAAGAAATGTAGACTAATAGTCTAAAATACTATAAGACATATTTATGTTTATGTTTTGTATCAGTGATGACATCCCAAAATTTTATAAATTAATGAAAAAATTCTTCGAAAATACTTTATGGGACCAAATTCTACATTTAAAAATAAACTCTGTTTTAAATAAGTATAAATAAAAAATTTTAAAATGACCGTAAAAATGAGGATGTCACACTTATACAGTGTATTTGATGTTAATAATCTTCAACGATTGTATTAGAGCCTAATTGGTTTTAGTTAATAGCACAAAGTTAAAAAAAAAAAAAAAAAAAAAAAAAAAAAAAAAAAAAAAACATGTTAATCGCAGTCACCTGCTAGTTGCAGCATGGCAGACGAATTTTCAGGATTTTAGATTTTGATTAAAATTTCGATTTTTTTACCCTCTTGTTTAAAATATTATTTTAACTATTTAAATCTAAATATTTGAATTTAGTAATTGATTGAAATATTATTTAATTGGAATTTAAATTTGAATATTTAATAAATTAAATTTGAATATTATTTAAACTTGAATTAAAATTTAAATATTTATCTTGAACTTTATTTAATAAGAGAATTAAATTATAAAGACACGATTAAAAATTTAAAATGTTTAAATTTAGTATATGGTATAATTTACTATACGTATAACAATTATACTACATGCGTCCTCACATGTTATTAAAAACATTATCGTCGAATCAAGACTAGACTCATCCACTCTAATATTCTAAGAAAGGTTTAAGGAGGTTTCTATGATTCCTAATGAGGTTGGTTTTTAAAATGTTTCGCGCTTAACACCTTCACTGCCTTTTTGTATTTTTAGAGTGAAGTTACCGAAAGGTTCGATCGGATTTTGTTTCAAGATTAACAATATTAATACAATGATAAATAAAATTCTTGTTTTATATATATCGAAAACGTGAATCATGTGCTACACATGAAAACACATATTTTCTTTATATTCTAATGATGAAGCGTGTGTGGTGAATTGACATGTTAGTTCAAGAATTTAAGTTAAAATGAGAGTCGCTCGAGAAATAATTTTGTTGATGGAGCGTGTGTGGCTAACCGACACGTCAATGTGAGGATAATTTTGCATCAAGGATCCAGGGGTTTTATATGGTTTATTAACCATCTATTTAATGTTCTATGGTATCCTCATCATTAAATTTGAGATGAGCACAATCGATATTAACATACCATCAAACGTCAATGAATCTCAAATGATCTAGGAGTTTCAAGAGTTTGAAATTGACAAGTTGCACTACCTACCTAAAAAACTTTGTTGTGTGTTTACAACATCCCTTTACACATCTCAAAGTCAAATATGGACCCTAGCTTTGTTAATAATTCATTTAGTGTTAAAAATTATTTTAAGGATAAATTCAAACTAACTAAACTTCCTTTCATTTTGTAGAAGACGAAGGACTACAACAATCTTCCTCCTTCACCTCCTCATCTTACCTCAAACTAGAACTTCTTTTTCATTTCGAACATACACAAGGATAAACTCACTAGTCAAAACTATTCGGACTAGATTAGCAACCTAAGAATTGCCTTGAGGTATGAGGGAAAAGAGTTTGTCCTCGATAAGAGTCTCCCTTACAAGGATGATGAGTCCTATAAAGAAGATATAGGTGCTTACAATAAACATGATGATGAATCTAAAAAGGTTGTTTGAATAATGTTGGTGACCATGTCCCCTGAGCTTGAAATGAGTTTCGAGAGTCTTGGGGCGTTCGAAATTAATGATCATCTCAAGGAAATGTTCCAAGAGTAAGCTCTACAAGAAAGGTTCGAGATTGTCAAATCCTTGATGGCTTGTACATATTAAGATGGGAATTTTGGCATTCAACTAGAGGGTGATCAACCTGCTGAGCAAACTAACATAGGTCCAACTTGTCGCCTTCGAAGATCAAATAGAGTTCATCTCCTTCTTGAGTTTTATGCTTTCCATATAGAAACTGAAGGAGGCGTATTTATTAGCTTATATACTAGGCATTAGGATCTATAAAGATAGATCTACACGTCTAATTGGACTGAGCCAAAGTACATACTTAGATAAGGTTTTGAAAAAAAAAATTCAAAATGCAAGATTCTAAGAAATGGTATCTACCCATGAAACATGACATAAGATTTAGTAAAGATCAATCTCCTAGAACCAAAGAAGAACTGTAAAGGATATGTCAAGACATGTACTAGACCTGATATCTTATATGCTCTGAGCATGGTGAGTCGATATCAAGATAATCTTGGCGATAGTCATTGGACGACCATGAAGAATATCCTCAAGTATTTGAAAGGAACTAAGGATATGTTCTTAGTATATGGTGGCAGAGAAGAGTTGTGAGTCACAGGTTATTCAGATGCAAGTTTCTAGACTGGCATAGATATATCGTGTTTGCAGTCAGGTTGGGTGTTTTTGCTGAATGGAGGAGTTGTTACGTGGAAAAGTTCCAAAAAAAAAAGACGGTGGCAGACTTGACATGCGATTTTGAGTATATTGAAGCCTGTGAAGCAACAAATAAGGCTACATGGTTAAAGAATTTCATTGGTGATCTTGGAGTTGTTCCAAGCATTAAAGAGCCTATGGAGGTTTATGGTAATGTGAGACACATACTAAGAAAGTATCATTACGTTAGACATAGAGTAGAAGAGGGAGGCATCGTCATGAATAGGGTATCATCTAAGGAGAATCGTGTTGATCCGTTCACGAAGCCACTATCAAGAGAGAAACATGATAGTCATGTGAGGGTTGTCGGCAAGAGACTATATAGTGTTTGATGTAATAGTTTAGTTTTTAGTTTGAATTATTATGAAACATATAACAATATGAATTGTAACCATTTTGATGTTTATTTCGTAGTGACTTATTGAAGAGCTTTTGTTGCTATCAAAGTTATGTTAATTCAAATATTGTGTTTTGCTTTTGCATGTTTTGAACCAATTTCTATAATGTTTAATTATGTTCAAACTTCCACAATTGGTCACACTCTAGGAAGTGGGTGAGTGATTCACGACTATCATGAATATTGGTAATTGACCAAAGTGCTTTGGGCATTTTCAATGAAGATTGTGCTAATACTACATGAGTACATGAAGATAGAGATTTTAAGTGTTGAAACAACCCGTGCTTAGAGATTACTTCATGGATCTAGCCATAAGTAATTATGAACATTTGGTGATTAATACTTGTTTTCCTTGGAGTTCATCTTCATCCAATTACTTTATGGACCTTGGAATCATGCAAAGTTAATATCATCATAGATGTAGGTTTTAGATTGTTTTGTGGTGTCTTCTTGGTCCCTTTTATGGTGTGAACCATATGATCGAATTAATCAACTTTTGGGCTTGCTTGGTGTTGGAAATCTGTTTGTGCATGCTTGTCCTTAGGACATGCATTGAGTTTTTTGCATCATAAGTGGAAGTTTGGACTTAGAGTTTGAGATTTAGAGTTGTTAAGCCCCTAGGATGAATAAAGTTGGAAACTTTATCCATTAAATCGTCATAGAGTACTAGATATGAGAATTGGAACTTATGTAGTTAACGATTAAGATCTTAATAAATTAAACTGTAAGAAATCATTTAGTGACTTATTGGATGTCACGACGCGATTTATTGAATTTTCCCGACTATTATGTCATTTAGCGGTTCACGATGCGACTGTTCAAGGGTCACAATGCGAAAGCCATTGAACATTGAATTTGACCTTGACCATTGACCACTGACTTTTTACGAGTTTGATTTTTGGTCAAACTTTGGTATAATTGAATATTTAACTGAGGATCGGGATCAATTTGATATCATGTGGCTTTTGTTAGTTGTTTGTATTACTGAGGTTGTTGTTGAGCTTCAGCTGTTTAGCTCAAGTGAATTTTCTCACTATATTGTATATTACAATATGTATCCTCTATAAGATAAAATATGCTTATGATGTGGTTTGATGTTAGGCATGTAGACTAGTTAGTCAGTTGCATGTGGTATTGGATTGTCTGTATCTCTATTTGATGTATATGTTGGCATATTATGTGTTGTAGGCTAAGATACTTGAGGCGGACCATCTTTATGTTGAAGGCCAAAGGGTGGACCAACTTTATGCTGAAGGCTAGGGGTGGACTAGCTTTATGTTGAAGGCCAAAGGGGCGAACCAGCTTCGTGCTAAAGGATAAATTTTCTATGATGTGTTTGTATATTGTTGTATATGGTATTTTATGGAACTCGCTAAGTTTTTTGCTTATAGGTGTGGATTAAAGGTTTTTAGGTACTTCTACAGATTGTGGGAAGGCAAAGGTGTGACTTCACACACACATCAACAGTTTTATGATTGGAGCCGCTGTAATGTTTTTCTTATGACGTTGATTATGGTTTATGATTATTAAAAAAATGGTTTTATCTTTATAATAAATTTATGTAAATGGGCATTCATCTTAATGTAAAAATGAAAAATTTCTTATAAAAATGGGACGTTAGATTATGATTAATGGTCTAATAATTATCAGATTTAGGAGTGTCTAAGTTGCATGTGACTATTGATATTCATATGCAGTGCCCTTTTAAATGGAACTACTTAGGCAGAATATTCATAGTGGTTGACATTACCAGAAACTGTCACACCCCGACCAATGGCGGAAACGTCGGGGTTGCGACTTAAACATTTGGATCATAGTCAACAACATATAATGATATAATAACAGAATTTATTCGACATTACATTCATCCGAAGTATGAATATGGCAAAACACACTGTTTAATAGTCCAAAAGCGTTATGCCCGGATTTCAATTTCTTACAACATAAAAGAGACAAAAGGCTACTATAGAGCCAACAATTTATTTTCAACGTCAAACTCATCATCCTCACACGTGGTGAGAGTTCTTCTGGCCACCTTGAACACCTAGAGACACATACATTTTGAAAATACGTCAACAATAATGTTGGTGAGCTTTATAGGTTTTCTTTTGACACTGATAATTTTTATAATTCAAAATAATGTTTGCAAAGACCGGTAAATTATAAAGCATATTTTTCTATTCAGCCACTTTTTAAACAATAAATATTAGTTATTTTCATAACGATTTTTATTCTCTGGATCTTGTCCGTTACGAAAAATTATGTCGTAAGGAGAAGTATATAACGTCCTAACACTCGACACCCTCGGTCCCAAATTGGGAGAATTGACTCAATCTAGATCTATACATCTTCGAGTAAAAATCTTCAATATATTAAATTGCCCATAACCGACACTATTCGTCGCTCCTCCATAAATCGCATAAGCGCAATAAACAAGCCACACAGGCACAATACAAATAAATATAGAGGAATTGAGATCGTTACTAACATTTAAAAGCAGTCGTATAGTAACGAAGAAAGAAACACTTGACGCCTGTTGTCTCGTCAGACGAAGTTGTAGCTAGCAACCACAGACGGAAAATAACCATTCGTATAAATCTTTTCATAAGAATTAGATCTACACCAAAGTTCTTTATTATAAATTTATGCTGTGTACATAGACCTACAGTATATGATTCCTCCTGGATTAACGGTTATAGAGCTAGGTGTCGATTCCAAGATCGGATCCTTACAAGGGAAAAACAAACTATCAACAAACTCTCTCCTCCACCCCTTTCGATACATTCCTCCCACAAGCACACATGGGATACACAATCCGCGAAATACATGACAATAAAAATCCGCCGCTTCCAATGATCGCCAACGCGAGTCTTTATTTATGATTTTATTTTTATCTAGTGCATTTAGTTAAATATTAAATTTAACTTAGCTTTCAAATAAAGAGACGATATTGACTCAAATAATTTCAATCTACGAACCGATAGGAAAGATGTTCCTTTAGCGTAGTCGAGTACTTCATACGTGTCGGTGTTACGTCGGTTGACCGATTGTCGCTTTAATCGAATATTTTTGTATTTTTAATATTTACTTAATGTTGAAACGTATTATTTTCGTTTGTAAGTAAACTTTAGTCTTAAAAATACAAACACATTATTTATCAACAAGATTTCATATTATACCATAATATATAACTACTTGTGGTTTATTCTCATACTCTTGATATCGTTTTATAATTCATTTGCATATTTTTATTTTATCATCTCGTTTAATTCTTTCCTATCAATACTTGATGAAAAATAAGCTTAATGCCCTAATACTCACAAGTCATATGGTTATACCTATCATGACAAGTTAAACATGTTTAATTTATCAAAATTTTGACATAAGTTCTTAACGATACTTTTATTTGTCCCGACAAACAATATAACACTAGATTACTCTTATCTATCTTTTTTGTTTACACAAGTGGTTGTCAATAAGTCTAACATTTTATAAAATTCTTGTGTATAACCATTACTAACCACCACCTTTATTACAAACGTCATTTGTAAAAATAGTATCTATAATAAACATTGACTCTAACAATTTTTGCATCAAGTACTAACTGTGTATGCATGTAACATATAAACTTTTTTGCCATTTTATTATATCAAAATACTCATGTATGTGTCTCCCCCCAAATAAGTAAAAATGTAAAAACGGGGCCATAAAGACTCACATTTGGAGCGTGATTTTCGGTTCGGTTTGGTTTGACTTCCCGGAAATTTCTTGTCGTAACTCTTCACCAACTCTTGGAAGAGGACCCGAAACTACTCCATCCCGCTGAAATGATGAATATGGGACTGTTTCTGGGTCGAAAAGGTAAGAAAATACGAAGTGTTTCCACCGTTTTGGTGGTTCTCGACAACAAAAAGGTGGCAGGGGCTGTTTTGGCAGCCTCTTTGCCTCCTAAATTTTCTGTTTTTGAAGCTGTTTCGCACAAGGGAGAGAGCAGCAAGTATGGGTGAAACAGTGGGTGTTTGGAGTTTATTTTGACAGTAAAGACATGGAAAATTGACAGATTTTTTGTTCTATTTTCTTTCTGGAAAAACAGGTGCACAACACCTCCAAATAGAGGTGTTCTTGGGGATCAAGATGCAGAAAAGAAAGAACAGGTAGGCTAAGGTGTTTTGGTGAGTTTGGGGCTGAAATGTGTAAAGGAAAAGAATTATAACATAGCTGGGTATTTATGCTTCAAGATGGATTTGACTCATGGAGGAAAGTTAGAAGTTTTGTCATACATTCATCATGCATGTGTATTAGTAACTTACATGAGTGGAGAAATATGTGAGGGAGAAAAGAAAGAAGAAAGAATACGTGAGGTGAATGTGTTTGTGTGTTAAAGTCTCTCATCTACATTGTACTTAAAAGTGAGACTTTAAAGCAACCTCTTTTAATGGAATGCTTCGGAAAAGAGAAATATTTCCCTCATGATACATTAGACCCTTCGCGACCCTTGTGAAATCGATTTCGTAACTTTCAAACTTTGATTGCCCTCGGAACTTAGGAGCACCAATCTGATACTTCACGTCTCGGTCTTTGAGAAGTATCTACCCAACGAAATCAAGATGCGTCCCGATAGTGAGGGATCGCTGAGACGTCAAGCGGAGACCCGATGTCACTTGGGAGCGTGAAAACCCGAAGCAGCAAATCCACCCGTATCTCATTCAAATTCATGACTTGTATCGTAATCATTGAATTTCGGGACGAAATTCCCTCTAACGGGGGGATAATGTAACAACCCGAAGTTGTTCATCGCCGAAAACCCATTCTACCTGTATAACTCGCCGTATATCGATTCGTTCCGATGTCGTTTTTGGGTTAAATTAATTAAATTTATATGTTTAATTGATGCTAATGAGTGTCCAAACCTCTTAGGAACTCACGAAATTAGCCCAAAATACTTATTCCAAAAAAAATTTAGAAACATTCCCGCCGAGTCACGAAAACTTAATCGGGTGCGACCAAAAGCCCTGTTTAGTGCCGGTATCGGGTAGAGTTCCATCGTGTCCAAGTTTGGGACCTATTTAAACGTTTTCAAGCTTTCATTTGAAGCTTTTGCTTCATTTCACAACCATCTCTCTCTAACCTCTCTCCTAAATCCAAGTTTAAGGGTCCAAATCATCAATTTAAGGCTTCAAATCTTTGAGGTAACTTCCCTAACATGCTATACAACCTCTTTAGCCTTCAAATTCGAGTATAATCTATGGATTAGGACCATTATCATGTGTTTACAGCCCTAGAACTATCCTAGGCCGTAAACTCATATAAATGGGGTTTTTGGAGCAACAAAACCCTTCCAAACCACAATTAAACCTTAGATATGGCTAAATGACTTTATGGAATGGGTTTAGAATGCCTTGAAACATGATTTAGAGCCTTGTTTATGAGTTTCCTAGACTCAAACAAGGCTTAGATATGAATTTTAGAATATTGGTAATGGCCTTAGAACATCATAAACATAATTTTTGGGGACTAAATAGGAGTTTACGGTCAAGGCACATGCTTGGGCCGTAAACCCCTAAAAAATGGAGAGTAAACTCCTTTTCACATGTCCAAATGCCTTCAAACTTAACCAATAGCCTTGTGGTAAATCCTAGAACCATCTAAAAATAGTTTGGAAGTCTTAAACATATCAAAATGCAACATATAAGAGTTTACGGCCATAGATCATGCCCTTAGGCCGTAAACTCCCAAATATGTGTTAAATGATGCCATTAAATCATAACAAGGCTTGGAAAATCAACTAGAATCACATGTGATTGTCCTAAGTGCCTTAAATAAATTACTCATGACCATGGGAGAGTTTACTGCCGTAACCTCCAAGTTTACAGCCGTGAACTCCCTTTTGAATGGTATAAGTCCCATAAATTTATTCCAAGGTATTTTAGAAGTCCATTCCAACATTTCCCAAGTCCAAACAAGCCATTAAGCACTCAAAATCACACCAACATGAGTTCACGGCCGTGAACTCATGTATGTAGGTGTTTTATGGTAGTAAACTTCCTAAAATGTTTACTCTTGGGGAGTAAACTCAAATCCCAAGTCCCTCGTGCCATTACACGTCCGTAGATGTCACCCGAGTCACTCCAAACACTCGTTTTGAGGTGTATAATCTCATTGGAGTATAATGTTCCATATAATTAGTGATTGTAAATATAATTAGATATATATATATATATATATATATATATATATATATATATATGGACATTATTTCATTTTACATAGGGACATCGCGAGTAATCAGGCCCCGAACTGACGTTTAGTGTCCGAAATCGTCGCATTTCAGAGTCCGGTGAGTTCATACCCCTACCCTTTTTCCGTGTTTTCAATGGTTTTTTCAATGTTTTCAGGGGGGAATACAAGCAAAAGTACAAGTGTATTTTGTACTTAAACTGATTTTCAACTCAATGGTTTTACTTACTAAATGTTTTGATTTCCAAAGATTTGTGATAACTGACGTTTCGAATTGCAGGTTAAACATAGATTTCTTTTAAGAGTGTTATAACTATATTCTCTTTGAATAAGAAATCATACTAATCATATTTAAGATCAATACGAATGTAATCTAGTACGAATTACGAATTACGAATACGAATACGAATACGAATTACGAATACGAATATGACTACGAATACGAATTACGAATACGAATACGAATACGAATACGAATACGAATACGAATATGAATTACGAATACGAATATGACTACGAATACGAATACGAATACGAATATAATTACGAATATGAATACGACTACGAATACAAATACGAATACAAATACGAATACAAATACGAATACGAATACGAATACGACTACGAATACGAATACGACTACGAATGCGAATACGACTACGAATGCGAAATGACGCCTTTGGTTGACACTAAGACTTCGAAAATACAGTTAGTGTACTCCTTGAGTGTCACCAGAGTTTCGAATCTAATACGAAAATACGCCTCTAGACCTCTACTGAGTTTCAAATATATCCGCCTCAGAATGTCGACAGAGCTTCGAATACACAACTAATATACTCTTTTGGAACTTAGCAGAACTTCGAAAATACAGTAATGTACGCTTCTGTGTGATTCCAAATATTCGAAAATATAACTAAGCTAGTAGATAATAGTCATTCGAATGTAGAATAACTGAGGGTTTAGAACACATAACTAATACTACTCACATGGTAATTACTAGTACTACGAAATCAGACCTAAGAATCAACCACCACATATAGGAAAATATGGGATTTTCCTGGGATAACATAACAACCAAGTAACGAACCTAGATACAAATAGACAACTCAACACATAGGAAAATATGGGATTTTCCTGGGTAGCACAACAACACATAAACGGATAAAGTAACAAACGAATAACTAAAATTGTAAGGAAAATATGGGATTTTCCTGGGTAGTACAACAACACATAAACGGATACAGTAACAAACAAATAACTAAAACTATAAGGAAAATATGGGATTTTCCTGGAACGACATAACCAACTGTTTTCAGAATTGTAACAAAAGATAACTAAACTGTTTCATAAGAACATATGGGATTTTCTTGATCAACAACTTTTCCAGAAAGTAAAGGAACTCATTCTTTTCAAAACTAAACCGCTTATGAACTCACCACCTTTATGCTGATTTTCAAACTGCTTGTATTCTCAAGTCAGCGTTAAACAGGTACACCGCCACCTTTTGGAGAAGACGGAGCGTCCCGAAGACTAGTCTTTACTTTTGTTTATATTACATATGTAAAACACTTATATAACTTTTCTTTCAAACAGATGTAAACAATATTATGTAATGTAATGTTTTGTGTTTACTGTTTTACTATGTGCATTGGATTTGATACTCAACATGGAGTCAACCCCGGAAATGTTTCCGCCTTCGGTTTTCAGGGTGTGACACAAACTCATAAAGGTCCAAACTTGGGGACTTTTAGCTCATAAATCTTAAGCCAAAAGATCTAGAAGAACACTTGTCAAGGTATAGACATTATACCATAAAATGATGCATAAAGTGGGAAGTTCCTATATCTTCAAGCTTGCTAGCACCCTCTTCTTCTTCTCTAACCTTCTTCTTCCAATACAAGAGCAAATAACACTCAAAACTTACAATAATACACACACGAGCCACTCACACAAGATTAGGGTTTATAGGAGGGTTGGAGGCTGATAAGGGTGGCCAAAAATGAGGTTATGATGTTCTTTAAATAGGGGAACCCTTAAAATTAGGCTTTTACATCTTAGCTAGTATACCCAGCACACTAGTTGGCCCTCCGCATCCATGCATGTTGCATGAGTACGCCGCGTGTACTCATACGTACGCCCCGTATACAACCACTTTTGCAAGCCTTTTCCTATGAGGGACCAAATGTGAAACGTCTAATAAAGACTCAAGAAGTAATTCAATGTACCTTATTTCGGGATGTTACAATTCTCCCCACTAAAATCATACTTCTCCCTTAAAGTCATCTTCTAGATGCAGCTCAGTGTATTGCTCACGTATCTCGAACTCAGGTTCCCATGTCTACTCCAAACCTCTACGGTGCTCCCACTGAACTTTGACCAAGTTTAGAACCTTGTTCCTCTAGGTTTTCACTCTCCGGTCCAAAATGGATACAGGATTTTCCGCATAATTTAGGTGATCATCAACCTGAATATCCTCCAAAGGAACCACAACTGTCTCATCTGCGATACACTTCCTCAGCTGAGAAACATGGAAGGTATCATGAATCTGCCTTAGCTCAGCTCTAACCGGTAGGCCACCTTTCTCACACGGGCCAAAACTCGAAAAGGGCGCTTCCTGAAGCGAATAACACCCTTCCAGGGTGACACCTTCAAGAGCACTAGATCTACCACCTGAAAATCTAACTCATAGCGTCGCCAATCCGCATAAATCTTATGGCAGCTCTGTGTTGTCAATACCTTTGTTGAACCTGTTGTATAAGCTCAGTCATCTTGAGCAAGACCTCCGTGCTCCCCATGACCCTCTGCCCTACCTCGCCCCAACAAATAGGAGTCTGAAATCTCTGGCCATAAAGAAGCTCGAACGTGGGCATACCGATACTGGAATAATGGTTGTTGTTATACGATAACTCAACTAACGGAAGATAGGAGTCCCAACTCCCACCGAAATCAATAACACCGTCACACAACATATCCTCAAGCGTCTGAATCATCCGCTGACTCTGTCCATCCGTCTACGAATGGTATGCAGTATTGAAGTGTAGACGGGTACCCAAATCCTCATGAAATCTCTTCCAGAATCTAGAACTAAAATTCACATCCCGTTCAGACACAATAGACGTCAGCACCCCATGCGAAGCTACCACCTCTCAAACATAAATGTTGGCTAATTTCTCTACATAAGAGTTCTCACTAATGGCTAAGAAGTGAGCACTTTTTGTCAAACGATCCACTATCACCTAGATAATGTCAACACCCCTCACAATCCTTGCTAACTTTGTAATGAAATCCATAGTAATCTGCTCTCACTTCCATAGGGGAACCTCCAGAGGCTGCAACTTGCCGTGAGGGCACTGGTGCTCTACCTTGACATTCCGGCAGGTCAAACATCACTCCAAAACCTATGCCACATATTTTTATATACATGGCTACCAATAATTATGCTTCAATCCGAGATTCATCTTGGTAGCCCTCGGGTTGATGGACAATCTCGATTTGTGGGCCTCCATCAAAATCCGCCGAGCCCCACCCGCATATGGAACCCATACCCGCCCTTGAAGTGTGAAAAGCCCTCGACTGTCAATATCAAATGTCGAAATCTGACCGATCACCCGCTCATTTTTCCTATTTTCATCTTTTATGGACTCTAGCTGCACTTCCTTGATGATCTCTAAAATTGGAGTCATCACGGTTATCCTCATGCACACATCCAGAATCGGGGTATTTCCGCCTTCCGGCTAAAGGCATTAGCCACCATATTGGCCTTGCCCGGATGATACAAGATATCGTAGTCATAGTCTTTCACTACATCCAACCACCTCCTCTTCCTCATATTCAAGTTAGGCTGATCCATAAGGTATCTCAGACTCTTATGGTCCGTGTAGATGGTACACCGAACACCATAGAGATAGTGGCGCGAAATCTTGAGGGCAAAAACCACCGCCCCCAACTCCAAATCATGAGTGGGATATCTGGCTTCGTGATACTTCAGTTGTCGCAAAGCGTATGCTATCACATGTCCTCTCTGCATCAACACAACACCCAATCCTGGAATTGATGCATCATAGTAGACTAAAAAATCCTCAACTCCGTCAGGGAGGGAAAATACTAGTGCCTCACACAATCTCTGGTGAATAGTCTCAAATGATACCTGTTGCTTAGGCCCCTAACTAAAAGCAACATCCTTCCCTGTCAACTTGGTGAGAGGAACAACAATCTTGGAGAAGTCTCTGATGAATCTCAGATAATAACCTGCCAACCCGAGGAAGCTTCGAGTCTCAGATGGATATCTCGGTACCTCCCACTGCATCACCGCCTCTGTCTTGGCTGGGTCAACTAAGATACCATTCTGATTGACGAGGTGTCTCAAAAAAATGTACCTCTTGCAACCAGAAATCACATTTAGAGAACTAGGCATAAAACCTCTCCACCCTCAAAACCCCAAGAATCTCTTGAAGATGCTCCTCATGTTGCTCCCTAGTCTTCGAATATACCGGAATGTCATCGATAAAAATGATCACTGATCAATCCAACATGGGTCTACACACCTGGTTCATGAGGTCCATGAACGCTTCCGGTGCGTTAATGAGCCCAAAAGGCATCACCACAATCTCATAATACCCATAGCGAGTTTGAAAGGCCGTATTTGGAATATCCTCCTCCCGTACCCTCATATGATGATAGCCGGACAAGATGCCCCCAGAAGCCGGTCAAAAAGATCATCAATCCTCGACAAAGGGTAATGGTTTTTCACCGTCAGCTTGTTCAGTTCCCGGTAATCAATGCACATCCAATGTGAACCACCCTTCTTCCTGAAAAAAAAAAGATCGGGGCTCCCCAAGGAGAAATTTTTGGTCGAATAAACTCCTTTCCTAACAGATCCTGCAGCTGATATGATAACTCTTGCATCTCAGGAGGTGAAAGATGGTACGGTGCTTTGGAAATCGGTGTCGCAACCGGAAACAGATCGATCCAGAACTCCACTTGCCTTTTAGGAGGCACTCCTGGTAACTCCTTGGGAAAAACATCGGGAAAATCACTTACCACCGGAACATCAAATACATAGATCAATTCCTTCTTCTCAACCCGAATATCCAGTACATATGTCAAATAACTCATACACCCATGTTTCAAACTCTGCCTTGCCCTGGCGGCAGAACAGATGGTCGATCCCGACTTACTACCCTCAACATAGATAGTCAACACTCCCCTACTAGGGTCTCGAACTATCACCAACTGACACTCACATTCAATCAGATCCCCAAACTGGCTCAACCAATCCATACCCACAATCACACAAACATCTCCCATCATGACAGGGATGAGATCTATCGGATATCCAACCCCGAAGATATCTAATACACAACCTCGGAAGACATCAGTAGCAGAGACTGGATGCTCATCAGGTACCGAGACTCTCATGGGCCTGCTCAAGATCACTTGTAGAACACTAAAACCGCAACAAAATAATGATGACACAAATGATTGAATCACACCCGAGTCAAACATCACAAGCGTAGGCACAAAATTCACAAGAAAAGTACCTACAAAATCGATAATATAAGCAGCATAAATAAATCAAAAGAAATATAATGAACACATACCAGCCAAGACGTCTGGAGCTGCGTGGGCCTCCTCTGCTGTCAACTGAAGTGCTTTCCCTCGAGCCCTCAGTGTCTCGGCTTCCCCTGTCGGCATCAGTGATACGCATGGTCGTTAGGACCGGAGTCTGAATCGTCCTAGATGCAAGCTGAGGACAATCTACCTTTATGTGGCCCGTCTGGTTGCAACTGACACAAACCCGAAATCCCTTGGAGCAGTCCTTAGTCATATGCCCCACCTTGCTATATAGGTAGCAAGTTGACCCAGACCGACAGGGTCCCTCATGTCCCTTTCTGCACTTCCCGCAAGTATGGCCCTTTTGGCCTCCAACTCTCTGATCAGCGGGCTTGGCTCGCTTATGTAACAATGTAAATTTCAAAACAATTTTTCACTTTTTAATAATGCAATTTCATTCATAAAAATTCCCAATTCTCAATGTATCACATAACAAATCCAATAATTCACATCCCAAGATCAAATATACGAAACTCAGATAGTGTGTACTGGTCATGGTGGCGGCTTCCCGCGATCCTCACTGGTACCTAAAACACATCACACAAACACTGTAAGCACAAAGGCTTAGTGAGTTCCCCAAAATACCACATACAACACATACGCCACTCGAGGCTACAGTACGACCCTCCGGTCGATGTGTCTCAGCGGGAACCTCCAGTCCCGTAGCTCGTTGGACCCTCTGGTCCGGTCATAGCTCGCCGGACCCTTCGATCCAGTCTGTATTGTTGGACCCTTTGGTCCGGTCTATATCGTTGGACCCTCCGGTCCGGTCTATACAACATACCGCATACATACAACCAAAATGCACATAATCTCAAACATACACATAGCATACAAGACCCTTCGGGCTACACATAATACCACTCTAGGTAATGTACAATAAGAATACTCACCTTGGGTATCTCTGATAATCTCGCACACGAACACACTGGTCTAGCCCCTGCCTAAACACATAACAGCACCCTCAAAGAAATAATGGCTCTCAAAGGCTAGATTAAATCCACTCCTACAATTTCACAGAAGGGTAAAAGACCATTTTACCCCTCCCTGACCCAAAAGTCCAAAGGTTGACCAAAACCCTAAAAGTCAACGGAAGTCAATAGGAGGCAGTACGCGGCGCGTACCTTCTTTGTACTCGGGGCGTACGCCGGCGAGTCACAATTGGGGTCTAAACCCCTTACGCTGCGCGTACTGAGAGTTACGCCCAACGTAAGTCTCAGTTTTAGGCTTTCCATGGATTTTGGTCTTAAACAGTTAAGACACTCATTCAACTTTCAGATCTGACTTTCCCTAAGCCTCTTATCCCATAAAGTCGGAACCTTTAAGCCTTTGCATGGCTGTAAAGGTCCCTACACCCTCTAACACCTTTCCTTATTCCTCAAAAGGTCTAGATCTCATGCATGGCTCAATATTCACGTCCAAGATTGCATTTTTATGAACATACAACTCTTATAGTCCTGAAATATGGTAGATCTAGGCCAATGGAGACCATTTGCTCATAAAGTCTCCACCTTGGGACCAAAAACCCTAGAAATTGGTCCAAGAAGCACACAACACAAATGAAAAGGAAAGTTTTGAGCTTTTTACCTCAGAAAGAAACTCCAACCTCTGAAAAGCTCGGATCTACTCTTGACCACCAACTCCTAGCTTCCAAAATGGCCTCTTCTTCTCTTTCACCACCTTGAAATGGCACTTTGAAGCTTAGAACACCAACACACTAGCTAGAAACGAAGGAGGACTCTCTATTAGGGTTTCACTCTCTGAAATGGTGGCTGAGGATAAAGCCTTAGCATTCCTTTTATAGTGCACAAGCCACAAATTAGGGTTTACATCTAGGCTCGCTACGCCCAGCGTACCTAGGCGAGTCCGTGTCCAAATTAAGAGAGCGAGTACGTGCAGCGTACTCGCTTGCCTGGCATTTCATTTAAGGGGCTTAACTTGAGAACTTGGGAAAAAGGAGAAGGGTTTAAGAGACACACCTGAACTCGGGATGTTACAATTCTCCCCCACTAGAACCATACTTCGCCATCGAAGTTTCATGCCACAAACAACTCCGGATGTTGCTCCCGCATCTCTGACTCCGGTTCCTAAGTCAGCTCGGACCCTCTCCGATGTTGCCACTGGACCTGAACCAGAGGCACCTCCTTGTTCCTCAGAATCTTGATCTTCCGGTCCAAGATCGCGATCAGTCTCTCAACATAATTTAGGCTCGCATCCACCTATATATCCTCCAGCGGTACCACTACCGACTCGTTGGCTATACACTTTCTCAGCTGAGACACGTGGAAGGTATCATGAATCTGACTCAATTCTATAGGTAGCTCCAAACGATATGCTACCTGGCCCACCCTCGCGGACACTCTGAATGGACCGATGTACCGGGGCCCCAACTTTCCCCTCTTCCTGAATCGGATTACTCCTTTCCAAGGAGACACCTTCAGGAGTACAAAATCTCCGACCTGAAACTCGAGCTCGGATCGTCGCTTATCCGCGTAACTCTTCTGGCGACTCTGAGTTGTCAACAACCTTTGCCTGACCTGCTGTATCTGCTCTGTCATCTGAAGCACTAACTCAGTCCTACCCAACCCTCGCTGCTCGACCTCTCCCCAGCAGATGGGAGTCCGACACCTCCTCCCATACAGCAATTCAAAGGGAGGCATACAGATACTCGAATGGTGGCTGTTGTTATAGGAAAACTCAGCCAACGGCAAGTGTGTGTCCCAGTTTCCTCCAAATTCCAACACACATGCTCGGAGCATTTCCTCGAGCGTCTGGATCATCCGCTCACTCTGCCCGTCCGTCTGTGGATGGTAGGCGGTACTGAAATGCAGCCTCATGCCCAACTCCTCATGAAACTTCTTCCAGAATCTGGAAGTGAAATGTACATCCCAATCTGACACAATCGAGATCGACACTCCATGCCGTGATACCACCTCCCTCACATACAACTCTACCAACCTCTCTGCAGAAGAGCTCTCACTGATAGCAAGAAAGTGAGCGCTCTTCGTTAGCCGGTCGACGATCACCCAAATTGCATCGACACCCCTCGCGGTCCTCGGCAATTTGGTGATGAAATCCATAGAAATCTATTCCCAGTTCCATTGGGGAACCTCAAGTGGCTGCAACTTGCCATGCGGACGCTGGTGCTCGGCCTTAACCCTACGACAGGTCAAGCACCTCTCAACAAACCATGCTACATCCCTCTTCATACAGGTCCACCAATAATATTCTCTTTAGATCCAAATACATCTTACTGGCCCCGAGATGGATCGAGAATCTCGATCTATACGCCTCCTCCATCAATGTGGTGCGCGCCCCGCCTGCATATGGCACCCAAATCCGACCCTGAAAGGTCATAAGCCTGCGGCTATCGGTAACGAACTCAGGTACCTGCCCAATCACCCACTCTCTCTTACGGTTCTCTGGTCTCACGGCCTCTGCCTGGGCCTCCAGAATGGTGTCCAACACCGGAGTCATCACTGTCAACCGCATACAGATGTCTTGAATCGGAGCGCTCTCTGCCCTACGGATTAGGGCATCAGTTACAAAATTAGCCTTGCCCGGGTGGTACAGGATCTCACAATCGTAATCCTTTACCACGTCCAACCATCTCCACTGGAGCATATTCAGATTGGGCTGATCCATCAAGTACTTCAAGCTCTTATGGTTCGTGTATATGGTACACCGAACCCCATACAAATAGTGACACCAGATCTTGAGGGCGAACACTACTGCCCCCAACTCCAGATCGTGGGTGGGATACCTTATCTTATGAGGCTTTAGCTACATCGATGCATACGCTATCACATGCCCCCTCTGAATAAGTACTGCACCCAACCCCGATATCGATGCGTCACAGTATACCACAAAATCCTACATCCTTTCCGGGAGGGCTAACACCAGGGCTTCGCCTAATCTCTGGCGAAGTGTCTCAAACGAAGTCTGCTGCTCTAGACTCCATGAAAAAGCAACACCCTTCCGGGTCAACCTGGTGAGTGGCACGACGATCTTGGAGAAATCCCTGATAAATCTCCGATAATAGCCCGCCAACCCTAGGAAACTCCTGATCTCGGTGGGTGATCTCGGCACCTCCCACCTCATAACCGCCTCAATCTTGACCGGATCGACCAAAATCCCATTCTGGTTGACAAGATGCCCCAAGAACTGGACCTCCCATAACCAGAACTCGCACTTGGAGAATTTGGCATAAAGCCTCTCCGATCTCAGAACTCCGAGGATCTCCCTCAAATGCTCCTCATGCTGCTCTCTGGATCTCGAATACACCAATATATCATCAATGAACACGATCACCGAACAATCCAACATCGGCCTGCACACCCTGTTCATGAGATCCATGAACGCCACCGGTGCATTAGTGAGCCCGAAAGGCATCACCACGAACTCGTAATGCCCATAACGAGTTCTGAACGCCATCTTCTGGATATCCTCATCCCACACTCTCATCTAATGATATCCCGACCTCAGATCAATCTTGGAGAACCAAGACGCTCCCTGCAACTGATCGAACAAATCGTCGATCCTCGGTAGTGGGTAACGGTTCTTGACCGTCAACTTGTTCAACTCCCGGTAATCAATGCACATCCGTTGTGAACCATCCTTTGTCTTGACAAAAAGGATCGGCGCTCCCCACGGTGAGCTGCTCGGCCTAATAAACCCCTTCCCTAGCAGCACCTGAAGCTGCGAGGATAACTCCTGCATCTCTAGCGGCGCAAGGCGATAAAGCGCCTTGGCGATAGGCGCTGCCCCCGGAACCAAATCGATACAGAACTCTACCTGCCTCTCGGGAGGCACACCCGGAAACTCCTCGGGAAAAACATCCGGGAACTCGCGCACTATCGGAACATCATCAATCGAACCCAGTCTCTCAGCGGCCACTCGCGTATCCATCACATAGGCGACAAACCCACTGCAGCCCTGCTATAAACTCTGTCTCGCTCTGGCAGCTGAACAAAATGCTGACCCAGAATGGGTACCCTCGCCATAAATCATAAGAACTCCCCCACTACGGCCTCGTATGGTCACCAGCTATCGATCGCAGTCGATAACCGCTCCAAACCTGCTCAACCAGTCCATGCCCACGATGACACAGACATCTCCCATCGTAATCGGGACCAAACCAATCGGAAACTCAACGCCGGAAATCTCGAGCACACATCCACGAATCACATTAGTGGCATACACCGCTCGCTTGTCAGCTATGGAAACTCGTAGAGGTCGACTCAACGCCTCCCGTTGGGTACTGATGTGCTGACTAAACGCTAAAGACACAAATGAACGACTCGCACCCGAGTCAAATAACACCAAAGCAGGTACAAAACTCACAAGAAAAGTACCTACACATATCGCAATATAAGCACAATATCTCATAACTCAGCATAAAATAAAAGAAAGAATACATACCAGCCACAACATCGGGCGTTGCACGGACCTCCTCCGCTATCAACTGGAAGGCTCTCCTGCGAACCTTTGGTGTCTCGTTCTTTACTGGCCGGGCCTCAGTAGCTCGGGCAGCAGGTGTAGATCCCTGTGTTGATCCCTGTCACAGCTGTGGGCACTCGGCCTTCCGATGGCCGGTCTGATTGCAATGGAAGCAAACCATGAATCCCTGGGGACAATCCTTCGCATAGTGCCTCTCCTTCCCACACTTGTAACACACCCCAACTCTGCACACTCTCTCATGGCTCTTGCTGCACTTCCCACAAGTGCGGCCCTTCGGACCCCCAGATCTCGAATCAGCGGGCTTTGCCCTCTTGGCTGCCGGTTGCGCCTATGCCAGTTGCGCCTTCCCCTCCTCTAAGACTCGGCCTCCTCCCTGACCTGTGTCTGCAACTCAATCTCTCTCTTTCGGGCGTTTTCCTGGAGCTCGGAAAATGTCCGGTATGATTATTTCACCACAAACTCACGGATATCCCTCCTCAATATGCTTAAGTACCGACTCATACGTGCCTGCTCAGTCAACACGTGCTTAGGGCAAAACAGCGCCCTCTTATGAAACATCCTCGTAATCACCGTAACAGACTCAGTTCCCTGCTTGAGGGACAAGAACTCATGGGCTAGACATTCCCTCTCTACAGGGGGAACATACTCATCTCGGAACACCACGGTGAACCTCTCCCAGGTCACCGCAGTAAGCTCTGACATAGTGAAGTTTGCCGTCACAAACTTCCACCAGTTCTTCGGCCCCAAGCGAAGCTGGTTTAGTGCAAACCGAACTCTCAAATGCTCCGGACATGAGAAGGTATAGAAATATCCATCAATATCAGAAATCCATCTCATCGCAGCGATCAGATCCTGCGTCCCGTCGAACATTGGTGGCTTCGTGTTGCTGAACTCCCGGTACAGCAACGAGTCACCCCCCTGCGGCCTCGCAGCAGCGACGACTACGGTGGCCGCAGCAATTGCAGCATCAGTAAGAGCAATGTAATGCTCGTCAAAAGTCTCGATCAGAGTGGTCTTGATAGACCCAAACATCTCCGGTATCTCGGCTCAGATGGCAGCAGCCACCTCCTCATGAATCAACCTGCGGATCTCCTCATCACTAACACCACTGCTCTCAGGTGTGTGGCGTGTCCCAACCATGATGTCTCTCTGAAATACAACACAAAATATCATAGATCTGCTCGAGCATACTCTCACTCGATAACTCAACCCTACTTGTTTCCTAGTACCCTAAGGATTCTTACTTGGACTGCGCACTGATACGGTGTCTTCGGTAGAACGAGCCCATATACTACCGTCTACACCGCATCAGTATTCACCCCAAGTCCTCCTCCTTGGATCCCAGATCACAAGTACTCTACATCTCGCTAGCATAGGCTACCCTTCGGTAGACCTCTCATAAGCTCCTCACTGCTACCTACTCACTCTTAAGCATCTAATAGCAACAGAAATCTTCCTAGGCTAAGGCATCACAAATCAGGCCACTCTAGTCCTAATATGAATACCTAGCCTACTCTAACATGCATATCATATCATAATCATATCTTATAGAACATAATGCAAGGGTATTTTGGGAAATCACCGTTCGGGCGCTGGCTGACCGTACACACTGCTTCCTCCTGTTTTTCTCTTTTACTTCTTTAGAAAAATTGTATATTTTATCAAAAACTTTCTCAAATCCTCAATTTGAGTTCAGACACGCCCGAAGGTGCATCTGAATCCCTCAAACCAAGGCTCTGATACCAACTTGTAACAACGTAAATTTCAAAACAATTTTTCACTTTTTAATAATGCAATTTCATTCATAAAAATTCCCAATTCTCAATGTATCACATAACAAATCCAATAATTCACATCCCAAGATCAAATATACGAAACTCAGATAGTATGTACTGGTCATGTCGGCGCCTTCCCGCGATCCTCACTGGTACCTGAAACACATCACACAAACACTGTAAGCACAAAGGCTTAGTGAGTTCCCCAAAATACCACATACAACACATATGCCACTCGAGGCTACAGTACGACCCTCCGGTCGATGTGTCTCAGCGGGAACCTCCAGTCCCGTAGCTCGTTGGACCCTCTGGTCCGGTCATAGCTCGCCGGACCCTTCGATCCTGTCTGTATCGTTGAACCCTTCGGTCCGGTTTATATCGTTGGAACCTACGTTCCGGTCTATACAACATACTGCATACATACAACCAAAATGCACATAATCTCAAACATACACATAGCATACAAGACCCTTCGGGCTACACATAATACCACTCTAGGTAATGTATAGTGAGAATACTCACCTCGGGTATCTCTGATAATCTCGCACACGAACACACTGGTCTAGCCCCCGCCTAAACACATAACGGCACCCTCAAAGAAATAATGGCTCTCAAAGGCTAGATTAAATCCACTCCTACAATTTCACAGAAGGGTAAAAGACCATTTTACCCCTCCCTGACCCAAAAGTCCAAAGGTTGACCAGAACCCTAAAAGTCAACGAAAGTCAATAGGAGGCAGTATGCGGCGCGTACCTTCTTTGTACTCGGGGCGTATGCCGGCGAGTCATAATCGGGGTCTCAACCCCTTACGTTGCGCGTACTGAGAGTTACGCCCAACGTAAGTCTCATTTTCAGGTTTTCCATGGATTTTGGTCTTAAACAGTTAAGACACTCATTCAACTTTCAAATCTGACTTTCCCTAAGCCTCTTATCCCATAAAGTCGGAACCTTTAAGCCTTTGCATGGCTGTAAAGGTCCCTACACCCTCTAACACCTTTCATTATTCCTCAAAAGGTCTAGATCTCATGCATGGCTCAATATTCACGTCCAAGATTGCATTTTTATGAACATACAACTCTTATAGTCCTGAAATATGGTAGATCTAGGCCAATGGAGACCATTTGCTCATAAAATCTCCACCTTGGGACCAAAAACCCTAGAAATTGGTCCAAGAAGCACACAACACAAATGACAAGGAAAGTTTTGAGCTTTTTACCTCAGAAAGAAGCTCCAACCTCTGAAAAGATCGGATCTACTTTTGACCACCAACTCCTAGCTTCCAAAATTGCCTCATCTTCGCTTTCAACACCTTGAAATGGAACTTTGAAGCTTAGAACACCAACACACTAGCTAGAAACGAAGGAGGACTCTCTATTAGGGTTTCACTCTTTGAAATGACGGCTGAGGATAAGGCCTTAACATTCCTTTTATAGTGCACAAGCCACAAATTATGGTTTACATCTGGGCTCGCTACGCCCATCGTACCTAGGCGAGTCCACATCCAAATTGAGCGCGTGAGTGCGCGCAACGTACTCTTTAGTACATCCAACGTACTCGCTTGCCTAACATTTCATTGAAGGGGCTTAACTTGACAACTTGGGAACAGGAGAAGGGTTTAAGAGACATACCTGAACTCGGGATGTTACAGCTTAGTCGTCGGTTGCGACTGCACTAGCCTCCTATCTCTCCCCTGAGTCTCCCTCTCCTCCTTAGCCTCAGTCTCTAGCTCGATCTCTCTCCTTCTGGCATTGGTATGCAGCTCAACCAATGTCATGTACGTGGTGTTCACCATGAAATCCTGGATATCCTTCCTCATAATACTCAAATATTGTGACAACCCAAAAGATTTGGGTCAAGCAATGTCTAAACTGGAACCCTATTACAATAAAAACCATGAAAACCTTAAGCACATTGTTTTATAAGTTCACATGTATGTATATATGTATATATACTTTGAGATAACATGACGTAAATAACATTAACAATTCACAAGACAAACCAAGCACCAATCAAACAATGGCTCATGAATTTTGGCATATGACCCCACTAAGGCCGAAAACCCATATGTGGGTTAAGTAGAACCGAAATTACTCCTTAAGGAGTGAATCTTAGACCATGAACACTTCCAAGAGGGACCTCAAGACCAAAATCAACCCATGCAACCCCACTATGACTGCAAACACCCCTAAGGACCCCACTATGGCCGAAAACTCCATTCTAACATGCATCTAGACCGTAAACATCATTCTACGAGGCATTTAGGCCGTTAACACCACCATTCTATGGTGTTTAAAGATGTTTACGGTCATAGTTGGGAATAAGACAAAAAGGGTTGACCTTAAGATAAGAAGTTTCATCCCTTTTTAATGTATTCCCAGTAAACCATGCATTATCCACCAGATACCTATGCTTTAACCTTCAGATTACCAAGCACATATCCCATCCTTCCTTTTTTCATAAACATCGACAATAAACAACTACTCCTCTTTTCTCTTATCTTCCAACTTCACTCTTTTCTCTCAAATTTTCCTCTCAAGTACCAGAGTAAGAAATTACTAAAGAATTAACTCTTCAAGCTCTCCTTAGGGTTTTTGGTAAGTTAATCCATCAGTCTAGTGCTTTACATCATTTTCTTGATAAATTCATATTATGTTACTCATATTAATATGTAACAAAAACTCTTAGGACAACATTCCTTCCAAGGGAGTTCATCAACTCATCCAAGAGTTTAGGCTTGAGATCTTCACTCCATCACCCCAAACAACTCATTAACTAACTCAAGGTAAGTTCATACCCCCATTTTTTCAATCTTTTTCCATGTTTTAGAGGGGGGGGGGGAATACAAGTAAAACTTTGTTTATCCCACAAATAACTACAAGTTTTTCATCTTTATGTTAAGGATAAATTATTATGTGTACAAGTCATGGTATACTCTAGTTTTGGTATAAATATTTGTGATATATATATATATATATATATATATATATATATATATATATATATATATATGCAAAACTAACATGATCTATGTTGTAAAATCATAAGAAAAGTTAAGATCTGTAAACTACATGGTTTTTAGGAACTTTTATTAAAAGATAGCTTTACTAGTAAAATTTGGTACATCATAGTCATTTACTAATATAGTGGGTTTTAATACCAAAATACTATGTTTTGATTCCATATTTTCATGCTGGAATACACCTTTATATTTATATAAAAGGTTACATAAATAGTTACAAACCAACAAGATAAACTATAATAGGTATAGTGTGGGGAACATTCACGTCATTTTACTCTTGTGGGTCAAGGGAAATACTTATATAAAAATATGATTACTTTACACATTGAAGATACTATAAAAGGGTAACACTTTCAATAACAAGGAAAAGATAACTTCAACACATTTTATGTAAACTAGTTAATATAGGATTGTGAGTCTCTCCTTCGTTGTACAAAACATGGTACCCATTAAAGTCCTGAATTATAACTAGAGTCTCCTGGAGGGAGAGCGTGAGTTTGTGTATAGATCTATATGGGACTGACAATCCTGCACTCGAGCTGCTTGCAGCAACTAGGCCGACATGCCTAAGGTGACATATGTCATAATTTTTCTAACGCCTGAAGAATGTCATGCAGGCTATTAGTCATATCAGTATGGTTATAATGAACTCTCACAATAAGCATTAACTAAATATTTATGAAATAGTATATTTTCAACCAGACTTTAAGGGGTATTAACTCTGCGATTACCTGGCATATACATCAGGATTATATAAAATTAATGTCCGGTAGATAGTGGAATGTGTGATTTATGCCTTACTTCCTATTCCTTGTTTGGTTGTGGGCTTAGGGCTGATTCGCCCATTTGACTTTCTGTTCGATCTCGATTTTATATAACTCGTATGTACTAAGTGATCATAGGAGGGTATTAACATCACATCTAGTTTACAGGGCAAACACATCTTCAACTAGTTTTACTTATAAATAAAACTAGGCATCATTAAGCTAAGTATGGTAATTATAATTGTACTTTCCGGTCTTGGAATGTTTAAGACTACAATTCGATTTTATAGAAAATATAGGATTTTCTGAAGGAACACACAAACACTTTCAAGGATCAAAGAATTTATTTTCCAAAACAAAATGCTTATGAACTCACCAACTTAATTGTTGACACTTTTCAAAATCACTTGTATTTTCAGGAAACCAATAGACATGTACTCAACTCTTCTTGAGGGTCGGTGTCGTTGTCTCATGTTTTCCTACTTTTCAGTTATTTTTATTCAACTTTTTGAACAACTGTGTTTGTAAACTATGTAATATTTGAAATATAAATGTATGAATGTTTGTGTTGCTATGTTTCATTACTATTCAATTGTTATGATATTGTATATGAAGTCACTCCATCCGCCCCCAGACGTTTCCGCCGTCCTAGTTTGGGGGTGTGACAAATATTGAGTTACATGGGCCTGCTCCGTGGATATGTGCTCAGGGCAGAACAAAGCCCTCTCATGAAACATCTTGGTGATCTCAGTCACCGTCTCTATCTTCTGCTTGAGAGACAGGAACTCCTGGGCCAACCTTTCCCGCTTCACCGCGGGTATAAACTCATCCCTGAATATCTTAGTAAACCCCTCCTAGGTCATCGCAATATGCTATGTAATAGAGTAGTCTGCTGTCACAAACTTCCACCAGTCCTTCGCTCCCAAGCGAAGTAGATTCAATGTGAATCGAAAATCAAATTCTCTGGATAGGATAAGGTATAGAAACATCCCTCAACATCAGAAATCCATCTCATAGCAGCAATCAGATCTTGGGTCCCATCAAATTTGGGTGGCTTCATTTTGGTGAACTCCCGATATCACAACGAATCACCCCCCCCCCTACGGTCTCGCAGCAACAATAATTGCGGTGGCTATGACAACAACAGCCTCAGTGACAGCGGCATAGCACTCATCAAAAGTCTCAATCAGCGTGGTCTTGACAGACCCAAACATCTCCAAGATAGCCTCTCGGATTGTTGCGGCAACCTCTGCAGAAAAAATCCTGCAGATCTCATCATCATTGGTACTCGGCCTCTCGGGGTTGATGGATCTTGAACCTCGGGTAACCACCATACTGAAACACATAAAATTTTTTTATCAAAAAAAGGCTAAAATGTATATATCGACACTCACACCCCTACAAGATCTGTAGTCCCTTGAGATTATTCCTCGAGCCGTATACGGATTCGGTGCTTCCAGTAGTACGGGCCCAATATTACCTTCCACAGCAAACCATATTTGTCTCGATTCGTACCCTCAAAACTCCAAAAAACTCTACCTCCTCATATCAGCTATGGACTCGCACTACTGGTTCCTTAGAACCTCAACCATGCTTCTAGACACTAGCTCTAGACCGCTCCCAGCACTGCACTGCCTTACGAGATCTTCGCTGCCCTCGCTATTTGCTTCGCATATGCCAATTATACATAGTATGAGACTCAATAGACATTCGAATAAATGATCCTACCTCAAATCCAAAACCAAACAAGGAACATGAAGAAATGCCAAATCGGGCATTCTAAGGCTACAAAATCCTAACTATGTACAACTATGTAGCATAAACTAAGCAAATAGTAAGGATAGATTCAACCTCATAAGAATGAACTCCTAGGCTAAGGCATCACAAATCAGGCAACATTTTACACTAACTCTGCAAGATTCCTTAGCCTATCTCTAACTAGCATGCAATCCTATCAACTCATAATATAAACATATCTACTCTACACTACTCAGAGTATAAATTAAGGTATTTTGGGAAACTACCGCTCGAGCGTTGGTCGATTGTACACATTGCTTCTCTGGGTTTTTATCCTGTAAAAGTATTCATTTCCTTTTAAGTTCTTAAAATCTTTTTAAATCCTTAGTTTGAGTTTGGAATTATCCAGAGGTTCATCATAATCCCTCAGACCAGGGCTCTGATACCAAAATTGTAACACCTCAAATTTTAGACCAAAATTTTCATTTTTAAATTACCAAAATCAAGTTTCACAATCAAGTCATCAAATACATAATTATCCCAAAACAACCAGTACCATAATTATCAGAGTTCATAAACACGTCGCAGTAGTAAATCCCCCAGCGCATGCGTGTACAATCAGACCTTTGCCTTCCCGCGGTCCTGAAAATTACTTGCCACATATAAATCAACAATTGTAAGCACAAAGCTTAGTGAGTTCCCCAAGATACCACATACAACACATCATATAAAAAACTTTGGGTTATCAGCAAACCCTGAGGACTAATAGCAGTTCTGTTGGGCTAAAAACACGCATAGTGGATTATCCGCAATCTTGGTTGGCTATCAGCAGACCCAGTCACATATAAATAACATAACATATTCATAACAGCTAGACCTAGTTGGTCATCATAATACATCTATCCTACCAAACAGGTAAGAGTAAGTGAGGAGACCCACCTGATACTGACGACACGAAAACCTAGCACCCGAACTGCCGAATCTAGACTCCGCCTAGACAACAAAATAATTAACCCTAATTAATAATTAAGGTCAAAAACCTCACTTGCGATTTCAAATCCCACGTCTAAACTTTCTAAGGTAAAAAGGACCATTTTGCCCTTCTCATGGTCCAAAAACCCTAAAACTTGACCAAGGGTCAAAGTTAACGAAATTCAACACACAGTGCGTACGCTAAGCATGCAACTCCCTACGTTGGGTGTACAACATGGTCAACACTCATCGGGGAAGGATTAGGCTACGTTGCACGTATAGATGAGTACGCCAGATGTACTCCATCAACCTCTTATTCCACTACATTGGTGTCTTGATCCTTTAAGACAACCAACCCAACTACATATATGACTAATTTAAGACCTCTTAATCCATAAATTCATTGGCTTTAAGCCATTGCATGGCAAGGAAAGGCTCAAAGCAACACTTCATCCATTCTAACCTACTTTACTCATGCATGAGCCAAATGGGAAGATCAAGCACACATTTTTATGAATCTAAATGTTCTAATATGCATGAAAGGACAGCTTAAACCCTCTGGAAAGTCCCAAACTCATAAAGGTCCAAACTTGGGGACTTTTAGCTCAAAAATCTTAAACCAAAAGATCTAGAAGAATACATGTCAAGGTATAGACTTTATACCTGAAAAAGATGCACAAAGGTGGGAAGTTCCTGGGTCTTCAAGATTTCTAGTACCTTCTTCTTCTACTAAAAGAGCCAAGAACACTCAAAACTTGCAATAACACACACACAAACGAGCCACTCACACGAGATTAGGGTTTATGGGAGGGTTGGAGGCTAATAAGGGTGGCTAGAAATGAGGTCATGTTGTTCTTTAAATAGGGGCACCCTTTAAAATTAGGGTTTTACATCTGAGCTAGTACACCCAACATACCATATGTACGTCCAACGTACTAGATGGCCCTCTGCGTCCATGCATGTTTGCGTTGCACGTACACATATGTATGCCCCGCATACAACTACTTTTGAAAGCATTTTTCTATGATGGACCAAATGTGACACTTTTGATAAAGACTCAAGAAATAATGAAATGTACCTTATTTTGGGATGTTACATAATCGTGTTGAGTGTGTTCTCACGACGTGACCAAGGGTTGGTCACGACGTGAGGTTTAATGATTGATATTGTTGGTTGTGGACTTTGACCTTGACCGTTGACTTGATGACACGGGTCGAGTTTTGGTCAAGATTATTGGATTTAGTATGTAGACTAAGGTTGGACCTTGTATGTTTTGATAGGAGTGTTTTAACATCTGTTGTGTGGCTTTGAGTTGTGGTTTAGCTGACTTTAAGAGTCAGGTAAGTCTTCTCACTATATTATGTAGGATGCTACTTGTCTATGTGATACTTGCAAGGAAGAGTAGGTGGTGGCCCCTGGAATATGTATGAAAGACCAGGTGGTGACTCCTTGCAATTGTATGCAAGACCATGGTCTAGCCCCTGACAGTTATATGTATGTTTCTAGTTCTCTTTGTTTTGTACATGAACCTAGGAAAAGAACCAGAGCTAGAAAAGCAAAGTCTTTTGGATTTGATCTTCAACTTTATCTAGTCGAAGGAACAAGGAATGAGACTATATGTCAACATCAATATTGTTTTAATGCTGAGGAGGATCCAAAGACTTTTAGTGAAGCTATGGTTTCTGGGGATGTTCATTTCTAGAAAGAAGCGATTAAGGATGAGATTGATTCTATCATGCATAACAATACTTGAGTATTGTCAGATTTACCTCTTGGTTGCAAGGCATTAAGAAGTAAGTGGATCCTTAAAAGGAAAATGAAGGTGGATGGCACAATTGATTAGTATAAAGCCAGATTGGTTATTTAAGGCTTTAGGCAAAAGGAAGGCATTAACTTCTTTGATACTCATGCTCCTGTTGCTAGAATTTCCACAATTAGATTATTGTTAGCTCTTGCAGCTATACATAATCATGTGATTCACCAAATGGATGTGAAAACTGCATTTTTGAATGGTGACTTGGATGAGGAAATTTACATGAAACAACCTGAAGGGTTTGTGCTGCCTGGTAATGAACATAAGGTATGCAAGTTGAAGAAATCATTATATGGTTTGAAACAAGCACCAAAACAATGGCATCAAAAGTTTGATGATGTGATCATGTCTAATGGTTTTGCATTAAACCAAGCTGTCAAATGTGTATATATCAAGTTTGATTCTTATGGTAAAGGAGTTATAATTTGTCTATATGTTGATGATATGTTAATTTTTGGTACCGATCAAGGTGAGGTTGATAAAACCAAGAAATTCTTATCATATAGTTTTGACATGAAAGACATGGGGGAGGCTGAGATAAGTCTTTGTAAAAGAATTAGAAAAGGAAAAATGGGATTTCAATTTCTCAATCTCATTACATTGAGAAGATATTGAAAAAGTTTAACTTTAAGAATTGTTCTCATGTAAGCACTCAAATAGATCCTAATATTAAGCTTCTACCTAATAAAGGATCTTCAGTGTCTCAACTTGAATATTCTAGAGCAATTGGTTGTCTTATATATACCATGATTAGTACTAGGCCTGATATACCTTTTGCTGTGGGAAAGCTTAATAGATATACTAGTAACCCTAGTACACATGATTAGCAAGCAGTGAATAGAGTATTCAACTATTTGAAAGGAACCATGGATTATGGTTTGACTTATAGTAGATATCCTTCTGTTTTCGAAGGTTATTCAGATGCCGACTAGATTACCAACTTAGAGGATCACTCCTCTACTAGTGGTTGGGTATTTCTTCTTGGAGGAGGAGCCATTTTTTAGGCATCCAAAAAACAAACATGTATTACTAATTCAACCGTGGAGTCTGAGTTTGTTTCTTTGTTTGCTGCTGGGAAAGAAGCTGAATGGCTAAGGAATTTGATTTATGAAATTCCATTATTGCCCAAACCGATATCTTCCTTTTTTATCAGGTGTGATAGTGTTGTAACTTTGGATAAGGCTTATAGTCAAGTGTACAACGGGAAGTCTAGAAACTTGGGTGTTAGAAATCGCATGATCTATGAGCTCATCATGACTAGTGTGATATCCGTGGAGTTTGTAAAAACTCAGTTGAATTTCGCTGATCATCTAACCGAAGGGTAGGCAAGAGATCTTGTGCACAAGGCAATCATAGGGATGGGTTTAAAGTCCACCTAAACATTTCATATTGAGATACCCAATTCCCATCTAATAAAATATTAGATGTTGAATTCAATGTGGAAAGCTCAATATTTGAAGATTGAACATATTATTATCATCAACCCAAGGTATGTGTTCAGAACTGCAAGTTAAGGAGGTTGAAATTTTATTTCTTAATAATTCTTTGAAAAATTGCATTTGCAGGTGCAAGAATAAAGGACTACCTATATAAGCATGAAGTTTAATTGCTTCAAGAAGTTGGGACTTGACTTTGATATGCTTATTGAAGGATATGACACAAGCTAGTAAAATATAGTGTCAAGTTAGAACTTATAAGAATATAAACTGTTGTGTGTATTGTCTTCATGTATTCACTATGAATAGAAAATGTTCAATCCTTAGTGACACCCTGCTATTCGAATATTTGGATTGTATAATATACTAATGTGAAATTCAATCGTCACACCATTTCATTTATGCATCGTTTTGTTGTTGTTGTGATTTTTTTAAGTTAATCAAGATTACACTTAAATGGGGTAGGTTTGGTGGTGATTTGTTATCATAAATATTATTTAATTGTGATGGGATTAATTTGTTGACCAAAAGGGATCTTGATAAATATTGAACAAGTAAGGAAGGTATGGAGTACACACATGTTTAAGTTTGATCAAGTTTTAAAGTACATTGTCATTTAGGGGTGAAGTCGCTAAACGAACGGGGGTCCGGGGGTAGCGCCCCTATGAGCGGCGTCCAAAGGGCGGCAGCCCCTGACGGGTTCCAAGGTGTAGAGTCACTGGCTAGGGTCGAGCTGCCAGGTCAACACAAATTTTTTTTATATGAGTTATGTTGCAATACAAAAAGTGCATTAGAAATTCGAATTCTTATAAATGAACCCAATTTTTGACTTCATTTTGACCCTTATTAATAATTTGGTTTTAGTGACAGTTTAGGACTGTTATAAACTGTCTTTTGACAGTTTGAGTAGTTTTTGGACAAAGAAAATTGCATTAACAGTTTTCAGAAAAATGAAGTATTTAAGCATTTTGGTCATAATTTTCATGATACAACTATAATCACGAAAATCATAACTTCCATATTCTCTGTTCTTGAAACTCTTCTGAGTCTTATCCAATTAAAGGTTGAGATTATCACCTAAATACTTTAATCTGAAAGTGTACACAAGATTCTCAGAATTTCCAAACATTTTATTACCCCAAATTTCTAACATAGTCTATCATGAAAAGTCGGATACATTGATTTTTCATGTTTTGATGAGATAAACAATAAAATACAATCTAAACAAACACATATATAAAAGCCATATCAACTAGATCAATAACGTAGTCAGCTCGAATGTTTTTTGAGAAGATTATTGTTCTCTTTATAAATTTGAAAGCATTACAAGAAATACATTTAATGGAGCTTTAGGTTTAACTTCAAACCCTTTTGGTAAAAACTACTTGTCTTAAGGCCATGCCGAGAAGCTCAGTTTTTGTAAAATGGTGATATGGATGGGGCACTTGTTTGATTAAGACACCTCAATAATGCCGATATCCTCTTCTTCTAGCCTAAACAAGTCGAAATACCCTATTTTTAGAATATTCAGATATAGATAGTAAACTATATCTACTATCTAGTGGCCTATGCCGATATCCACCTATTCTAGTATAAATGTAATAAAGCTGAGATACCGTATGTATTCTGGTATATTGAAGCTGAGATACCGTACTTATAAAATATTAAGATACATTTAGTTAACAAACTACCTAGCGGCCTAATATGTATCTTCTTACTTTAGTTGTACCACAAAATTATATATTTAAATAGCATTTGTTTTTTTTTTAATGATAAATACAAATACAAATTAAATTACTCTTAAATTATTCCATCTATGTGCATAGTGAAATTTGAACTCTCGATCTCAAGGAGGGAAGACAGGATCGGATACAATTGGGCTAGAAACCCTTTGGTAACCTCAAACTGTTAATAACATATTCCTTTATGTCCATTTTCTTTTCTTAATTTTTTAATAAATACTAATTTAATAGTAACGTCAATCACTTTAATTTATTTTGATGAGTATTTGACGAACAACAGAATAATTTCCATTTCAGACAGCACACGGTAAGAACACGGAGTATGACGTGCACACGACCCATATGGATATTTACAATTCTAGGTATAGTTACAAATAAAGTCCCTTCACTTTTATTCAAATTTCTATTGAGTTCTTTAACTTTGGGTTATCTCATTTAGACCCCGTAAAGTTTAAGACACTGACAATTAGACCATGTAATAATAAGGACTTTTTTAAGCATTTATTGCTATTGAAACTTAATATTTATTTATTTATTTATTTATTTATTTATTTATTTTTTTTTTTCTGTTGAGTGATTTAAGTGGTCAATATATTTTTGTATGTTGTCATTTAATTCCTCGTATATTGGTTATATTTTATTTTACCCTTTTAAATATATTTTAGTTTTAAATACTTTTTATTTATTTACTATTTTATTATTATTTTTAAATATTTAATAGCATTTTAGTTAAAAAATATAAAATTATAATGATTATATAACCTTTTTTCAATCTTTTTTATAACTATTCTGTAATAGTTTTTTTTCAAATAAATTTTTTCGAACGATATGTAATATATTTCTTTTGAAACAAAATATTGTAATATTTTTCATAAATTAAAATGATGTGTGTTTAAAATAATCAATAATTAAAAAAGAGGGTTTTATAAAACATTTTAGATATATATAGATACATTAGTTAAATATTTATATAAAAAGTTTTTGAAAGAGGTTAACCATTGGAGGAATTATTTATTTATACAAACCAATTATCTAACTCATACATAAGTACTATAATTTTATGTCCCTCGTTTCATATTTAAATACATGTCATACATATACGTGTATATTAATTTAAATTCGGGAAAATGATTTAATAGGATAATATATTTTTATGTTATATACATTTAGTCACTGAATTTTATTTTGTCTACATTTGGTCATTTAACTTATTTTTTGTACATATTTAATCCTTATTGTTTTTGTAAACATTCAATCATTATGACCAATTTCTTTAGGTTTTGTTCGCGACATCCTATACGAGACAATCATTAATGAGACGTTCTCATACATGACTCGTCCCTCAATTATATAAATAACCTAATACATATATTTGATAGATAATGTTGGTGCCATATTTTTCTCCAAACAGAAGATGTCTATGTCTTCATTTTCATCTATCTTCATAGCAGATAACAAAATTCTTTGTAATGGATTCATTCTAACTCGAATTTGATTTTTCCAAGACAAAAGAACATTTTGAAAAAAAAGTTCAGAGTCTTACCTAATTCATATTCAACACATATGAATTTAGGAAAACTCTAAACTTTTTGTCAATATGTTCTTTTATTTTGGAATTGCAAATTCAAATTAGGAGGAAGCCATCACAAAAAATTTCATTGTCTGCAATAAAGATAGATGAAACCAATGTCGAAGATATCTTCTGTTTGGAGAAAATTAGGGCACCAACATTATTTGACCAATTCGTAAATTATGTTACTAATATAAGTGAGGCACGAGCTACATATGATAACATCTCATTAATAATTATCTCATATAGAATGTTGTGAGCAAAACTTGAAGAAATTGGTCATAAGAAATAAATGTGTACAAAAAAATAAAGACTAAGAGGATGTTTGATTGTTCATATGAAAATATTTTTTTTTTAACATATTGACTTCTTGAAAAGTCAATAAATTAAAAAAGATGTTTGAATGTAAAACATGACATTTTCAGGCAACTTTTTGTTAGTCTTTGAAAATAATATTTAAGAAATCATGATTTCTAACTTTTTGAAACAAGTTATGACTTATTAGGTTTGCAAAGTAAATAAAAGACAAAATTAAGCCAAACACTTTTAAAATTATTGACTTATTGATTTTTACAGCTATAAAAGTAAATCCAAACTTTTATTTAAAAAAAAAGCATTTTCTTACCTTTATAAGTCAATAAATCATTTTGAATAAAAGTCCTTTTAACTTTAAAATGAATTCCCAAACACCTTCTAAATTTGTACAAACTGAAAATTATATTACCTTACTAAGTTATTTTTTTGGATCTAAAATGAAGTAATTGAGTATAAAGACCGAATATATAATAAAATACAAGTTAAGTTGTTAAATATAGACAAAAGAAATATAGGGTGACTAAATGTATATATAAAAATATATTATAATAACAACCCACAACAATATTAAATAAATGAGAAAAATTTTGTCCGTTCAAAGTGATGTTTGAAAATTAAAAAGTGTTTTATTTTAATTTATAATTTTGGTAATCTAGATTTGAAAGTTATCAAAAAGAATTCGAATCAATTAAACTAAAAAAATAGAATTTTGTATTAACTGATATGATAAACTTAAAATACATTTTGACTATTCATTATTTTATTATTTACATTTAAGGAGTTTATTTCGCCTTATGTCACTTTTATAAAATGACCTTACAAAACTGACTCTATAATATAATAACCTAACTTTTAATAACTAGCCCAAAATCAGTAGATTGAGAGATAGTGCTAACTTAATTTGTTAATGGAACATGCTTATTCATATAAAAAACCGATGTAGGAGAAGCTCTACTTGCTACTACAGGAAAATCACTTTGGCTTGTCCCGCATCGATCGAGTGGAGAGTGGAGACATTTTACTTATAGTGTGTCATAAAATGAAAATTGAAAGAAAGGTAAAGCAAACAATTACAGCTGGCTCCTTTTGATTACCCAATAGTGCGTTGTCCTCACACTTCCTCAACTTTTTGAGCGACGTCCTTGTCAATCATAACGATATTTTTCAATATTTTCCAACTTCATTTCTAATTAAAAGAGAGGGTAATATATATTTGAGGTGTGAGTAGAGGTGGTAAAATTGACACAACACGAATTCGTTATGAAATAAACGGGTCTCGGTAAACGGGTTGATATGATACGACACAAAAATTAAACGGGAAAGATTAGGATTGAAAATTTAAAGTCGAATATGACTCGAAAATGACACGTTTATTTATATGCAATATTTTTGAATTCTTTAAATAAACTAGAAATATACAAAACAAAAACAATAAGTAAAAGAAAACCATTGGATTCAGTCGTTTTATAATGTTGAAATAACTTTAGCTGTCTAGATCATGACTTCATTTTCAGTTTTTCTGTTCTCCCCCAAACAATACAGTCGGTTTGACCACTCTCTTATCCTCATGATCTTGTCTTCCGCCTAGGGATGAGAACTTGGCCCGAAAACCCGAACCGAATCGAAAGCCGAATCGAACCGAACCGAATTAGACCCGAATAAGCAATTCGATTCGGTTTTCGGGTAATTAAATAAGTCTTATTCGGTTTTCGGGTTATTCGGTCCGGGTTACCCGAATAAGGGCTTATTTTGTCCAAATGGACCGAACCGAATATGAAAAGTCATATTTTTTTTTCCACCTGCACGATTGCTTATTCGGTCTTGTGTTCTATCATTCATTACCCAAAATACTCACGTAATGTTTAATGTTTAACTTATATACTTATAGATAGTTTTTTAGGTGTTTTGGATGTTTAATGTTTAGTATTTAATATGTTGCTTAATAACTATATCTTAAGATTGTGGTGGTTGGATTTTACATTTTATATATCAAGAATAGTTAATCCGTGTTATTCGTGTTTATCATAAGCTACAAAATTCATACAAAATACAATATTTATAATCACATTGTAAATGTTATTTGGGTTATTCGGCTTCTTAATCATCTTGTACATGTTATTTGGGTTATTCGGGTCGGAACCGAACCAAACCGAATAATACCCGAACCAAACCGAACCCGTATTGCTTATTTGGTTCGGTTTTCGGTTCATACAATTACCCTTATTCGGTTTTCGGGTTCGGTTCAGTTCGGTTCCGACCCGAATAACATCCCTACTTCCGCCTCCCCAACTCATACTCTTTCAATTTTGTTATTTGAACTTACTATGACTTCTTCTATTCCGCCTCCAAACTATTAGTTTTTTCTTTCCGCCTACCCAACTCCTACTCTTTAAACATGCTCTATCTTTTAACCTCAAACGACACAACATTATTCAAGATATACTCCTAACACGAAACCAGACACAAACTCGACACAAAAATAAATGGGTTGACACGACACGACACGTTAATTAAACGGCCCGGGTTAGGGTCAAACACTTTCTACCCATTTAGTGTGTGACATCCCTAAATTCACGGTCATTTTAAAAATTTTATTTATGCTTATTTTAAAATTAGAGTATCATTTTTTGAAGAATATTATTGCGGAATTTGTCCCAAAAAATATGATAAATATAATATTAAAACATTTCCGAAAAAAATATATTTTATTTCTATTAAAACATAGGGATGTTATCGTCAATATAGAAACATAAGCATAAACAGACCTTACATTCTTTTACACTAATGATTTACATCTCCTTTAATCTCTTAGTGTAATGCATCTTCGCATCGATACCTGTGATACAATAACTGAGTGAGTCAGGTTGGGAAATCTTGTGAATATATAGGGTTTTCAACCCACAATAATATAATTATTATGTTTAAGCATCAAACAATTAACCCAAATTCTCATCCCCATTATCTTCTTTATTTTTAAGGATGTACTATAAGATTCATATATTCTTCATTTATATATTCCTAAGGATTAATAGGCACGATGTCCATCGCTGCCAAGGTTTATCCAGCAGACACTAAGTCCATAGTTGTCGATGTTACCTATCAGGCACAACTGCCTTTGTTACCTATCAGGCACAACTGCCAATATTATCCTTTAGGCGCAGCTGCCAGGATTTTAATAGTACATCTGGTGAACACGTAGTTCAAAAACACCTATAGGTTGCGAGCCTGCTAGCGTTCCACTGGACTGCCTGGAATAGTCCATGATCGTCATCTATACTCTGACTGATGACTGGATCAACATTAAGGTCAAGACTTTTCATCATCTTTCACCTCTTAACATCTATATCATCTTTCATCTCTCATCGTCCGTATCCTCTTTCATCTACCCATCTTTACCCAATATATTTATAGGTATAAAAATACATATACAGTTAAAATCAAGTAAAACATGTATAAATCGTTCATCTAGCATAGATATCAGGAACACGGATAATAAGCACATATAACATGTATTAATATTAAATATTTCATATCTATATGTAAGATGAAAGTAACTATGCACTCACTTGTTAAAGTGATGACTCGAAATTCGGGCAACGTTTCGCTTTTAACAATTATCTTTTTCTTTGACGAAACCTAGTATTATTATCACTAAGTTTTAGTTTATTATTTATTGCGATTAATTATTAGTTTAGATTCATCATTAACTCAAAGTCTACTTTCATGATCTATCAAGTAAGGAACAACCAGGTAGGATCATATCGGATGTAGGGTCCGTTTGGTATACGAAGTATACTGTTTGGAAATCCCACTTTAAACACCTCACTAAATCACAACCTAGACATCATCCCCGTAAGTAGATCAATCAGTATAACGACTTTGAATTACTGACAAATCTTGTTTATAGGTTCATAATAACATTAATGAACTTAAACATAAGTTATACATAAAGTAGGGTAAGCATAACTCACTTACAAGGGGGTTTAGTGAGGAACCGAGCTCAACATGGGTTGAACTTTTGAACCAAAATCTCTTCTTCTCGGGGCTTTCTGGTGCTCTGGGACTCGCTTCTAACACCTAGGAGGTGCTAGGGGAAAGAATAGAGGGTTTGGGGGTGTTTGAGATAGAAGAGTTGAGAAAGGTGTGAGAAAACAAGTGATTTGCGCCTTCTATTTATAGGTAGTGAGAAGGCCAAACGCGGGGTGTTCCCTAGCATTACGCTAGGCTTCGTGGCTACGTGTCACCATCTGGTGGCAAGCCGTGGGGAAGTAGGTGCGGCCCAGATTGTGTCACGTGTCACTCGTTGGTTACTCCAAAAACTAATTATCTTCAAAAATACGGAACTTTCGCATACGAGCTTCGCTTTTGACGTTTGTTATATCCATATGTAGGTAGCAACATGATCTACAACTTTCGTTTGGACTCCGTCAACTAATTTTGACTTTATTTTTAAAGTTATATTTTAACAGACTTAGATAGTTAAAGTCCATTAAAAATTCATAACTTTATCATCCGACGTCTGTTTTTGACTGTCTTTATATCATTTATCTCCTATTGATGAGATATTCAATTCTTATTTAGGTTGTGTCGGCTAAAAATTGATCGATCTAAAATTCGATTTTCGGACTGTATATTGTTATGCAAAATCTTTGAAAAATCATAACTTCCTATAACAAATTCAGATTTGGACGTTCTTTATATGCATGTTCTTGGTTTAACGTATACAACGACTTCTATTTAGACCTCTAAGGCTAAAAAGTATTTAGTCATAAATTCACTTTTTACGATATGCGGAGCCGTGCTGGTTTTGTCGCAAAACTTCGACGGGTCATTACTTCTTCGTTATAAGTTGGATTTCAGCATTCTTTATATGTACGAAATCCTTGTGACACATACTATAACTTCGGTTAAGATTATTTATCCTAAATAATCTTCTATAAAAAAGTCATTTTTAACGCTTATTATCTCTAAATTGACTAGCCCGAATCTGTGGGCGTTACATAGTGTTTCGACATGACACGAACCCGACACGACACGAGACGATTTCCACCTCTAGGCATGAGTGTCATCCTCTATTTTATATGTACTTCTCCTTATCAAGCGTAATATACATTTTAAACGGTGTTAGTGTCTCCCCTATTTTATATAAACATAGGTACGAATGCCTTGATTTGATGATGATATTCAAAAGTTGCTATTTTTGACATTTTCAAGAATCTATTTATTACAATGTTTTTTCAAAAATTGATTTCAAACTCAATTAGTATTTTCAAAGTAATTTTTCTATAAAATATGGTACGGAATATTCGAAAATATCTAAAATTTATGAAATATATTGTGATTAGTGTATTTAAGGTTACTTTTAAGAGTAGATTTTACGTGATTCAATACATTTCGTTCTATGTAAGTGTTCATGAGAACCTTTCGAGTGAGATGCGTTAGGACATACACATAATCGTTTTTCAAATTTCTTGATGAGGAGATCCTCGAAACTAGAAAAGACATCCGGTTAAAAGACATCCAAGATGCACTTGCATGCCAATGAAGCGAATCATGTGGCGTGCAAACCAAGGGCTTAGAACACATAGCCAATATTATCAACATCCAATAGGGTCTAAAACTTATTCCCTTGAAGCCTTTAATTGATCCATTTATTGTCCACAATCTCGAAATAAGAACTTCTCGAAACAGGATGTTACAACAAAGTTCAAACAGTAATTATTTGGTATACATTCAATATTCTTAAGTAATAATACTTATTTTAAGATAGTACGTAGTATTACAAAATATTTCTGTTAACATAATTATAATCTTATCTATTTCGTACGGTGTAAGTATTACCAATTATAAATTTAACACATAATCCAGATAATATGCATATAATTCACATATAAACTTTCAGCTAATATTTAATACTTATAAGAAATACTTATTTTAAATTATGTTCTTGAAATTAACTATACACTCACCTGACTAAGGTATAAGACTCGCGGGAAAGACAGATCATTTACTAACACTTCACTTTTCCCTTTTGAACAACCTAGATATGAATATTACTAAGCCTCAATATTCGTTCGTATTTATAAAGTTTATATTAATCATTACCATATTCTTCAATAATCCTAATGAATACTTTAAACACCCCGTTGATCTAGCCTAGATATCACTCCCATAAGTAGATCGATCAGTATAACGAGTATAACGACCGGTATTGCTGATAAATTTTATTTATAAGTTCATAATAATGACTAAGAACATAAATATAAGTTACACTTAAAACATAGCAACTATAAATCAACTTACACGTTTTCTGACAGAAAACCAGAAACTGATTGGGAAGAACTTCAAAACCAAAAACTTTATTTCGTCGGGCTCCCTGAAACTCTAGAGCTTCACTACTAACACCTAAGAACTCCTAAAGTCGGACCTCAAATTTTTTTGAGAGAGGTTGGAGATAAAATGGGTAAAGAATGAATAAGAAATCTAAGGTATTTATAGATATTTTCAGGCAACCCATCACGCCTTGTACACATGTCGACTTCTCCATGGTCCACCTCGCCTAATCTTAGGGAGGAAGGGTTGCACCCGGTGGCGACACATGTCACCCTTATGGCGGTGCCACATGTTGTCTCCTTGTTGGTCCGAATTTCAATTTTTTCTGAAAATTGCAACTTTCGCATACGAGCTTCATTTTCAACGTTTTTTAAATCATCGGTTTTTTTCTCGATGAGTACTACAACTTTTATTTAGAATTCATCGGCGAATTCAAATTCTATTTTAATTTTACAATCTATAAAGATTACATTGTAAAATACCTTGTGAAATTCATAACTTCGTCATACGAACTCCATTCTCGACGTTATTTATATCGGCATATTCGTATTTATGAGGATATCAAATTTCGTTTAGACTGTTTTGTCTAACGAGCAACTGATCTCCATCTCACTTTTTATGACACACCATATCGTGTCGAACACGAAACTTCGAAAAATCACAAATTATTCATACAAATTCATATTTTGGTGTTCTTTATACTCACGGCTTCGTAATTAGGATTACTACGACTTTCGTTTCTATCATTTATCCTAAATACCCTTTTATCAAAAATGTTATTTTATCGCTTAACAATAAATTTTATATTAATGTTTTATACAAATATTATATACTTATAATATTTGTCCACGTAAGGAGTATATGATAATATTTATCATTTACATTCATAACATCAATAACTTCGGGGATAAGAGCTATAAACAAGGAATTACAACCATTAGGAAAAGAACCGAACTAAAGAACTCCAAAATATAAACAATGACATCCAACTCAATTAAATACCAAAATTTTGTAATGAATTCAAACGTGAACCCATAAGGACGAGGAGATTTATCCAAACTACAATCCCAAATTGCCTTTTTTTATTATCTCTTTAGGAGTAACAAACTCTTCCAAAGAATCTGCTTGCTCGGTAGAGAGATGCTTTTGGAACACCTGGTGAATAACAGGCCGAGGTCCAATTGGTTTGGAAAACATGGATCAAAAATGGTACAAAAACTCCTCTTTCACCCGAGCTAGATTATCAACCCAATCACCATCTGCTAAAATACCACGAATCACCAACTTTTAACTTTTTTTTTTAGAATGCCATGAAAATATTTAGAATTTTCATCACCCTCAACCGCCCGTCTCACTTTAACCTTTTGAACCATATGAACATATTCAAGCCGATCAATATCACCAATTTGTTTAAGTAAGGAAATTCTAACTGACACATCATTCTGATTCGAGTTACCAGAATCCATCCTAACGTCTATATCCGCCAAACGAGAAGTAATGTCGTTTTTAGTGACAAACAAAGAATCTATAGCTGCATTATTATATTGTCTTAACTTACTCTTTAGCACTTGTAACTTCTTTTAAAAAGATAACAAACCATTCTGATTCGAAATACCATCATTTTTCCAAGAATCTTCCACCAATTGAGTAAAACCATCAATTTCAAACCAAGAATATAAAAAAAAAGGATTAGGACCATAATCAATCACCTTTTCTTTTAGTAAAATCAGCCTATGATCAAAAAGATGACGCTCCAAAACGATTCCCGCCAAATGTGGCAAAATAACCAAAAGACCTTCCGAGATGAGAAACTTATCAAGTTTGCTCATTTTTCCTGCTACCTTATATGCCCGAGTAAAGGAATACCCTCCTAGAGGGACGTCAAACAAACCCGAATTAGCAATAAAAGAATTAAATAAATTTGCAGAAGTGGGATAGAAAATTGAACAATATCTCTCACTTTCACTTCTAACTTCATTAAAATCACCCATCACTATCACCTTACTTTCCTATCTGCCAATGATGCCTCTAATTTGATCCTATATAATTAATTTTCAACCAAACCCTAAGGAGCATAAACCAAAACTACTAATAATTGAGTATTATATTGAACCCAAGTACCCTCAATAGATATGAAATTATCATTAGAAAAAACTTTGTTTTAATAAACAGAGCAAGGTCCCAAACACATAAAATACCTCTCAACAAACCTTTGGAATTAGAACACACAAAATCAAAAGCAAGATTTCCCCAAACCGCTCTAATCATGAATAAATCAAGTTGTATCATTTTTGTTTCTTGAATAGAAAACAAAAGAAACCCGATATTTGAGACATAGCCACTTAACCCATGATTTTTTCGCATTCTGCTCGAATACTTGCTCATTTAAAGATAAGAAATTCATGTAAGATCATCCGTACCTCCATGAACCTTGAGAATTTCTTGAATATTTTGTGTACACCCTTCCATAGTATACCCTATCGCTTAACCGACCTCGATAAATGCGTCCAATTCCTCCAACAACGAAAAACCATGAGTTTTTTTTTCATCACTTTCACCGAATCACCAAAGGAAGAATGAGAGTCGCCAAAACCACCATTTAAATGACCAAGTGTTGAATTTATTTGTTGTTGATTACGCATTTTGACGACCTCTTTTTAATAACACCTTTCTTTTTCTTGAAAGTAAGTCTCTACTGGAACACCATTTTTTAGCATTTGTTGCTGATGTGTATGATGAACAGTAGCACCGCCTACTGAATCATTTCTTCTTTGAAACTATGGAGATACCTGATGAGTTTTATCAACTGAGAAGAACCAACAAGGGGTGTAAACACTAGAGGAAAAACAAGATCAACATCACTTGAAACATATGAAGCTTTCTTCTCTTTCTCAAGTATGTCATAAATTCCAAACGGGTCATCAGAGACCCAATCTTCATTATTTGCATTTTGAGCTTTCTCTTCTACCTGAACACCTGTTTCATTTATACCTTAAGAGTCTTCTTCCTCCTAAGTTTCAACAACAACAAAATTTCAATTTCGCCCTCTTCCACTTCCGGATCAAAAACATCATGACAGTTCTCTTCATTCTTTTCAATTATAATTAGAATTATCTCCAATGAAATCTAGTATCCACCCAGTAATTATTAGATATTATTATTGTTGTATTTTTTAGGCTTATTCCCTCTTAGATATATATATATATATATATATATATATATATATATATATATATATATATATATATATATATATATATATATATATAACCCCTTTTGTATTTGGCCTATTTTCTTATGTACATGTATATATCTGTAATGTATTGCACAAAATCAATCAAGAGAAAACTCACACTTCTATGGTATCAGAGCAGAGAATACTTAACTCATTTTCTCTCCTCAAATCACTCTCAATCTTCTTCTTAGTCCATATATTTTCTCTTCCCTTTCCCATCATGATCCACCCAAGGCGACCCTAGTTTACCATCATCTTCAACCTCTGTCAACATGTCGAAAACCAAAAACAAAGATAAAATAGAAAAACCCTTCGCCAACACCAACATTCGATCCTATGTTCTGATCACTATTGATCTCGAGGAATTAAACTACGACGCCTAGAAAGAGATTTTTCAAGCTCTTTGTATTACTTTTTCTGTAAATCACCCCCTGACATATCCCTTACCAAAGAAACCGTCTAATTATTGGTCCAAACTGGACTCCCTCGTGAAACTTTGGTTATATGACACCATTCACAAGTCTCTAACTTAGATGATTCTCAGAATCGGTATGACTGTGTATAAAATATGGAAGAGCATCGAGAATTTGTTTCACGACAACAAGGATGCTCGAGATATAGACCTCGATCGGGAAATCAAGTTGATATCTGACCTCCTTGCCAATATCGATCACTCGGTATCGGAGAAGACACTCGTTGCATACTTGGTGAATGGCCTCGGTGAAAATTTTGACTAGCTTGCTTAGACCATCCTGATGGGTTATTAGGGTTACAATTACAATGCTCTAATTGGAAAACCATTTAAACAATTCAAATGATTAGGGCACATGCAACCTAATAGGATCTATATCTTTCACATAAAGGCAACATACTATGAATTATTATCCCACAAAACATTCCTATGAAAAACTAATTCATAAGAATAAAGAAACTTACCTTGAAGATTGTTATTGCAAACAATCTTGAATTCCTTCTTGAAAAACTCTTGGAAGCAAGCACCACAAGTGTCGTGCCTCTAATAGTTCACACCCATAACCTAGCAACCAAGGAGCTTGAAGAGAGAGATGAGAGAAAACTAAATTTCGGCCCTAACCCTTCTCTAGAAGGCATTGGACGAAAATCAAACCCTAGATGGATTTATATAGGTGATAGGAAAGTATTATATAAGGCAAGTATCTCCAAGATAACCCTAATCCCTTATTTCCTCCCTAAGGCATCTAAGGCACCCTTAATGCCCAAGGAAACCCTAAAATACATTCTAGAATTCGTTCGCCTCCTAGGGAGGTTATAGAATTGATCAATGTTCAACTATTGAACATTGTCACCTTTGGTCCGCCTACTTTTAATTAATCAAATTAATTCCAATTAATTTATGATTGATTATTAATTAAATAATATTATTTCCAATTAATATATTATTTCCATAATACATTAACAAATCATTTATTTTGATTTCTAATTACTTTATTAACCATATAATAAATTAATAAAACATTCTCTCTCTCTCTCTCTCTCTAAGCTATCCTATTTAATTGCTAGGTTTGAGGGCAATCCAAAAGGACTGTGCTACTATCAACTCAAGTTTATACCAAGTATAGTTATGGGCTTAGACACCCAATCCAACACATCCATCATCAAACTCCACTTTCTTCATCCCTTCAAGCTCGTTCGTTGCTCATTCACGAAGGGTATCGTCTTTATTAGGCCCGTCCTCAACATGATATTCATCATGAATATGCGTTTTCCCCCCTTTGTTCTATATTCTGGGACTGGAGAATGTTGTCGTCCATTCACTTGACCACGTGGATACCGCTAGAATTCTGATCACAAGCAACATGATAGTGTTTGGAACTATGGTTGCAGGCAGCAAGGCAATGGTCGGAATTCTGATCGCAGTCAGAGAGGAGATGACCGATGTCAGCAGCAAGGTTGTGGCGATCGGCGCACATCTTAGCAGCTAGGTAGGCTTGTCGCTCCATGGTAACTGTGGTCCGATCCTCCTCCTTGGGCTCTACCTTCCCATTGGTTTCAACAAATGGTTTGGAGCAACAATCATCAACATAAGTTGACTCCCCCTAGTACAACTTGGGCTCCTTAAAATGGGACAAACCCCTCTCATCAACTACATCAACATCAACAAGAGGCCCAACAACTTTCTGCCTTTTTTGCTTCTTTGGCTCCTCCCTCGTCCATACCTAACTCTATTATAGATGAACCAACCCGCTCCCCGAGGCATTTCAAGCTATGAATCTTCAAGACCTGATGAACTCGGGTTGGTATATGGATATAGGTGCAACAAACCACCTTTCCATGGGTACAGGTAACCTTCGTACTGTTTTTAATAAACATCATTTTCGTCAATTCACTACGTGACGGTTCACTAATACCTGTCACCAACAAAAGAAATAACATTTTACACACTCCTTATCGTCCTCTTCACCTCTGTAATATTCTTGTCACACCAAATATAATAAAATATTTAATTATGTTTGCAAATTCACTATCAATGATAACTGCTCTATTGAATTTGATCCTTTTGGTTTAATTGTGAAGGGCCTCCAAATAAGACATTGCTCCGTTGTGATAGCTCTGGGGAACTTTATCCAAATCACGACCTCCAATCTCGTCCTGCATTTGTTTCTCTGACTCCTTCGACGTGGCACCAACGGCTCGGACATCTTAGGATCAAAGCGTTTCGTCATTTGCTTTCTAGTCATTTAATTTCATGTAATAAGATTGTTTTTCATTTTATTTGTAATGCATGCCAACTAGGGAAACATGTCAATCTTCCATTTTACTTATTTAATAAAGTCATGAACTATGTTTTTGATTTAATCCATTCTGACATTTGGACATCACCATTACCAAGATTGAGTGGTCTAAAATACTATGTCATTTTTTTAGATTACTACTCCCACTACCTATGGGTTTACCCTCTCAAATGAAAATGTGACACTATCTCTAAATTTCTACATTTTCAAAACTTGTCAAAACTTAACCTCATCCGCTCCATTCAATTTCAATCTCTTCTTCCGCCAACATATTGGGTGGGGGCTCTCCACATGGCCACACATCTCCTTAATCGCCTTCCATCCAAATCCATTGATAATCATACCCCTTACTTTAAACTCTATAAAACACCCCACATACGACCACCTTCGTGTTTTTGGGGGCCTTTGTTATCCACACTTCCACCCTCCCCCCAAATTAGCACCACACTCCACTCCTTCCATCTTTCTTGGATACCCCGATAACCACCAAGGTTTTTAATGTCTTGATCCTCATACTAAAAAGATTATTATCTCCCGAAACGTCATATTTGATGAATGTGTTTTTATTTACGCATCTATGACACCCAATGTTCCATTTTCTTACGATTTTCACAATATTTTTAAGCCATCCAACTATATAACATCTTGACTCCTTATGTCCAATCCATCAACTACCACCTACCACATACCAAACTTATCACCCCAAAACCTACACGTACCCTACCCACATCTACCTATCCAATTTGTCTTTCGAGGCAACACCTACGATGACAACCCCCACCTCCTTGGCTACCCCCACCACTTCTGCCAACCCCCTATTCCTAACCCTTTAGCTCACGCTATACGTACTTGACCTCAAAGTGATATTTCCAAACTTATTAACCGTTCAAAACTTCACATTCATGCTCTCTCTCCGATTCCAAAATCTCATATACAAGCCCTTCAAGACCCTCATTGGAAATCTGTTATGTTTCACGAATATAACACTCTTATTGAAAACAAGACTTGGTTTCTTGTACCATGTCCTATAGGGGTCAATATGGTTCGCTCTATGTGGATATACAAAACACAAGTTTAATATTGATGGTTCTCACAGCAGGTACAAAGCACGACTTGCTGCTAATGGTAAAACTCAGCAGCTAGGCATCAATTACAAGGAAGATTTTAGCATGGTTGTCAAACCAGCCACCATTCAGATAGTGCTCAGCCTGGCTGTCTCCTAACACTGGCCCGTATACCAACTTGATGTAAAAAACGCCTTTCTTGACGGTTATCTTGATGAAATTGTTTATATGTACCAGCTTCCCGGTTTCACAGACACATCAAAACCAACTCATGCTTGTTGCTTATAGAAGTCCCTTTACGGCCTCAAACAGGCTCACCACACCTGGTTTCAGCGTTTGGCATCACATGCCATGAGTCATGGGTTCTAGCATAGTAGATGCGATTCATCTCTATTTATTCTTCACCGCGACAATGATACGATATACTTATTGATTTATGTCGACGATATTATTTTAACCGTTTCCACTCCCCATCTGCTCCGCCACATCATCCCTGCTCTTAGTAAGGAATTCACTATGACCAATATGGGTGAATTCAACTACTTTCTAGGCATTTTTGTCACAAGATCATCGTCAAGCATGATCCTCTCTCAAAGAAATATGCGTCTGATATTCTTCAGCGAGCCAACATGTGACATCCCCAATTTCACGGCCAGAAAACACCGATTTGTGTATGATTATTTAAAATCAGAGTATCCGCTTTGAGGGATAATACTATGGAATTTGTTCCAAAAAACATGAAAAAGATATTTTCAAATCTTTTATGAAGAAATGTATTTTATTTATATTAAAATGTTTGTTTGTCATCGTCAATATAGAAACATAAGCACAACGAAATATTACAAGACTTACAGTAATTAAACTAGTAGCCTAATACTCCTTGAATCTCTCAGCAAAATGTATCTTTTATACCGCTACCTGTGATACAATAAACTAAGTCGGTCAAGTTGGGAAACCTGGTGATTACATAGGGATTTCAATCCCAGAATGTTATAACATATATATTTTAGAACATGCAAGATATAATTTCACATCATATAAGCAATTTAACCTACCCCGTCGATCCTCACAACGACATGATCTATACTTTCGTATCTAAAATGAATGGCTTTACCTAATCCATACTCCTAGATCAAGTATAAATGACTATGTCTAATCCATGCTCTTGGATCAATGACAACTAACTATGTCCAATCCATACTCTCGACCTAGGGATGAATGACTGTACCTACATCATACTCTCGGACTAGGGATGAATGACTATTGTAATCCATGCTCTCAGATCACTGACAAATGACTATGACCAATCCATACTCTCGGATTAGGGACGAATGACTATATCTAATCCATGCTCTTGGATCAAATACAAATGTTAGAGTTCTACCCTCCGTGTATATCTCACCCATACTCTTAAGGAGATACTACCCGATATTCAACTTAATTAAAGTAGGTATATTCTGTAAGTCCTAAATCATCATATATTGTCAAATATGTTCTTAACACGTATTCCAGGCAATAAAAAATATCTCACACATAAAATCTTCAACATATATTTAATACTTTAATAAATAATTATATTAAAATCATGTTCATGAAAATGACTATGCACTCACTTGTTAAAGTGATGACCCGGAACTTGGATAACGCTTCGCTCCTAGCAACTGTCTTTTCCTTTGATGTAATCTAGTATCATTATCACTAAGTCTCAGTCAGATATTTCTTGCAACTAACTATTAGTCTAGATTCATCATTAATTAAAAGTCTACTGATCTATAACTGATAAGGGACAACTAGCCGGAGGTAGGGTCCAGTTGGCATACATAGTATACTGTTTGGAAAGCCCACTTTAAACACCTCACTAAATCTAGCCTTGTCATCATCCCCGTAAGTAGACCCATCAGTATAACAACTTGGGATCACTAATAAACCTTTTTTATAGGTTCATAATAACAATAATGAACTTAAACATAAGTTATACTTAAAGCATGGTAATCATAACCCAACTTACAGGTGGTTTAGCGAGAGACCAAACTTTACACATGAAAAACTTCTAAACCGAAAGCTCTAGTTCTCATGGCTTTCTGGCGCTCTAGAGCTTCGCTACTAGCCCTTAGGAACTACTAGAACAAGGCCTAGGGACCTTGGGTGGGTTTGGGAGAGATTAGAATGAAAATGTGTGAAGGAAAGAGTGAATTTCGGCTTCTATTTATAGGTTGCAAGTAGTACAGTACGATGGGTGTACTCAACTTACGATGAGCGTACTGGGGGCCATATGTCACCATCAGATCGCAAGATCGCAAGCCTGGGGGAGGAAGGAGTGTGCCAGATCGCGACACATGCCACCCTCTTGTTAATTCGAAAATTAATTATCTTGTAAAATCCATAACTTTCGCATACAGGCTCCATTTTTGACGTTATTTATATGCACGTGTAGTGTAACATTCTGTTTAAAATGGGATAACTCTTATATATATATATATATATATATATATATATATATATATATATATATATAGGTTCAGATGTTTAAAGTAATTATTGTGTTATTCAATGCATAAATGTGGGCCAATCAAAATTTAAAAAATAAATAAATAGTCAAACAAATAAATAAGGGTAATTTAGTAATTTGATAAATAATTTTGATAAAGACACTCCTATAATTATGGTAATTACTTTGACCTACCTTTATCCCTTTTTAAAACAATCAACAATACTGTATTCTATCCCATTCGATCCTCCCTAACCCTAGCTCCAAAATAGAAGATCGCCACCACCATCATTTGTTGTTGGATCTTACTAACCTCTTAAAACCACCATCTATTGTCGATACACCAGAGGATATCGATCCAGAGAAATGGCTCCCCAAATGTCATTGTCGCATTCTGATGGTGCTATGAAGATCGTCGACGCTGATGAGGAATTAGGTTTCACCTTCTTCGATTTCTCCTTTATTGAAACTGGGTTAATTCTTGAAGAATTAACATGGAAATTCTATGCAAAAAGCGTTGTTGTTGGTCCGCCGCTTTCTGTCGAGGTCTCGAACTCTCCTCCTATGGCTATGGAGGCCAATCTGGTTCGTGTTCCCGTCGGTGACGCTGATCGGCCGTTTTTTCCCTTGTCGTTGGATGCTGCTGCTCCGACTGATTCTCTTCCATGCAAAGGAGTCGTCCCTCATCCTCACTCCAATCATCGGTCTTCTCCTCTGATGGCGGACCAGGTTCATGAAAAATTAAAGAGGTCGTGTCAATGACCTTCTTCTTATATGTAAAGTACAAAGTGAAGGTAGTTTGTCACTATTTTCATATCAAATTCACTTCTTCTTAAATGATAAAAATCAATTTGTTTATGTAGATAATTCAATGGATGATATTGGTGAGATTCCAATTCTATAGGAATGGATTCATGAATTCCAATTCTGTTGGAATGGAATCATGAATTCTAATTCTGTTGGAATGAAGTATGGATATTTTTCACTGATTTATGCATGTTTTTACAATTCTTGGTTATTGGTTTTGGTGCAATTCACAAGTACATATTTTTCCAAATGAATTTAGTTTTTTATTTTTCATTTGCTAATGCATTATTGGAATCTAAACTACAATTTGGTTTTGTTTTCACAGAAGTTGATGCTTGAAGAACGAACCACAAAATTGAAAGTGATTCTAAGCAACATTATTCTTTTCGAATGTATTAGTGTCGTTGTTAGATTTTGATGTTTTCTTTCCATTTTTGAAAGTTTTTTTTAGTTTTATTCTTTAATAATAAATGTAATTCTTAACAATTGTTACCCGTATTCTATAAGAAATAATGTATTTTTTGTTTTTATTCTTCTATTGATTGTTCAAGAATTTGTTATTCTACAAGAAGTTTTTAAAGTCATGATCAAGAAATAGGTTGAAGAATATTTTTATTATTTATGTTTCAATAAATATTTTTATTTTTGAATGTACTCATAAACATATTCTGTCAGAATGTCCGAATAAAAAGAATTATAATTCGTAAAATCAGATTTTTAAAATTAATAGAATCTATGATCCCTTAAAATATGCAATTTTCCTTTATTAAATCTATATTAATTGACTAAAATACCCTTGTAATTAATTTAGATGATATTTTTCAATTATATTTAATTCAATAATATACATTAATCACTTTCTTAAAATAAGTAAAATTGATTGGCTCACATTTATGCATATAATAACATAATAATTACTTTGAATAAAATAACCTAAGCCTATATATATATATATATATATATATATATATATATATATATATATATATATATATATATATTAAAAAGGAACCATTGTTAGGAATAGTGAACTTGGTGGTTTTTTGGCAGTTTTGGTCCTTTGTTTATGTTTGTTTTTCATTTTCTGGATTTATTAGTGATTTTTTTTGTTGTGGGCAGTTTATGCCATTGTATCTAATCTTTGTGGACAACTATTTGTATATGTGTCTGCTTCTTTTTATTCACCGTTTATACGTGTCTGTTTCTATTCCCCCACAAGCCCTAAAAGCACCCCACCGATTATCGATGCTTAACCCAATCGATTTATCTGTCTACACATGTTGTTCATCCGCTTCCTCACCGCTTTTCACTACCAATCAGAGTGTCACCGCCATTATCCCATATTCTAAATAAGTGGTTTCTCAGTTGACCTCTGCTTTGCTCACTTGACACCTCCACCGTTTACCCGACATGGAGCAATCGTCTGTCACAGTGGTCATCATTGCTCCAGATACCCAGCGCCTTCCTCTTACCCCGTCATCCCGGTCGTCTTAATCTCTTACCAATTCTTCCACCGTCATATGACCTCTTCATATGAGGTATTTCTTCCATACCCACCAATTATTCAAGATGAGATCGATGACGACGACGATGATTTGGATTTCAGGTGCGTTACCATCATGGCTTCTCCCCCTCTTTATGAAATTCAAACACATGGTTTCAAAATAGGATTTATTGGCTCTCTTCGGCTCCAACATATAGAGTCAGATTCCGGATATATCTCTTCGTATTTTCTATTCATATAACCAATTGACCAACTTTTGTTCTATTTTGCATCATCGATTTATCCTCCACCTGCTTCATTGTTGTCCCAGAAGGTCGCATGTCCGGATTCGTCCAAAGAAAGGAGCGTACATCAGGCTTGCGGGATTACTATGAAGTGAGTTTGTTTTGCAATTGATAACTTTGGAAGTAATTATGTATCACCTAATTTGCATTTTTGGGTTTTTGCTTTGTTTTATGTTTACGGTTCTTATATATGCGTTTAGGTTGTCATTTAGCTTCAATTATTGATTTTCCACAATTTCCACATGAAATTGACTATTCCTATTTTGTTTCAGGTTGTTTACCATTTCTATTTGTTTTTCAGTCTGCAAATCGATTCTTTCCCTTTTCTATTAGGGTGAATTTTGTAATTTTAGTGCCCTGGATGCCATCACGAATTACCAGGTAACTAGGTTTTTCTCATCTTTTTTTTTCGTTTGATTTCGTTTGTACAACCATGACATCAAAATGTTCCAAAATCTTTCACAAATTATAGGGCCTCTTCTGAATCCTAAGCCAAAATCATTAGAAACCTCAATGGATGAGTTTGGTGGCTCCCTAAACGTAAGAACTAAGAAGGTCAATTATTTTCTAAATTTCCTCATTCTACCTTTTTTAATTTGCTATTTATGAACGTTATTTTAATGTAATTTTGTTGCTGAAATTTTACATTTGTAGTTCAGGCTACACAAAGGTTTTAGAAATTGAGAATATTTGTTGTATCATGCTTTGTGGTTACATTCTTTTTAGAGCTTTCCCATTAAAGTTGAAAAGTGAGTGTCATTGGTGCTTCTTCTTATTTCTTTAGTCTTCAAAAAAATATTGTTGACATGGAAGATGAGTACGATGATTTAAATAGATATAAAGTGTCATGAAGCTTTTTTGTAGCCTCTTATCTTTGTATCATTATCCTACCTTTTTTTAGGGAGACAAAATCACCCATATTGCATAGCATCTACGACTCTACATTTCCGTTTTAGACTGGCAACACCATAAACGTAAGAACTGTAGCAAGGTTTGAACTTTAAACTAAATCCCAACTTTTAATCTTTTTATATCTTACCTATTATAACAAATGAAATTAATTTCTTTATATCATGTCGTTTCCCATGTGAACAACAGAAATGGAGTTACCTAAGAAGAGCTCCGACAATAGTTGATCATGTTTTTACAAATCTGAAAAGTTTCTTGTGTTATTTGGCAACTTTACTCTCCGGGTAACTAATGAGTTTTGAGCACTACATCAATCCTATGGTGTACATGCAAACCCTAAAGCTTTGGATCTAGTTTTTCTAATGAACATGCAATAATCATCCAAAGCTCATAAACCCTAGATCTAGCATACAATAATCAAATTAACATATGAATAAGGGTTTAGATCTTACCTTGATTGTTATATAGCAATAAAAATCTCAATCCTTCTTGATCTTGACCTTTGAAAGCTTAGTGCCTCAAATGTTGCACCTCTAATGGAGTCACAAACACGATGAGCAACAAGATGACCTAGGAGAAAGAGGAGGAGCACCAAAAACGACCAAGAACCCTTAGGGATTACTTCACCACATTTTTGGGGCCTTAGGGGTTCCCTATATAGGTAGGCTATTAGGGTTTTCAACTACGAAACCCTAATTTGACTACTTAGGCCCTAAGCAGCCCATGGACTCCCTCCTTAGAAGCCTTGGACGAATTCTAATGGGTTTCCCCATAGATTTCGTCCACTCCAACTTATATGGAGTCTATTAGCCCAATATTCAACTATCACACAATTGATAGTTCTAGTCCCCTTTATTTAATTAATGTCTTTTAGCCACAAAATTAATTCTTATTAATTCTTCACTAATATTAATTAAACAATATGATTTCTCTTTTAATATATTATTCATATAATAAATTAATAAATCATAATTAATCCTTTTTCGTTTTAGTTTATCCTCTCAGTTGCTATGGTGAAGGCAACCCAAAATGACCATGCTTACAATCGGGTCAAGTACATACCAAAATAGTTATGGGCTTAGACACCCAATCCAACAATCTCCCACTTGGATACGTCTAATAACTATATTGTATATGACTTCGGAACCTAATCAGCAATCGTAGCTTTCAAAAGTCGCTGTTAAACTCTGACCGTATCAGAAACGTGTCCATTAGATAAGGGGTCATATATTCCTCCATTCTGGAAATCGTATGAACTGAGACATAGATTTTAATCATACTCTCTGTTCATGTGTTGTTTCCCGATTTACAATTTATGACGACTGACAACAGACTACAATTGAACACACCAACTTAGTCCCGGCTTGGCCAAGCGCTTAGGGTATCATCACTAAATCATCGAGGGGCCCACAAATATCGCTTTTATCCACTTTGGGTAAAAGGAACGGATAAAATTTGACTCAATACTCGCTTGTACCTACTCATCAAATCACACACAACAATATGTTTTATAACACCAAGTTACTGGTGCGTTTACATATTATCGATGTGCAACCGACTTACATAATACAACTCACACGTCTCGGTTTTAAGAATATAAGATATTATCGTCTCACCAATCACTCGTGATAAAATCCATGAAGCTATCCAAGTGAGTGTGGGTTTAATCCAATACTCTAATCTTATAGGAGCACTCATGAACCCTGCAACAAACTTTTGCTATGTCTAAAACACTTTAGACAATCTACAGTCAGATTCATGACAGTCTTCTTTCATACCTACTTCCAAAGTATGATCGACTGTGGATGGTTTGAATAATCTTATTATTTGGGAAGTCAAAACATGCAAAGTGAAACACAAGAATAATTTTAATCCCATATGGCCCCAAACTTTTGAGTATAAATAAGACACCTTTATTTAATCGCCATATTGATTATTGTCACACCCCCAAACCGGAACGACGGAAACGTTCGGGGATGGATGACGTCATATGTAGTATCACAACAATTGCATCACAGTAATCAAAATAAACACGACAATTACATTGATTAAGTAAAACGTTTACATCTGTTTGATTCATATTTATATACATCAAAAGTGTAACAAAAGTAAAAGATGTGACTCTATACACACACACACACACACACACACACATATATATATATATATATATATATATATATATATATATATATATACGGTTAAGTTCATATGAGACGACCTAATTTTGTGAGATCGTGGGACGCAATCCTAGCCACTCATTTTATAGATAAAAAAACATTTTTAAAATGCAAATAATTGAATATTTTCGAAAAAAAAATTTCAAATAGTATTTTCGTTATTTATATTTTCCAAAAACAAATACCAAAAAAAAAAACTGTTTTTTGCATATTCTAGTAGAATATTATAATATTTTACATATCTAACAAATCTAGTAGAATATTCTAACATTCTAAAAATCAAATTAGAATATTTACAGTGTAATATTCTATTAGAATATTTCATGTATTTAAAAAAAAAACGGTAATTTTTTTTTATTTTTATTTTTTTAGGTAATTAAAGTGACGAAAATAATAATTAAAAAAAGAATTTTCGTATTTTTCCTTTTATTTTGCATTTTTAAATTATTTTTAGATTTGGTCTCACGGTCTCACAAAATTAGCATGCTCTCAAATTAACCTAAACCTATATATATATATATATATATATATATATATATATATATATATATATATATATATATATTAGAACTCGCAAGATACAATTTCACCTCATATAAGCAATTTACCCCACCCCGTCGATCCTCACAACGACACGTTCCATACTTTCGGATCTAAAACGAATGGCTTTACCTAATCCATACTCCCGGATCAGGTATAAATGACTATGTCTAATCCGTTCTCTTGGATCAATGACAAATAACTATGCCCAATCCATACTCTCGGACTAGGGACGAATGATAGTAACTACTTCATACTCTTGGACTAGGGACGAATGACTATGTCTAATCGATGCTCTTGGATCAATGGCAAATGACTATGCCCAATCCATACTCTCGGACTAAGGACAAATGATTTTGTCTAATCCGTGATCTTAGATCAAAGACAAATGTTAGAGTTCTACCCTCCGTGTATATCTGACCCATACTCTTAAGGAGATACTACCTAATATTCATCTTAATTAATTTAGGTATATTCTATAAGACCTAAAACATCATATATTATCAAATATGTTCTTAACACGTATTCCAAGCAATAAACAATATCTCACACATAAACTCTTTACAAATATTTAATACTTTAATTAATAATTGTATTAAAATCATGTTCATGAAAGGGACTATGCACTTGTTAAAGTGATGACTCGACACTCGGACAACGCTTTGCTCCTAGCAACTATCTTTTCCTTTGACGTAACCTAGTATCATTATCACTAAGTCTCAGTCTAATTTTTATTGCGACTAATTATTAGTCTAGATTCATCATTAATTCAAAGTCTACTGATCTATAGCTAGTAAGAGACAACCATGTAAGATCATGTTGGAGGTACGATCCGTTTAGCATACATAGTATACTGTTTGGAAAGCCCAATTTAAACACCTTACTAAATCTAGCCTTTTCATCATCCTCGTAAGTAGATCAATCAGTATAACAATTTGGAATCACTAATAAATCTTCTTTATAGGTTCATAATAACAATAATGAACTTAAATAGAAGTTATACTTAAAACACTGTAAGCATAACTCAACTTACAACTTACAGGTGGTCTAGCGAGAAACCGAACTTTGCACGAGCATAACTTCTAAACCGAAACCTATATTTCTCGGGGCTTTTTGGCGCTCCGGAGCTTCGCTACTAAACCTTAGGAACTACTAGAACAAGGCCCAGGGACCTTGAGAGGATTTGGGAGAGATTAGAATGAAAATGTGTGAAGAAAATAGTGAAAATAACCTTGAGAGACACTTGTCATTTTGTGGTATTTTTGAATAAATATTTTTTCCATTTGTCATTTTTTCATTTTTTTATCTTTCTTAATCAACACATCATATTTACACCTTAATTAATAATTGTCTTAATTGAAAATAACCAATAAATTATAATATTACAACTCAATAATATGTTTCCTTTTAAATTCAAATTTTAACTTTCAAATTTAAATAAATTTTTGTTTAAACCTTCATATTTTTTTTATCCAACCCGTATAAAATACGGGTCTAACAACTAGTATTTATAACATGAAAAAGTAATAATAAACCGAGATTACATTATCTCAAATAATATCCCAATCGTTTCTAGGTGATTTTAGTTTTTGATTACTAAGTTTCTCTTTAATATACGATGGATTTTTTTAAACTCGAACTAGAAAAGAACTAGCTTTGAAAAACATTACAATAGATTACTTTAGTTTTTTTAACGAATCCAACGAAAAACCTTATAATCTGTTATAATGAGACTTTAGCTACGAAAAAAGAGAACATGCTCACTAGATCAAATAGAGCCTCCATTCATCCGACAAATAAAGTGTTACATTAAATAAGCCAAATTACAAAATAATAATAATAATAAAATAAAGGGTAAATTACACCATTCATCCGTCGTGCACATTACAGAAAGCGTGTTTAGTCATTATTTTCAAAAATTAACTCAGTCCGTCCCTCATTCGTTTAAAACTTGCACGTTTCGTCCCTATGGACATAAAAAGACCATTTTGCCCTTATTTATTTCTTTTTTAATTTTCTTTTTATTTGTTTATTATTTTTAGATTAAAAAAAAGAAAAAAAACATTAAATAAACATATATGAACCCACCCCTCCCCGCTTCCCCCTCCTACGTATTCCTCTACCTTTGTCCCCCATTCTCAGCCACCCCCAACGCCGGCGAAGCCCCATCAACCCCACCTTCACCTTCACCCAAATGCGATAAACCAAAATCGGACCAGTCGATCTCCATCCTCCTCTAATCGCCTCTATCAAACCCTAGAACTCAAGAAGGAACTGTACATGGAATCATCAACAACACCACCATCGTCGGTGGAATCATCAACAACACCACAATCACCACCACCATCTCATATCTCCACTCAACCCTAAGTCGCCTCTCGTTTTAACTGTTCTCAATTTGCACCAAATTAGAAGATTGAAAAGAGAGAAGTAAGTTGAAATTTATCCTTTCCCTAATTTCCTTTTTACTTCTTTGAATTTAATCGGTCGTCTCTCTCACTCTGTCTCATAGACTACCAGCACCTCCTACAATCACCACTAGTCATTACTCAAACCTCAAAAAATGAAACCTGGACCTGCAAACGAAACCAAACTAAACCCTAAACTTTTAAATTAAAGATGATGGATATTCAGATCGGAGAAGCGGGTTCTGATCGAACCAAAATCTTCTCCATCGACAATGGAGACGGAAATGTGATCACATTTTGGGTCGTGTTTAAGATGGTTTTTAGGGGCTGATTTGGTTGTTTTTTAGGCGGTTTTGGTAAAGATATAATTTAAAAACTGGGGGGATAGAGATGGTTAGATTCGAGAGTAATATAAGGTAGGTGGTAGTTGTTGTTTGGAGTCAATGAACTGATGATGTTCGAATGGTGTAGGGTGTAGGAAGGTGGTTCCGACTGTGGTGGGTTTTCCAATTTTGAGGGTATGGTTTAAATTGAGTGTTGGTTGCGGTTTGTGATGATGAACATGGGTGCAACAAGGGTGTTTCGATGGTGATGTAACCCGACAAAGGAGGAGGTAGGAAGCTGGTGGTGGGTTTTAAGGTGTTATAAGGTATATGTTTGACGAAGAAGGGTTGAATTGGGAAGTTGGCGATGGATGTATGGTGTTTGAGAGATGCAGGTGGTGTTCATCTGATGATTTGTTGGGGGTGGGGGAATGAAATGGGGCCATATTGTTTTTTCTTTTATTTTTAAATTAAAAAATAATAATTATAACATTAAATTAAATGGAAAAAGAAATATAAAAGGGCATATTAGTCATTTTAGGTCTTGCAAGGGATGTAGCTCGCAAATTACTAATGAGGGATTTAGTGTGCAACTATTAACCAAACGAGGGACGGTTCGAGTTAATTTTTGAAAATAGGGACTAAACACGCTTTATGGCATGTGCACGAGGGACGAATTGTATAATTTACCCTAAAATAAAAACAAATAACCAAGTTACATCAGTTAGACAATTGGCATACGACATAGCCATTAAAGCTTCAAATGAGTATTAGAAAATGTTTGAGAGGACAGGTCGAGAATGTGCATATCTTTTTTTTGTGAGTATGTTATAGAGCTTTACCGTGACATATACTTGCGAAATCCGACTAGAAGTGATGTCGAACAGTTATATGTTGCACATCAAGCTAAACATGGTTTTTAAGGAATGCTTGGTAGCCTTGATTGTACACATTAGGTGTGGTAAATTGTCCCAATGCATGACGAGGTCAATTCATGCGAGGTGATCATGGTGTGCCGACTCTTATATTAGAAGCAGTTGGTTCACAGAACCTATGGTTTCACCATGCATTCTTTGGTATGACGAGGTCAAACAATGACTTGAATGTGCTTGGAGCATCTCCGTTATTTAGCGACATTTTGCAGGGTAAAGCACCAAACATGTAACGCCTGGTTCCCATATAAATTCACTAAATTCTATATGTTTAATTAAATTGCTTTTTGGTAATTACGTTGGGCATAATTCGAGTACGCTGGGCGTACCTTGGCAAAATTTGGACATGGGATTTCCCCAGTACGTTGGGCGTACTTAAACCACGGGAAAACCCTACATTTAGAGTTTTGACCCTATTTAAGCACCTTATAACCCCAAGACCTCTTCTACGATTAGCCTCCTTCGTCCCAAAGCAGCTTCCACGAAACCCTAATCCCTCTTTAGAGAATATTAAGCCCTTTGTGTATTTTGGTGTGTGCTTGGTGCATCTTGAAGAGGGAAGAACCCTTTGGAGAAGCCCTTGTTGATTTGAAGCTTGTGGATCCGGAATCTATTCACCTTCATCATCTTCTAGAAGGTATAAAATCTCAATCTTTGTGATTCTTTGTTCAGATCTCAGCTAGTTAGGGTTTTTGGCATATTTTGATCCCTTGAGCTGATTCATGCGAGTATAAGCTACTCTAGAAGATTAGAATAGTAGATCTTGATGTTTTGAGGTCCATTGTTCATAAAAATGGCATCTTGATGGATTTAGCTCAACCATGCAAGAGTTGATGGTCATATTATGAATTTACAGTGTTAGAAATGGATTTTGGGCCTCTTTGAGCCATGCAAAGGCATTAAGTTGATGACTTTATCATTTAAGACGTTTCCCAAGAACTAGATCTGTGATTTGGACGTTTAGACTTAAGGAATTAAGTGCTTAATGGGAGTTTTGGCAATCAGGGGCATACGTGGGGTGTACATAGGCGTATGCTCAGCTTAACGTGTTTCAGCCCCGTTTTCCCTTACTGCGAGAGCTTGTACGCTTAGCGTACTCGCCAAAAGCCTTTTTGGGCCATTTATTGGGCCTTATGTCTTTTGGAATTGGTCCATGGCTTGTTGGGCCTCGGGTAGGAAGGGTAAAGGCGTCTTTTACACTTTGTGAGAGGGTTTATGATTGGGCGTATAGTTGTAGTTATTACCCTGATTATTAATTAGAGTTAGTTTTAATGTGCTCGGTTGAGGAGCCATCGTAGCAGTAGCCTGTGCATGTGATTGTTCATCATTTGATTGAGGTGAGTCTTCTCAAAGTGTTTGGCGGGTTGAAGACTCCAATGACGGCCCATTGATTATTGTTATTAGAATGCTAGTTGTTTGTGTGACTCTTTCATGTATTGTATGTGTTTGTATGCATATCGGGTGGGGCCTGATGCCAGGTGAGGTCTGTTGAGTGTTGGGTGGGGCCCATCGCATGTTACTGACAGATCTGTACTAGGCAGGGCCCAATGCTGGACGAGGCCCGATGGATGTCTGGAAAAGCCCATTGTATGTATGGTATGTGGTATTTTGGGAGAACTTACTAAACTTTGTGCTTACGGTTTAAGTTTTGTTTTAGGTACTTCCAGTTCGAAAGGGAAGGGTCCAACTTGATAGTAGTGCATCCACCCATGTTTCCACACTTTTATAATTTTTAGATTGTACTTTGATAATTATTTTTACTTTGACATACTTCTGGATGGTTTAATATGAATATTTGATGGTTTTTGGTTGAATTAAAAATGAAATTTTTTACTTATGATTTTTAGGATGTTACAAAAGATGTCATACATTGTAAATGGACATGAATATATGTAACATCCTCTTTCCAGGTATTCTTTTTTTAAAGTGTTATCTATTTATTTTGTCTTATTGACTTGGCCATGATGTGGCATTGGAGTGTCACGGTGTGACACTCAATTAATAAAGAAACACACATTCGGTTTTGGCTACGGTGTGGCGTAATGTTCGCAACAGTGTGGCAACCATTGGGCCTAAAAACCTAATCTCGGGGTTGGTGCCCTATTTAAGGACAATAACTCCTAGGGTTGCCTCATTTGATAGCCTCAACCCTCTAAAAACGAACCCTCATCCAAAAACTAGCCTCTATTTGTGTTTTGAGCGCTTGAACTCCATTTTTTGTGAACGTTGAAGGAAGGAGGAGCTCTTAGTGTTGCTTGTAAGTGTGGTTCCAACTTAGTTATCTAGATCTAGTTCTTGGTCGTTTTATGAGCTTTTAGTCCCAAATCTTCTTATTCTTGGAGTTTGAGTAAACTACAGAACCTTTGAGTGTAATTGTTAGCTTCTGGACCTTCGAGTTGGTTGGAAACGTGGCTTGCATGGCTTATTGAGTGAACCTATGTGTTGGTGTTATCATTAAGAACTTAGAATTTGAGATATTGTCTTAATTGAATGTCTTAATGGATAAAGTTGGAAACCTTATCCTTCAAGACCATGAGGGAGTCCAGATTTAAATGTTTGAGCTATTGGGATTGAGGCATAACAACTTAATCCATTAAGTTGTTGGTGCCCAATGCCCACGACGTGGCTCCCAATTGCCATGGTGTGGTGATTGGAAGTTTCGCGACCATCTTGTTTGGACATTGCCATGGTGTGGCCAATAGTGGCCACGGCGTCGCAATCGACGGATTAGCGTTTGTTTTTTCTCAGAGTGACCATATCGTGAAGACCTGTCAAAGTTGACTTTGACTGTTGACTTTTGACCATGGTTGACTTTTAGTCAATTCGGGGGTTATAAAATGTAGACTGAGTGGGTATTTCCTTGTTGTTGAATAGGTGTTTCATAGTACTGGTCTTCTTGTGAGAAAGATATTGTGTGTTAGCTGCTATCTACGAGGCGAGTCTTCTTAATATACTCATGGGTCGAAGGCACCAATGTCGGCCTACTGAATTATGTATGTAGGATGCATTTGTCTATGTGAATATTGTTGGTATAATGGTATATTGTATGCATGGAGCCGATCTAGGCTTGGAGTCATTATGGACTAGGGGTTGATACGGACCCGATGGAGCCGATCTGGGCTCGGAGTCATTATGGACTCGGGGTTGCTACAGACCCGATACAATTATGTGTTGATATATGTATATGTGTGTATGTGTGTGTATATATATATATGTGTGTGTGTGTGTGTATATATATATATATATATATATATATATATATATATATATATATATATATATGGTAATTTTTTTTTTGGGGGGGGGGGGGGGTGGGGACTCACTAAGCTTCATGCTTACATATGTTGATTTATTGTGTTTCAGGTACTTTAGAAAATTTTTGATATTTATGTTCTCTGACTTGGTTTTTGGAGAAACAATGATTTATCCTTATTTAAAAGTGATTTTTTTTTTGAAAATGGGACATTATAATATAATTATGGGTATTACCTTGGTGATGGAATATATCCATAGTACGCTACATTTGTCAAGTCATACTCATATCCATCCGATGAAAAATGAAAAATTTTCAAGTTAGCATATGAATATGCAAGGAAGGATGTTGAACAGGCGTTTGGATTCCTCAAACAAAACTGACACATAATCAAACATCTGATACGAGCAAGAGATAGGTCGAAATTGATGAATGTGATGAAAGTTTGTGTTATTTTACATAACATAATAATAGAAGAAGAGTGTGGGGTTGTTTGTACATATAGTCCGAACGATATACTTAATCCATCTGCAATAATACAAGTCTGCAACCCAACATACTTCAAAAGACTTTTAAAATACAAAACAGTAAAACACATCACAATCTACTTCACAATTTGACTGAACATATATAATAAAGGCAATGCGAGCAATACAATGACAATGACGACGATGAGGATGAGTATGCGGATGATGAGAATGATGACGACGTCGAGGACAATGATTACGGCGAGTAGCATTTTCTATGTTTTTTTTTTTTTACTAATTTTGGTTTTGAATTTCTGTTTTTTTTATGTTTTTTTTTAGTAATTTTGTTTTTAAATTTCTATGTTTTTTAAGTAATGTAATGAATTTTTAATTAATGTAAAATATTTATTTATGTTTTAATGTTTTTGTTTAATGTAATGGCAAAATTAAATAAAAAAAATCAAAAGATAAATTAGGTAGAGTAGTAATCATTTCTAATCGTTAGTTGTTTGGCAGTGAACATATAGTGAAGATGACGTGAAATACATGTGACAACACTTTTCTAATGGGTTGGAGGGTTGGTGATAACTATATCCTTAGTCTACGGGTTCTATTATTGTCTTTGCAATATTTTTAAAAAAAAATAAATCAATAATAATAATAATTCAAAGTAAAGTATCTTGTATCTTGAGAGAGGACATGTTTTCTCGTCTTTGCAGAAGCCTTATAATATGTTGGGGCCGACCTGACCACAGTAACAATTTTTTTTTTTTTTTTTTTTTTCATACTACTTTTTGTTAAATGTAGTATTCAACTTGTTAAATACACTACTTTGTTGCATTTTTTTATATTTATGTATTTGGATTTTCATAACAAAATAATATCGTCTTTAACAAAAATATTGTTATAGTAGTGAAATAAGAAAAAATAAAATAAATTTGGGTATCTTTAGTTGGGAAAAAATGTTACAAAATCATAATAACCTATAGAATCGGCAATATAATATCATAATTATAAAAAATTCAAAATAAATAAATAGAAAAAATAAAATATATAATTTAAACCGAAAACAACATATATGATATATGCTATTTTTTT